>NC_132838.1:55026830-55329860 GCF_048164855.1 Canis lupus baileyi
CAAGTTATATGTATCAAATCATCACATTGTACACTATATATAATTATATTTGTCAATTATTCTTCAAAAGGGTTTAAAAAACACGTGTGTTTGTTCAAAGAGAAATCTGGAAAGGAAGTTTACTGAACTATAACAGTGGCTGCAAAGGTTTTTTTTTAAACAATTTTTCATCTCTTCTTTTTAATTTTCTGTTTCACTTGAATTTTCTACATATATATGCTTTATCTATATAATTGGACGTACAGTCATTTTCATTCCTTGAAAATAACAAGACAGCACGATCTTTATAAAGTATTCCCTTCTGTGCGGGAAGGGGAATGTCCTCTTGGAAACTGGCAGGAAGGTCAGCAATTTTACAGGAATCCAGGGCCCCTTGGATTCTGGGCTTATTCCTCTTTCCCCAAGACTGAGGGGAGGTCTGCTGGTGAGACCAGTAGGGAAGGAAGTAGGAGAATCAGGCCGGAAAGGAAATGCAAACCTTCTAAAAGAGCCAGCTCTCCATCACTTGCAGCTCCCTGCAGGTGTGGTCTCCTGGACGGGGTCAGCCTCCACCCTGAAAAGCCACCGCTGACCCAGGCATTCTGCTCCATGCAGCCGGTCACAGTCAGCGTGACAGTTCATCCCTCGGTGATGTCACCCACACTGGCCCATCCCGCTGGACTGTGAGCTTCACAAAGACACGCACCGTTTTATGTTTGCTCACATTTCATCCTTATCATCTGGCAAGGCCACGGACATATTTTATGACCCCAAAACCATGTTCCCCTAAGTGCACAAAAGCACTGTAGTGTAAGTTTTTAAAAAATAATTATAGCACTTACCAGGTTGTGAAGCCCAAATTAATTAAACCTCTTCAAGTTCAGAAGGTATTTTGTACTTGTGGCTTCAGTTGCATATTTTTTTAAGATTTTATTTATTCATTCATGACAGACAGAGACAGGCAGAGACATAGGCAGAGGGAGAAGCAGGCTCCTTGCAGGGAGCCCGATATGGGACTCAATCCCAGAACCCCAGGATCACACCCTGAGCCAAAGGCAGATGCTCAACCACTGAGCCACTCCGGCGTCCCTTTGGTCGCATATTTTAAAGCAATAAGTGACACGCTATTTTTTCTGACGGTTCTCTAGTTCCTTCCATCATCTAAGATACTGCCGCCCCATGCAGGATGTTCCCTTGTGAGAAAAGTTAAACACGTAAATCCCTGGATTTGGAAGCCTGAGACCCTGTTCCTCCCCGGGCACATTGCACGCAGGATCTAACACATCGGTGTGGTTCCGACTGGTAAACCATGAACAAGCATTAGGACCTTGTAACCAGCAACAAATCCGCAGGGCGGGTTAAAGACCCAGAAACAGCCTTATTCAGGGCTGGGGCATCTGAGACAGTGTGCACCCTGCTCAGAATCACTGAGGCTTCTGGTCAAGAGGCAATGATAGATGTACTTCCCCACCATGAGCACCAGGAAGGAGGAGGGCCGAGCAGAGGCTAAGCTGTGTCATCTCTCAACACAGCGGCGCAGGCTCAGGGAGTAACCTTATAAGAAAGGATGTGACATTGCCCTAAGACTACAAGAAAACAAAGCAAATCATCTTTACAGTTGGAGGAGTATAAAGTGAGCTCCAGGTCAGCGGTTAAGCTCTTTTCAACAGAGGGCGCTTTCCCCGACGTTGTGATCTTCAAGTGTGAGATGACATCATACACATGAAAAAGGACTTATTTCATTACCTTTCTAAGTGCCTTACAGTAAACTTGTTGCACAGATGTTTCAAATCAATCAAATGCCCGAGAGTTTAATCGTGCGCTTGCTATGAAGCATAATCGCTTGGAACATCAGGCTATATTAATAGAAGCATATTTATCAGATCATGGGAGGTCACAATCCCACTGTAATAATTACAATACATTGACTATCCATTATTTCTTAACCTTTAGAACAGCCATGAGAGGCAGACAGCATGGAGGCCCTGTGTCCCGGCATCTGGAGGAATAGGCATCCGATGGGCTCTGTGACCTTGGGAGGTCATTTCAGCAGCTGCACATTTAGAATTCTGGGAGCTGATAGATGGGCAGCATTGACCTAGCACAGAACCGGGCGTCAGCAAACAAATAGTAGCCATCGTTTGATGATTATTGACAGATGGGAATCCAAGATTCCTCTAGTCATGTGACCTGCCCAAGATCCTGGCAACTGAAGTAGAGCTAGGATTCAAATCCAGGCTTGGTTTTTGATTTCTGGTCCCCTCATCACCTACTACTGCTACTCAGCTGCCTTTTCCACTCCATCCTGCCATGACGACATCACACACAACACCTTTCCTTGGCCCGTGTATGTTGATGTGATACCCCATAATATTGATAGGTCCCTTATAAACTAACTCTCGGGGGGAGGAGCAAGATGGCGGAAGAGTAGGGTCTCCAAATCACCTGTCTCCACCAAACTACCTAGAAAACCTTCAAATTATCCTGAAAATCTATGAATTCGGCCTGAGATTTAAAGAGAGACCAGCTGGAATGCTACAGTGAGAAGAGTTCGCGCTTCTATCAAGGTAGGAAGACGGGGAAAAAGAAATAAAGAAACAAAGGCCTCCAAGGGGGAGGGGCCCCGCGAGGAGCCGGGCTGAGGCCGGGGCGAGTGTCCCCAGGACAGGAGAGCCCCGTCCCGGAGGAGCAGGAGCTGCACCGACCTTCCCGGGCGGAAAGGGGCTCGCAGGGAGGTGGAGCAGGACCCAGGAGGGCGGGGATGCCCTCGGGCTCCCTGGGACACTAACAGGCACCTGCGCCCCGGGAGAGTGCACCGAGCTCCCTAAGGGCTGCAGCGCGCACGGCGGGACCCGGAGCAGCTCGGAGGGGCTCGGGCGGAGGAAGAGGCTCCGTGCGGAGGGGGCTGCGCGGTTCCAGGAGCAGCTCGGAGGGGCTCGGGCGGCAGCTCCGCGGAGGGGGCTGCGCGGCCCGGGAGCGCGAATCCAACAGCGCAGGCCCCGGAGCACAGGGCGCCGGGACACAGCCCAGGATCCGGCCTCCCCCGGGACAGGCAGAGGCCGGGAGGGCCCAGGACAGCAAGGACGCTCCTGCCCCAGCTGAGCACATCAGCGGCCCCGCCCCGGAGCCTCCAGGCCCTGCAGACGGAGAGCTCCGGAGTTCCTGCGGGGGCTGAATCCAGGTTTCCAGAGCTGCCCCGCCACTGGGGCTGTTCCTCCTGCGGCCTCACGGGGTAAACAACCCCCACTGAGCCCTGCACCGGGCAGGGGCACAGCTCCCCCAACTGCTAACACCTGAAAATCAGCACAACAGGCCCCTCCCCCAGAAGACCAGCTAGACGGACAACTTCCAGGAGAAGCCAAGGGACTTAAAGAACACAGAATCAGAAGATACTCCCCGGTGGTTCTTTTTTTGTTTGTTTTTGTTTTTGTTTTGTTTTGCTTTTTGATTTGTTTCCTTCCCCCACCCCCTTTTTTTCTCCTTTCTTTTTCTTTCTCTTTTTCTTTTTTTTTTTTCGTTTTTTTTTCTTTTTCTTCCCTTTTTTTTTCTCTTTCTCTTTTCTTTCCTTCTTTCTCTCCTCTCTTTTTCTCTTTTTCCCAATACAACTTGCTTTTGGCCACTCTGCACTGAGCAAAATGACTAGAAGGAAAACCTCACCTCAAAAGAAAGAATCAGAAACAGTCCTCTCTCCCACAGAGTTACAAAATCTGGATTACAATTCAATGTCAGAAAGCCAATTCAGAAGCACTATTATACAGCTACTGGTGGCTCTAGAAAAAAGTATAAAGGACTCAAGAGACTTCATGACTGCAGAATTTAGAGCTAATCAGGCAGAAATTAAAAATCAATTGAATGAGATGCAATCCAAACTAGAAGTCCTAACGACGAGGGTTAACGAGGTGGAAGAACGAGTGAGTGACCTAGAAGACAAGTTGATAGCAGAGGGAAACTGAGGAAAAAAGAGACAAACAATTAAAAGACCATGAAGATAGATTAAGGGAAATAAACGACAGCCTGAGGAAGAAAAACCTACGTTTAATTGGGGTTCCCGAGGGCGCCGAAAGGGACAGAGGGCCAGAATATGTATTTGAACAAATTCTAGCTGAAAACTTTCCTAATCTGGGAAGGGAAACAGGCATTCAGATCCAGGAAATAGAGAGATCCCCCCCTAAAATCAATAAAAACCGTTCAACACCTCGACATTTAATTGTGAAGCTTGCAAATTCCAAAGATAAGGAGAAGATCCTTAAAGCAGCAAGAGACAAGAAATCCCTGACTTTTATGGGGAGGAGTATTAGGGTAACAGCAGACCTCTCCACAGAGACCTGGCAGGCCAGAAAGGGCTGGCAGGATATATTCAGGGTCCTAAATGAGAAGAACATGCAACCAAGAATACTTTATCCGGCAAGGCTCTCATTCAAAATGGAAGGAGAGATAAAGAGCTTCCAAGACAGGCAGCAACTAAAAGAATATGTGACCTCCAAACCAGCTCTGCAAGAAATTTTAAGGGGGACTCTTAAAATTCCCCTTTAAGAAGAAGTTCAGTGGAACAGTCCACAAAAACAAAGACTGAATAGATATCATGATGACACTAAACTCATATCTCTCAATAGTAACTCTGAATGTGAATGGGCTTAATGACCCCATCAAAAGGCGCAGGGTTTCAGACTGGATAAAAAAGCAGGACCCATCTATTTGCTGTCTACAAGAGACTCATTTTAGACAGAAGGACACCTACAGCCTGAAAATAAAAGGTTGGAGAACCATTTACCATTCGAATGGTCCTCAAAAGAAAGCAGGGGTAGCCATCCTTATATCAGATAAACTAAAATTTACCCCAAAGACTGTAGTGAGAGATGAAGAGGGACACTATATCATACTTAAAGGATCTATTCAACAAGAGGACTTAACAATCCTCAATATATATGCCCCGAATGTGGGAGCTGCCAAATATATAAATCAATTATTAACCAAAGTGAAGAAATACTTAGATAATAATACACTTATACTTGGTGACTTCAATCTAGCTCTTTCTATACTCGATAGGTCTTCTAAGCAAAACATCTCCAAAGAAACGAGAGCTTTAAATGATACACTGGACCAGATGGATTTCACAGATATCTACAGAACTTTACATCCAAACTCAACTGAATACACATTCTTCTCAAGCGCACATGGAACTTTCTCCAGAATAGACCACATATTGGGTCACAAATCGGGTCTGAACCGATACCAAAAGATTGGGATTGTCCCCTGCATATTCTCGGACCATAATGCCATGAAATTAGAACTAAATCACAACAAGAAGTTTGGAAGGACCTCAAACACATGGAGGTTAAGGACCATCCTGCTAAAAGATAAAAGGGTCAACCAGGAAATTAAGGAAGAATTAAAAAGATTCATGGAAACTAATGAGAATGAAGATACAACCGTTCAAAATCTTTGGGATGCAGCAAAAGCAGTCCTAAGGGGGAAATACATCGCAATACAAGCATCCATTCAAAAACTGGAAAGAACTCAAATACAAAAGCTAACCTTACACATAAAGGAGCTAGAGAAAAAACAGCAAATAGATCCTACACCCAAGAGAAGAAGGGAGTTAATAAAGATTCGAGCAGAACTCAACGAAATCGAGACCAGAAGAACTGTGGAACAGATCAACAGAACCAGGAGTTGGTTCTTTGAAAGAATTAATAAGATAGATAAACCATTAGCCAGCCTTATTAAAAAGAAGAGAGAGAAGACTCAAATTAATAAAATCATGAATGAGAAAGGAGAGATCACTACCAACACCAAGGAAATACAAACGATTTTAAAAACATATTATGAACAGCTATACGCCAATAAATTAGGCAATCTAGAAGAAATGGACGCATTCCTGGAAAGCCACAAACTACCAAAACTGGAACAGGAAGAAATAGAAAACCTGAACAGGCCAATAACCAGGGAGGAAATTGAAGCAGTCATCAAAAACCTCCCAAGACACAAGAGTCCAGGGCCAGATGGCTTCCCAGGAGAATTTTATCAAACGTTTAAAGAAGAAATCATACCTATTCTCCTAAAGCTGTTTGGAAAGATAGAAAGAGATGGAGTACTTCCAAATTCGTTCTATGAAGCCAGCATCACCTTAATTCCAAAGCCAGACAAAGACCCCGCCAAAAAGGAGAATTACAGACCAATATCCCTGATGAACATGGATGCAAAAATTCTCAACAAGATACTGGCCAATAGGATCCAACAGTACATTAAGAAAATTATTCACCATGACCAAGTAGGATTTATCCCTGGGACACAAGGCTGGTTCAACACCCGTAAAACAATCAATGTGATTCATCATATCAGCAAGAGAAAAACCAAGAACCATATGATCCTCTCATTGGATGCAGAGAAAGCATTTGACAAAATACAGCATCCATTCCTGATCAAAACTCTTCAGAGTGTAGGGATAGAGGGAACATTCCTCGACATCTTAAAAGCCATCTATGAAAAGCCCACAGCAAATATCATTCTCAATGGGATAGCACTGGGAGCCTTTCCCCTAAGATCAGGAACAAGACAGGGATGTCCACTCTCACCACTGCTGTTCAACATAGTACTGGAAGTCCTAGCCTCAGCAATCAGACAACAAAAAGACATTAAAGGCATTCAAATTGGCAAAGAAGAAGTCAAACTCTCTCTCTTCGCCGATGACATGATACTCTACATAGAAAACCCAAAAGTCTCCACCCCAAGATTGCTAGAACTCATACAGCAATTCGGTAGCGTGGCAGGATACAAAATCAATGCCCAGAAGTCAGTGGCATTTCTATACACTAACAATGAGACTGAAGAAAGAGAAATTAAGGAATCAATCCCATTTACAATTGCACCCAAAAGCATAAGATACCTAGGAATAAACCTCACCAAAGATGTAAAGGATCTATACCCTCAAAACTATAGAACACTTCTGAAAGAAATTGAGGAAGACACAAAGAGATGGAAAAATATTCCATGCTCATGGATTGGCAAAATTAATATTGTGAAAATGTCAATGTTACCCAGGGCAATATACACGTTTAATGCAATCCCTATCAAAATACCATGGACTTTCTTCAGAGAGTTAGAACAAATTATTTTAAGATTTGTGTGGAATCAGAAAAGACCCCGAATAGCCAGGGGAATTTTAAAAAAGAAAACCATATCTGGGGGCATCACAATGCCAGATTTCAGGTTGTACTACAAAGCTGTGGTCATCAAGACAGTGTGGTACTGGCACAAAAACAGACACATAGATCAATGGAACAGAATAGAGAACCCAGAAGTGGACCCTGAACTTTATGGGCAACTAATATTCGATAAAGGAGGAAAGACTATCCATTGGAAGAAAGACAGTCTCTTCAATAAATGGTGCTGGGAAAATTGGACATCCACATGCAGAAGAATGAAACTAGACCACTCTCTTTCACCATACACAAAGATAAACTCAAAATGGATGAAAGATCTAAATGTGAGACAAGATTCCATCAAAATCTTAGAGAAGAACACAGGCAACACCCTTTTTGAACTCGGCCACAGTAACTTCTTGTAAGATACATCCACGAAGGCAAAAGAAACAAAAGCAAAAATGAACTATTGGGACTTCATCAAGATAAGAAGCTTTTGCACAGCAAAGGATACAGTCAACAAAACTCAAAGACAACCTACAGAATGGGAGAAGATATTTGCAAATGACATATCAGATAAAGGGCTAGTTTCCAAGATCTATAAAGAACTTATTAAACTCAACACCAAAGAAACAAACAATCCAATCATGAAATGGGCAAAAGACATGAACAGAAATCTCACAGAGGAAGACATAGACATGGCCAACATGCATGTGAGAAAATGCTCTGCATCACTTGCCATCAGGGAAATACAAATCAAAACTACAATGAGATACCACCTCACACCAGTGAGAATGGGGAAAATTAACAAGGCAGGAAACAACAAATGTTGGAGAGGATGCGGAGAAAAGGGAACCCTCTTACACTGTTGGTGGGAATGTGAACTGGTGCAGCCACTCTGGAAAACTGTGTGGAGGTTCCTCAAAGAGTTAAAAATAGACCTGCCCTACGACCCAGCAATTGCACTGTTGGGGATTTACCCCAAAGATACAAATGCAATGAAACGCCGGGACACCTGCACCCCGATGTTTCTAGCAGCAATGGCCACGATAGCCAAACTGTGGAAGGAGCCTCGGTGTCCAACGAAAGATGAATGGATAAAGAAGATGTGGTTTATGTATACAATGGAATATTACTCAGCTATTAGAAATGACAAATACCCACCATTTGCTTCAACGTGGATGGAACTGGAGGGTATTATGCTGAGTGAAGTAAGTCAGTCGGAGAAGGACAAACATTATATGTTCTCATTCATTTGGGGAATATAAATAATAGTGAAAGGGAAAATAAGGGAAGGGAGAAGAAATGTGTGGGAAATATCAGAAAGGGAGACAGAACGTTAAGACTGCTAACTCTGGGAAACGAACTACGGGTGGTAGAAGGGGAGGAGGGCGGGGGGTGGGAGTGAATGGGTGACGGGCACTGGGTGTTATTCTGTATGTTAGTAAATTGAACACCAATAAAAAAAATAAATAAATAAAAAAGAAAAAAGAAAAAAATAAACTAACTCTCTCCATAATTACTTATATTTTCATTGGTTCCCTGTCCATCTACTCCACTGGGTAAATTATCATTGCCCACAAAATCCTTAAGCAAAGAAATGAAGAAACAAAGACATGTTTTTTCCATCCTTCTTCCCAGTCAGCTCTGGTCCTGTTGTGCCCTTTCATGGCACATGCGTGTGCATAGAGTCCTCTGCTATTCACCTGCTATGCTGACCCCTCTCTTGGATCCCTTGCGATCTGGCTGCAATCGTCCTATTATAGTGAAGCACAGGGGTCCTAGTGACAGTTGATGATAGATAGATAGATAGATAGATAGATAGATAGATAGATAGATAGATAGAGATAGTCAATGCTGTCATCTTTCTCCCATCTCCACTTAGATAGATCATGGATGAATGGATAGACAGATGGATAGATGAATGGGTGGACAGATAGATAGATAGAGACAGACACAGAGGGATAGTGGATTGACAGATAAACTGGATTCATACATCAGAAGGAAAGCCAAACCACAGTGAGGCAAAACAAAAACTGTTTATGTCAATGCTGAAAAATGACAAGAGCGGTAAATATGATCGAACATGTGCATAGGGCTTGTCTCACGCCATGTGAGGGGGTGTGTGAATGGTGCACAGGTGCTGGCAGCCCGCCCCCCATGGTCTTGACCCAGAGACAGCCGTGTCCTCTCCACAACCTGCTCTCCAGAATGCCTAGACCTGTGGTCCTCATATCTTTACTGCACCTTGAAGAAAAGGGTCTTGTTCACAGTGGTCGTGCCAGGACCCGGCCTGTAGTAACAGCTCCATAAATATTAGTTGAACCATAAGCGACTTGCCGAACGGATGAGTGTGCAAGTTCACACATAGAAAAGGGTGCGCTACCCAGCGATTTTCACAGCGGCCGGCGGGGCTTTGCTGAGGTTGTTTTGCCATCATGTGGCCTTTTAGGGTATTGCAGCAAAGGCTTCCAGCTGGGCTGCATGTCAACGGTTGGCCCAGATGGGGACAATTGTCATGTTTGCCCCCGTGGCTGGTGGAACTAAGTCAAGAGCGAATAGAACCCCCTACATCCACCTCCTTCTCACCTACCTCTCTTTCTGTATGTTTCCCTGCTGTCAGGCGTAACGCATTACACCTGTGCCCTGTGACTACTGAAGCCACATCTCATAGACCTCTTCCCCGAGTTCAGACTCTTCATTTGGCCATTAAAGCTAAGAGCTTCTCCCTAAACATGGCCTTAGCTGCATCCCACAAATTTAGGTACGTTGTATTGTGTTGTCCTGCAGATCAAAATGTTTTCTAATTTCCCCTTGATTTAATCTCTGTTCCATGAATTATTCATTAGTGTGTTTACATATTTAGGGGATTTCCTAGGTATTTTATTGTTATTGATTTCTAATCGGATTGCACTGTGTTCAGAGAATATACCTTGCAAGATTTTGATCCTTTTAAATGTCTTGTTTTGTGCGCCACCATATTGTCTATCTTAGTGAATGCGCCATGTACAGGAAAATAATATGTATTTTGTAGTTGTCGAATGTAGTATTCTATAAGTATCAATTAGATAAAGGGGGTGGGTAGTCTTGTTCAGATCATCTCGTCTTTACAGATTCTTTGTCAGCTTGTTCTACCGGTTGTAGAAAGAGGCATAGTAACTCTCAGCTCCAAATTCTGTATTTCCCAATTCTGCCCATTTTTGCTTTAGTATCTGAGGTTTTGTTCTTAAGTATAAAAAATATTTAATCGCTAAGCCTTCCTGATGAATTATTTTTTTATGATTATGACAATGAAATGTCTCTGGTAATACTCTGGTATTATAATAACCACTCAAACCTTACACTTAACATATTGCTCATGGTTTATCTTTTTTGTTCCATTTCTTTCAACCTACATTTGATGAACAAGGGGTAGTTGAAGGGGAGGTGGGTGGGGGGATGGGGTGACTGGGTGACAGGCACTGAGGGGGCACTTGATGGGATGAGCACTGGGTGTTATGCTCTATTTTGGCAAACAGAACTCCAATAAAAAAAATACAAAAAAATAAAAATAAATAAATAAAGGGTGTCTCAGGGTGCCTGGGTGGCTCAGTGGTTGAGCTTCCACCTTTGGCTCAGGGTGTGATCCTGAGGTCCTGGGATCGAGTTCTGCATTGGGCCCCCTGCATGGAGCCTGGTTCTCCCTCTGCCTGTATCTCTGCCTCTCTCTCTGGGTCTCTCATGATTAAATAAATAAAATCTTGTAAAAAAAAAAAGTGTGTCTCTTATAGACAGCATATAGTTCAGTCTTGTTTTTATCCACTTTGACAGTCACTCGTGCTTTTTGGGTTTTTTTTCATGATCTCTGGCTTTTAATTAGAATGTTTAGACCATCAACATTTAATATAAGTGTTGACATGGTTGGATTTAGGTCTTCCATTTTATTATTTATCTTCTATTTGTTCCCTCTGTACTTGTATTTCTAATCCTCATTTCCTCCCTTCTTTTGGGTAATCTAAATATTTAATATTCCATTTTAAATAATCTATGAGCTTTTCACTATATCCCTTCTGTGTTTTGTTGTTGTTGTTGTTGCTTTATGGATTAAAAAATACACACCTTATTTTTTTACATTCAAGTTACAGTTAATGTCCCACTTCAATAAAATGTAGAAGACTTGCAGACTTATTGGTCCCTCTACCGCCACCAACTCACTGACCTTGTCATTTCAGTGGTCTATGATGTCTGCATTCACTGAAAACCCCACCAGACCATTCTAGACTTTTTTCTTTCAAAACTCATGAGTGTTTAAAGAGTTTCAGGGGAAGAAAAATAGGCATGTCTATCACCCAAGCTAATTGTCATGACTTCCCCTTTACTAGTGAAGATTCAAGCATCTCTCAAATGCCGCTTCCCTTCAGCAGAAAAACTTTGCTTTTTTTTCAGAAAAACTATGCTTCACATTTTGGTCTACTGGTGATATTTTCTTAGTTTTCCTTTACCTGAAAATATCTTAAGTTTGTCTTCATTCCTGAAAGATATTTTTGGCTAATATAGAATTCTGGATTGATGGTTCTTTTCTTTCAGCATTTTGGATATGTTGTTCCATTATCTTCGTGGTTTATAATGTGACATCTGTGGTTATTCAAAGTACTATTCTCTCATATGATTTGTGATGTTTTTCTCTAGCTGCCTTCAAGAATTTTTTCCTTATTGTTGGGTTTCAACAATTTGATTATCACATGTCTAGGCATAGTTTTCTTTGAGCTGATCTTATTTGGGGCTCATGAGCTTTTTGAGTCTATAAATAGACAACTTTCACCAAATTTGGGAAGTTTTCAGCATTATTTCTTCGAATATTTTTTCTGCTCCAATCTCTTTCTGGGTGCTCTGGATGCTTTGGAAATTCAATGACACATATGTTAGACCTTTTGTGGCTTCCTCATAGTCTTACAGCTCCCTGAGAGTTGGCATTTTTTTTAAATAATTATCCTCTGTTCTTCAAATTATATTATTTTAATTGATCTACCTTTAAGTTCACTGACAGTTTATTCTGTCTTCCCCATTCTGATGTTGAGCCCATTCAGTAAAATTTTAACTTCAATAAGTTTATTTTTCATAGTTCATGATTCACTTTCATAATTTTAATTTCTCTGCTATTAACTTCTATAATTCTATTTATCTCAAAATTGTTTACCATTACTTCATGGAACATAGTGATAATAGCTGATTTAAAATCCTCGTCTCAACAGTGTATGTTCTCATTCATTTGGGGAATATGAATAATAGTGAAAGGGAATATAAGGGAAGGGAGAAGAAATGTGTGGGAAATATCAGAAAGAGAGACGGAACATAAAGACTCCTAACTCTGGGAAACGAACTGGGGGTGGTGGAAGGGGAGGAGAGCAGGGGGTGGGGGTGAGTGGGTGACAGTCACTGAGGGGGACACTTGATGGGATGAGCACTGAGTGTTATTCTGTATGTTGGTAAATTGAACACCAATAAAAATTAATTTATTAAAAATAATAATAATTAAAATAAAATATTTGTCTCAAAAAAATAAATAAAATAAAATAATAAAATAAAATAAAATAAAATAAAATCCTTGTCTCAAGATGCCTGGTGGCTCAGTAGTTGAGTGTCTGCCTTTGGCCCAGGTCATGATCCCAGGTCCTGGGATCGAGTCCCACATCGGGCTCCCTGCAGGGAGCCTGCTTCTCCCTCTGCCTATGTCTCTGCCTCTTTCTCTCTATATCTCTCATGAATAAATAAATAAAATATTTTTTTAAAAAGCCCTTGTCTCATAATCTCCATGTCTGAATATCTTGTGGTTGACATCTGTTTATTGCTTTTTCACTTGAGAATATATTTTCCTGATTCTTGGTATGTTAAGCAATTTTGGATTATATCACAGACATGTGAATGTTATGTTATTTTGACTGTGAGTTCCACTATAATCTCTTGGAGAATATTGATGTTTTGTTTTATCAAGCAATCAACACAGATTCTGAGAACAAGCATTCCCACCTCAGGCAGTTATGATGCTAAACCATTACAGTTGCTTGTTTTTGACAAATGCCCTGAGGATAGGACTATAACCACTCAACAAGCTCTGAGTCTGACCAAATAAAGACAAGCTCTGTGATTAAGTCTTTTCTAGGGGCTCACAGGTCAGAAAATGACAATTCTCTTGGTTGCTTCCAACTTTGGGAAATTATGAATAAAGCTGCTATAAGCATTTGTTTGCTATAAGATTTTGTGTTTATCTTTTGGAAGGAGTTTTACATTAACAGTATATATGCTCACTACTATCTGTTCTCCTGCTGATTACAACTGAAATCTCTGGACAAAACAAGAAAGGTAATAACTTTGAACTCTGAAAAATAAATCAAAGTAAGTGGTTTTTGAAGGGGAGTAAAAAGAATTCAAGAAATGACATGAAATGGAGTAAGCTTCCTGTTTATTTTTACCAAGGACAACAGAACAGCAAAATGGGAGAGAATAGTTTTTTCAACACATGGTGCTGAAATAACAAGATATTTACATGCCAAAAAAAAAAAAAACTCAAATTGATTCCCTTTCTCACGCCATACACAATAATTAATTCAAAATATATCTAAGATCAAAATGTAGGAGCTAAAAATATAAAACGCTTAGAAGAAACCAGTAGTGAATCTTCATGACCTTAGTTGAGCGATGTTTTCTTAGATACAACACTGAAAGTACAAGCAACAAAATTTCAAATGGCTAAATTGGACTTCATCAAAATTAAAAACTTTTGTGCATCAAAAGACATTATCAAGAAAGTGAAAAGATAACCTACAGAATGGGGAAACATTTGCAAATCATGTATCTGGTAAGGGACTTGTATCCAGAATATATAAAGAACTCTAACAACAGTAAAAGAACAAATAATTCAATTTTTCTAATACGCAAAACATTTGAATAGGTATATATCCAAAAGTGTAGAAATGACCGGTAAGCACATTGTCTTCATCAGCTTAGACTGCTGTAACAAAGTGCCATAGACTAGGTAGCTTAAACAACAAACCTTTATTTCTTACAGTTCTGGAGCCTGGAAAGTCTAAGATCAAGGCATCAGCAGATTCAGCATCTGGTGAGGGTCTGCTTCCTATTTCACAGACAACTGTTTTCTTGCTGTTTCCTCACATGACAGAAGGGGCAGGAGAGCTCTCTGGGGTCTCTTTTATAAAAGCATTCATCCCATTCATGTGGGCTGCACTTTTATAATCTAATCACCTACAGAAGGTCCTACTTCCAAATATTATCACATGGGGGATTAGGATTTCAGTACGCGAATTTTAAGGGTACACAAAGATAACACACATGAAAAGATGTTCAATGTAATTAGTAGGGGAATGCAAATCAAATCCACAATGATATACCCATTTTATATCCACTAGGATGGCTAAGACTTTAAAAAGAAAGACAATACCAATGGTTGGCAAGAACGTGGATGACTTGGAAGCCTCACCCATCACTAACACGATTGCAAAATGTTGCAGCAATTTGGGAAACATGTTGGCAGTCCCTCAAACATTAAATATAGAGTCACCATATGACCTGGCAGTTCTACTTCTAGGAATATGGCCAAGAGAAATGAAAACATATGTCCACACAAAAACTTACACGTAAATGTTCATAGCAGCATTATTCACAACATCCAAAAAGTGGAAACAACTCAAATGTCCACTGGAGGATGAATGGATAAACAAAATGTGGTGTATCAGTACAGTGGATTATTATTCATCAATAGACGGGAATGAAACACCGACATATACTATAACATGGATGAATCTTGCAAACATGATGCTAAGTGAAAGAAGCTGTGACAAAAGAACACCTATCATACGGTTCCAGGTATTTGAAATGTCCAGAATAGGCAAATCCACAGAGATAGAAAGCAGATCGGTGGCTTCTAGGAGGTGAGGGGAGGGAGGCAGCGGACAGGTGTGGGTGGTGAGTGGCAGCGGACAGGTGTGGGTGGTGAACACATCCTAACACTAGATGGTCATGCTAGTTGCACAATCTCAAATATACTAAAACCTCAAATTGTGCTCTGAAATAGTGAATCTAAAATATGTGAATTTTAACTCAATAAGGCTATTATTTTAAAAATAAAATAGCATTATTATTATTAGCATTTTCACCTCAATATCACAATGATAATGTCTAAAAGCTTGTTAACATGCAGTGCTGACAAGGATGTGGATAAAAAGGTACTGTATCTGAAGACCACATGAAGGTGGTCACGTAAGTTGATGCAACCTCTTTCATGGGCAACACTGTAGTTTCTATCAATATTTAATGTGCTATACCCAGAATTTCAAGTTCTAGAAAAATATTCTATTAGCCAATTCATATTTGTATACAACAGATTTGGCAGCTCCATGTGTGTTAACGCGTGTTAATACACAATGATCTGTAAGATATATTGTTGGGAACACCTGGGTGGCTCAGTGGTTGAGCCTCTACCTTTGGCTCAGGACATGATCCCGGGGTCCTGGGATCAAGTCCCACATCAGGCTTGCTGTGGGGAGCCTGCTTCTCCCTCTACCTATGTCTCTGGCTCTCTCTCTGTGCCTCTCATGAATAAATAAACAAAATCTTTAATTAAAAAGATATACTGTTGGACTGACAAAATTCAAAGAACTTCTGAGTTTTAGTTAATAGCATTGTACCATTGTTAATTTCTTGATTTTGATAGATATGTAACGGCTATATAAGGTTTCAATGCCAGGATAAGCTGGATAAAGGTTATTTGGGAACTTTCTGAACTATTTTTGCTACATTTTTGTTAAGTCTAAGACTATAGCAAAATAAAAGGTTAAAAATACCATATATCATTTCATAATAAATGTATGTCTCCTCAAAATATAGCTGTTTGTGTGGAAATGAACACCAACTTCAGGAGAATCGTTTCCTACAATCAGGAGAATACAATCAGGAGAAGTATAAAGGGGTGACTTCAACTATTCTTGCAATAGTTTGCTCTATGAGCTGCATGATAGATATTAAAGCATTCATTGCATTATTCTTTGGCATTTTTATGTATGTGGTTTTCCTAACAGATTGTTAACAGGAAGGTGCACAAAAAAAAAAAGACAACACAAAAACTTTGCAATCAATTCCATAAGTCTACAAATGTCCACGAGCCCCCATAGATCCCAGGATGAAAGCTCTTGGTTTGAAAAATTTCCTGGTCTTAGGTAATCCATTTGCCTCACAGAGGTACTCCTCACTCCACTGCCAGATGCATCCAGAGAGGGAAGTGTTTCTGCAGGGATGCCCTTCTGTCCCTGGGAGGGAGGAAGGGGCAGTCTGATGGAGTGGAGACAGAGGGAAACCCTTGGAACCAGCATTTGTTCTATGGCAAGAGCTGTCCTCATATTCATGGAAAGACACCACCTGCCCATTTGGGAAGGTACAGTGAGATTCTCCGCCTGGGCTCCCCACACTGGTGTGAATTATTTTTGTCCATATTGATGACTCATAGTTTCAATGAGAGAACAGCCAGTCCCTAGCAACCATGCATTATTATTTTTTCCCCAGGCATGTCCAACTTCTCTGGATTCCTATGGAGACTGTTATTTTCTTCCGACTTCAAACTTTATATGACACGCAAGACAAAATCTTCACAGCTTTTCCACTTTCTAATCAGTAGTGTGGATGTGGATGGGGCCAGAATAGGAGCAGAAAAACAGCTGTGGGCCCAGATTCTTCAAATAGGCAGGCTGCTTCTGCATTTTTTAAACCTCAAGGGACAAGGTTCCAGAGTAATCCTGGCATCCTCTCAGTTTTTATTAATGGCTTCATGGCAGGATGGATCATGAGACATGTCCTGGAGGCTCATGTGGCCTCTCGGTTCTAGATTGAATACTGAACATCCAAGAAAATACTACAGAGCGCAAGATGAATAGGAACCAGAATAAACAGGAGAAAACCTGAGCTGTTTTTCTAGCAATTTGCCTTTTAAACCTGGTTCCTATGGATTTGCTCCACCACCTTTTAGCTCATGTGTTCCTGACAGCACTTTGCTTCAGAGAACCATCTCTCCCAGGGAAGTGCTCCCTCCATCCTCCTGCAGTCCATCACCGCAGCTTTGTCCTTCCTTGGCCTTCCCTATGGCCACTCCTTGTCTTTTGCCAGTGCCTCTGGGCCTTTCTGATCTAAGAGTGACAGTGCCTGAGACTCAGATGACAAGCCCTCTTCTGAGCACTGCCTGGCATCCTAAGTAACCAGATCCATTCCTTGACCTCAAGACCCCTCCAGGCCCCAACAACTCCCACTCCAGTGGTTCTCTGACAAACCCACTTGGGAACTGCCCAGCGACCCCCAACTGTGTGTCTAGAATTGTCTCCTTCCTCCCATGAATGTTCTCCAGCTCTCTGGCTCCACATGCTGTGCCTGTGTTACCCTCTTGCCTGTCACAGACCTGGGAGTCCTTCTCACCGTTCCTCATCTCAGCAAACCTTGTCTGCTCTTCCACAAAAACCTCATCTCAGGGCTGCAGTGCTGAGTCTTGATGCCATGGGCACAAGGTGGTTCCCTCCTGATGCCCCACAGAGCATCAGGTGGCCAACCCCGGAAGAACATTTCCAACAGCTTCACTTTATACAGGAGAGCCGTGATAACGGCCATGAGTTGTCACAGTGGCCACAGGTGCCACTGTTCTGGAGGGAGGGAGGTCACTGCCCGCAGATGGCAGCAGCAGGGACCTTCTGCACAAAGGCTGTGGCTTCATGAGGGTTGCTGCAGAGACTTCCCTCTGAGGTGGTTTATTTAGGGAGAAGAAGAGTTGGATGTGGGCCAGGCGGAGCTGGGGTTCCTGCAGCAGGTGTGGGAAGGAGACGTGCACCTGCCCTGCTGCCTGAGCAGCGTGGCCCCCTCCCCGGGCTGGCTCAGGGCCCCCCTGGGAAGTGCGGGAAACCCAACTCTGCACTTGTTTATCTGGTTCCTCGCATCAGCCTGCTACCTCGGCCCTGGGAGGAGGGGTCCCCAAGTATGAGGGCTGTGTGAAAGTTCGCACCTTCCCCAAACCGCTGAGTCAGACGAGTCTGCTCCTGCCTGCACGTCCCATCCCATCCCAATTTCTAACAGGCACACAGGACCACAGACAACTTAGAAACAAAATACAAGTTTGTTTGCATGACGTCTCTATGCAGCCGACCCACCTTCTCAGAAACACAAGCCCCTTGTACCGACGGTCGGAGGAGCCCCGCTGCGGTAAGAGCACACGGGGTTCGCTGCCAGGTCTCACCCCGAGATTCCAAGGGCACCGTGGACCACAATGTTGGGCATGGAGGAGCTGAGTCAGGGCCAGGAGGAGGGTGGTACGTGACACCTGCCAGGTCCGGGGCGGGCAGAGAGGCAGACTGCCGGTGGCTGGGGAGGGAGGACAGGGAATAGGGTGGGTGGGGGAGCCAAGCAGCAGGGCACCCACAGCCCCCGCCCCTGCATCAGCCCCGGAGCCTCAGGGCACAGCCAGCCTGGCACTCAGTGGGCAGGCTCTCAGGGCTGCTGCTACTGCTGCTGCTGCTGCTGCTGCTCCTGCTGCCACAATGTTTTCTGAAGGAGACTCCAGGCTGCCTTTTGGCAGTGGGAGATTGGGACTGCACGGGTTAATTACTAGTTAATCAGTATTAATTGTCAGTTGGTACTGGGCAAATTTGTTACCTTCTCTGAGATGCATTTTCCTCGTTGGCAAAATGAGGATGAGAAGCACTTGGCAAGATTGTAATAAGGATTAAAAGTATATGTGTTTATGTATATGAATATGTATATGAGTACCTGCATATAAATATGTATATTAAAATAAATAAATAAATATGTATATTATATATAGATGTGTATGTATATGAGTATGAATATAAATATGTCTACTGTATACATGTATATTACTGTGTATGTGCTCATATGTATTGACTGTATTATAGATATGAATGTATATGCTAATTCTCATATATGTATTATATAAATATGTAATGTGTATGCATTGTCATGTGTATTTATTATACAAATATGTAAATGTGTGCCTGTATACATATATGAATGTGTAGCTGTGTTATGTATACATATGTGAATTGTGTAGTGTATATGTATACATGTGTACGCATGTATGTATATGAATGGGTAAAGTTCGCATGTGTGTGGATATGCACATATGAACTGCATCTTGCATGTAAAGTGGTTGTCACATGATCACTTCCTTGTTCTGTGCCACAGCTAAGCCCTACCACCCCTCTCATGGTTCACACCTTCCCAGAGGCCTACCCCTGCCTGACAGAGTGATGCCTCGAGGAGGCTTTGCCATCCTGGGCTGGGCCAGTGTGCTCAGACACACAGCTTAAACCACTCACCTGCCTACCCCAAGAGACCATCTCTCACACCCTGATTACCTTCATTCACCAGGCCACCCTCACCCAGATGTTCCGTGCTCCCTGCTGCATGCACTCCCCAGTCTGACCCAATTTTCTACCTTCTCAGACCCTTCCCCTGTACAACTGAAATCTTCCTTCTTATTTTTAATTACTTTACTAATGTATAAGTAACATGCAGTACATTGTACGTACTTAGCTTTTATTATTTGATGGGTGTCAACATGTGCATACTCCTGTGAAGTCATCACCACCAGCAGGATCATGAGTGCCTCCAGCATACCTGAACACTTCCCCACACCCATTGTCATCCGTCCCCTGCCCAGCTCCATCCTGCAACCACACACATATTTTCTGTAGCCAAATACTATCTTGTATTTAACAGACTGAGCTACACAGGCGCCCCGCAAGTTGATGCTTTAAATGAAGTGAGGTAAGGGCCTACATTTTTGGTTTTGTCTTTATATGGCTACCAATTGTCCTAGGACTGCTTGTTGAGGAGATTATCCTTGCCTTGGCACTTTTGTCAAAAATTAATTGATTTTAGTTATGAGTCCATTTTTGCACTTTTCCATTTATCTTTTTCTGTCTGTATGTCAATATCACATGGCTTTGATTAATGAAAATATATAATGTGTCCTTAAATTATTTAAGATTGGGGCACCTGGCTGGCTCTGTGGTTGAGCATCTGCCTTTGGCTAAGGTCGTAATCCCCGGGGTTCTGCAATACAGTCCTTCATCGGTCTCCCCACAGGGAGCCTGCTTCTCCCTCTGTCTATGTCTCTGCCTCTCTTTCTCTGTGTTTCTCATGAATAAATAAATAAAATCTTTAGAAAGTTAATTATTTAAGATAAATTAGCCAAATCCATTCTTTTTCAATATCACTTTGACCATGTTAAGTCATTTGCATTTCCATTTAAATTTTATAATTAGCTTTTCAACATCTATGCTAAAAACCCTGATTTGAGTTGCCTTGAATCCAAAGAACAATTTAAGGAGAACTGACATCTTAACACTATTGTTCTCCCATCCATGAACATAGTATATCTCTCCATTTATCTACATTGTCTTTTATATTTTTTCAGCAGTATTTTTTAATTTGTATTTATTTATTCATGACAGATACACAGAGAGAGAGGCAGAGACACAGGCAGAGGGAGAAGCAGGCTCCAGGCAGGGAGCCCAACGTGGGACTCGATCTCGGGTCTCCAGAATCAAACCCCGGGCTAAAGGCAGTGCTAAACCGCTGGGCCACTGGGGCTGCTTAGTTTTTTGTTTTTTTTTTTTAAGATTTTAGGGGATCCCTGGGTGGCTCAGAGGTTCAGCACCTGCCTTTGGCCCAGGACGTGATCCTGGGGTCCCGGGTTGGAGTCCCATGCCAGGCTCCTGGCATGGAGCCTGCTTCTCTCTCTCTCTCTGTCTCTCATGAATAAATAGATTTTTATTCATGAGAGACAGAGAGAGAGAGGCAGACACATAGGCAGAGGGAGAATCAGGCTCCTTATAGGGAGTCCGATGTGGGACTTGATCTCAGGACCAGGATCATGCCCTGAGCCAAAGGCAGATGCTCAACCGCTGAGCCACCCAGGCGTCCCTTTTCAGCAGTTTTTTTTTTTTCCAGCAGTGGTTTACAGCAAGATACTACAAATAAGAGAAATGTCCATAATTAGATAATATAATATAGATTGTAATCCATCCATATTTTATCAGGTAAGAGACATGTATTATTAGACAAAATAGAAAACTCAAATTACAGTAGATTAAAAAGATTAAAGTTCAATTTTCTGTAATGTGTAAATCTTAAAGGAGACAATTCAAGGCTTATGTGGAAGGTCCAAGATAGGTTTAGAAGCCCAGGTGGCTCTGATATCTTCTTTATCGATCTTACCACAGTGCTTCCCTCCACAGTGAAAGAGACTATAATCAACTTATCCGTAATACAGACAGAAAGTTGGAGGAGAGTGGGGATTGGGAGCTACTGCTTACAACACAGCAGGAAAGTTGGGGACATGACTGAGACAAATGGAGTAGAGGTGAATAATAATTTAAAGAAGAAAAGATAAAAAGTGGGATATTCAAATGACATGCATATGAGATACAGCAGATATATTGTCCCAAAAGGGAGAATCAAAATAACAGCAAAGAATGCCAAGCTACACGTTATAGAGAAATATGCTATAAATTATAAACTATAAGAAATAGGGACATCTGGGTATCTCAGTGGTTGAGCATCTGCCTTCGGCTAAGGGTGTGATCCCAGAGTCCTGGGATCGAGTTCCACTTTGGGCTCCCTGCATGGAGTCTGTTTCTCCCTCTGCCTATGTCTCTGCCTCTCTCTGTGTGTCTCTCATGAATAAATCAATAAAATCTTAAAAAAGAAAGAAAGAAAAAATATATGCTGTTTAGATTGAAAAGCCCACCACAGCCTTTGAAGAATGGACACAGAACAATCCAGAAGTTACTGAAAAGCAATGGTAAAGAAGAAACCTTTGAACATTCAGACAGAAAAGGTAAAGTCACCTATTGGAGAAAACTATCAGACTGGCTCCAGAATAACTCCTAGCATGTTCCATCTATTAGTGGAGCAGTAGCTATAGATTCTTTTTTTCTTAAGATTTTATTTATTTATTCATGAGAGACATAGAGCAAGAGGCAGAGACATAGACAGAGGGAGAAGTAGGCTCCTGCAGGGAGCCCAATGTGGGACTCAATCCCCAGACTGGGATCATGACCTGAGCTGAAAGCAGATGCTCAACCACTAAGTCACTACGACATCCCAGTATCTACAGATTCTTAAGAAAGAAGTGGGGTTAATAAGTTTTTTACTCAAATTATTATGTGAGGCATGGAAGGATAGAATGTGGATTAAAAAGATAGAAATAAAAGTCACTGCTGAACAGAACTAAAGAGTCCAGTTTACTAGAAGTACACATGTAAAACAAAACAACAAAAACATACAGATCAATGTAGTGGGAAACATGTTCTAAATAGGCAATAAAACTTGTAAGTATAAGATAAAAATCATGACAAAGTGAATATTAAAGATATCCTCCATAACAATAAATACAACTGGGATAATCTTGTTTTTACAAGAGAGACTGCCAAATTGGATCCAAAGGCAAAACCCAACACACAGGATATATTAAAAACAAAATAAAGTCACTCAAGATGAAACACGGCTGAATGAGAAACGTAGTGGGTTCCGCCTGGGGAATGGGGCCACCATCGGGGATGAGACACACTGTTCTTCCCTGCAGATTACCTTGCATGTATAACGGTTTTAAGTTCAACGTTGTCATGACCAGGAAGGTAAAGTTAGTTAAACAGGCAGTGAAAAGCAGCAGCCACAGTGAGGCCTACCTGGAAAAGACACTTGAATTCAAACTATTTTAAAAACATGCTGTGACCAAGAAAAATACTCTGTAGGTCAGATACACAAGACAAGAGTTTCTGATCTTGATGTTTTTCTTAAAAGAAGAAAAGTGTTTGCAGAGGAGGTAAAGTAAGGTGATAGTAATAGGGAGTTACTACATTCAAACACTGAATGAGATAACAGGCAGAGGCGAGAACACCGAGTGACATGGAGAGCAGGCCAGGGCTGGCAGTGGAGGGCCACAGAGAGGGCAGGCTGAGGAGTGGCTTTGAGTTATAATCATTTAAGTTCAATTTGTATCCATCCTATTACACTGTGAGCTTCATGTGAATAATTCTCTATCTGCCGCCGTGCATCACACTTAGAAGAGAGTCAGCCTAGAGTCACAGAAAACCTTTGGATTTAGAATCAGATAAGCATGAATTCAATCCCAACCAATTACTGCAACCCACGTTCATAACAGTTATGCTATTTGGCTTCTTCCAAATATACTAAGGTGTGGGAAATATTGAAAAGAAAACATACATATCCTGGGGAATCCCTGGGTGGCTCAGCAGTTTAGCGCCTGCCTTTGGCCCAGGGCGCGATCCTGGAGTCCTGGGATTGAGTCCCACGTCAGGCTCCCAGCATGGAACCTGCTTCTCCCTCCTCCTGTTCTCTCTCTCTCTGTCTATGATAAATAAATAAATAAATAAATCTTAAAAAAAAAAAAAAAAGAAAACATACATATCCTGATGTTTATCCTTAGGACTTTATATTTATCATTTATGCTTGTCAGAACAACCAAGTCAGGTGGTTGTGAAGCTCCCCCTGCCCACCACACCCTGCCAGGCACTGGTGGCTGTCCTTTCTCTGAGCCCCATCACTCAGCTCCCCACCCTCCTACATCTTTACCAAACTATCATCACCTTCCATCAGTTCAGGACCGTAAGGTTTTCCTCTAACCTAGGTAAAGCATCCAGGATGAGACAGCAGAACAAGAGAACCACTATTAACTTGTGCACAGTTACCCTTACAAGCCACTAAACCCACTGTTTGCCCTCAGAGCCCTCAGGTCAGACCTGTTTACCTTCATGAATAACCAAGCATTCAGGAACGCACACAGAATCTATTTGCCTCATCCGGAGTGAATGTTCTCACAGTCAGGACTGCAATAAGCACGAGTCATAGATCACCCTCCTCCCCTTGACATTTCTGATCCATGGCGGCCTGACCCAACCCCCAGAGAAAAACACTGGACCTCCAGCTACATCTAATTAGAAGTTATGAGACCTAAAAAATGCTTTAGAAACAAATGAAAAACCCACTTAGAGAACTCTGACTCACCACGTTTTCTTTCTAAAAATTCCATTGGCAACTTTTTACTAATCATCACCATGACATGGGACAACCTATCCACCCAGTGCCACAGGTTAATTCTGAATTTCAAGCCCACCTGACTTTGGATTAGCTGGGCAGGGGGCAGCAAGGGAGCAGCTGGGGGCTCCGGCTGCATCACCAGCAACAGAATGTAAGTCAGCCACCAGCCCTGGGATGTCTGGTTACACTGCTATGCTGATCACCTTGGCTGAGAAGGCATCCAAACCAGATATCAAAATCCCGTAGCTTTACCTGTAGGAGGTTGGAAAAGCATCTCAGTAAATATGGCTTCATCACATCTTCAGTATATTTCAAATCATTTCTGTGAAGTTTTGTGTTATCCACTGGGAATTGTTTCCAACGGGTTATGTGTTGTGACATTAATTTACCAAGATAAAGAAATAAACAATGGTTTCTTTTCAGAATAGTTTTAACTCAGTTATGCGTGAAATTGTGAGCAACCAAGCCAGGTGTCATCCTATTTGAATATACGCTGTCATGCTTTAAAGAGTTATGCTGTTTAAAAATAATCTAGAATGATTTTTAAATAATCCAGACTAACCCAACAATTTAATTTTAATTTAGTCAGGCTGTTGGAGAGGGACCATGTTACATGTAATTATCTTGCCCTTGAAAACACCCAAGGCATGACGTAGTAGAAAGACCATGGGCTTTGGAGACAGACGCAGACCTTGGTTTTACTTTGAACATCCCATTAATTATGTAAGCTTGGACGCACATCTGAAAACTTCAAGCTACAGTATGATGATGAAAGTAGAATTATATGACACCTACCTCATCTAGGTTACCACGGAGACAAACAGCTACAAGAAAGCATTTCATTGGCATGAAACTGGCCTGTTGGTCTACCTTGTCCCTCCTCTGGTTTCCTGACGTTTACATCTGGATTTTGGAACATGCTGTATCCCAGAGGCCCCACTGTTTCTGTTGTATGAAGTGCATATGGGAACAGCACCTGTCTAAATGAATTCGTGTGCAGATAAAATAAGAACACATTCTTAGGTATAATTCCTGGCACAGAAGGAGTGGGTCTGTAGATGTTAGCTCTGATGACCATCCTTTTTCAAGATTTTCTGAAGGGTCACGATCTACAATAGAAACATGAAGTGACAGTGTGAGAGATGCCCTGAAACAGCAGGAAATGAGAAGCTCGTGAGAGAAGAACAAAAGGGAAAACTCTCCATATTATGGAAAGAAACTAAATTTGACCAAGGTGGAAGATTTGAGGGGCATACTTATTTTAAAAAGAGAATTCATATGAGCACACTTAGCATACTTACCCGTAATGGTGGGAACTTAGAAATGAAACAAGGTATTTGAAACTATTCATAAAGACTTAGGGCATCATGCTGATACATTTCTCCGAAGACTTACACATAGGTAGTGGACACACTTCCAAAACCAAAAATTGGACCGTAGAATTAACTAGCAACAAAATATTTTACTTCTGGCAGTACATTAAACTAAAAATTGCAGCAAATAACCCAAATTTAATGATTGCTTATAATGTTTCTAATATGGGATTTTTAAAATGCGATTCCTTCTTGTTTCAAATGTTCTTAATGCAGTAGGATTCTTCTGGAAAAGATAAAACTAGGTTGTTTCTAATTCTAAAATAATTGAAGTGTGCTCTTTCTGTATTCTCGTTGCAATATGTTGAAAAACAACATAAACCATCTTAGAAACAGTCTTAGTTCACAAAATACTGTTCCTTGGCTGTGTTCTTGAGGATGTGCAAGATCCTGAAAACGTCTGCCCTCACGGGAAAGTAACTGTTAAAAACGAGTCACATGAACGCCAGCTGCGATTTTTTCTAAAAAACACTTTATGAAGAAGTCAAATACAAATCATGGTTCAGCCACAGTTCATTAGCCATGTCAAAAATAAATCATTTAGCTACTGTTCAGATGTGCCACTTTCTTCAAAAATATGTGCCATTTAATTAGAATACACACCGCCTCCTGTTTTTTGGTCCATCTTCCATCAATCACTCAAACCAAGGAATTTTCGTCAATGCTGTCTGAACTATGTGTTTTTCCTGATGAGAAGATTCTTCTACGTAGGTGAGGAATGGCATTCATTTCCCACACTGGGCCTCTAAGAACAGAGCACACAGACACAGACGCCAATGGAGCAGCTGCCTGCAGCCGAGTGAGGGGAGGAGCTCCCGCCTTGTCCCCACCACCCCTCCACCCCCATCCCCAGCCGCGCCGCCACCCCACCCTGTCTCCACCACTGTCCCCACCTACAACCCCATCCACCCCAATCCCCATCCCCCACCGCCTGGCCCCACCCCCACCCCAACCTCTGCTTCCATCACCCATCCCCACACCCCACTCCACCTCGTCCCCTTCACCCACCCCCAACCCCCACCATCCACCTCAACCCCCACTCCCTACCCCCATCCCCAGTTCTGCCCATACCCTCATGCCAACATCTGCCTCCACCACCTGTCTCCATCACCCATCCCCACCTCCCACCCCACATCCTCCCAATCCTGTCCCCACGCCCCCCCCCACTCCACATCCCCCTAGAGAACTAGGTATGGCTTTAAACCAATGAAAAGAACTGAGGATAAACCACAATATCTGGTCCATCTGAAGAGGAGCTTGGGTCAAAGATTATACTGCTTCTTGGGTTATTCAGGAAGAACACAAGAAGACACTCCCTTTGCACCTATACCACTTTTCAACATTTCAGCATCCCTGAGATTGGAAGTTCCATTATCTAGAGAAATCTTAGTCATCTGCAGGGTATACAGGGTGCCCTCCCTACGCAGCCCTCCTTGACCTTGCCTGCTCCTACCACGGAGGCTCTGAAAGCTGTTGGTGTGGCTTCCTCCACCTGCCTCAACTACAAGCAGCCCGTGACATGGTTCTGGCTGATGGAGTTACCCAAACAGAGGCTGGTGTCTTTGCTCTCTCTTTCTTCTGCTTGAAACATGGACTGGAAGCCTGGAAATAGAGGCCGTGTGGTAAGGGGCACACATGAGGATTAAATCCAACAGGCTAGAAGCTGTGGAGGAGACAGAGAAAGGAATTCGGGTTCTAATAACAAGCCAAAGCCTCATCATAAATCCTGGACTGCCTCTCACCCTCTCTCATCATAGAATGCAAACAAAGTCCAATTTACCTAGTATTATTTGCAGTCACGTGGCTTTTGCAAAACTCATACCTCTCCTGAGTATAAATAAAGATGATTCTGATCTGAGCTTCAGATCTCATGTAGGTTAAGCGGGAACCATGAGGTCAAATACAGACATTTACTCAGTAATGTGGACTTGAATTGTGACGGGCTTCATGGAAGAATCAAAAGTGAAAGGCGTTCAGGACCAGCACCCTGTGCAACTTGCTTTCACAGATTTCAGAGACAATGCTGCAGCAAGCACTGGGTGGAAACACTAGCCTAGACCTAACTGTCTTCACAGGTATCTGGGCCTGGGTAGCCAATGATGCAGTGAAAGCAGATTTCGATGAAGGCTGAAGAGCTGCTTGCGATGGACTTGACCCAGGAACAAGGTGTTATTGTCAGAAGAAGGGGTAACTTGTCTGTGTTGTGTAGCTGTTTGTCCCCACACCCACATCTTCTCAATGTCTATACCTTGGGGAGAAAACAACTATAAGTGTTTCTCAAACTATCAAATTAGAGTTTTTAGTGAAATAGTTTTCTATTAATCCCTGAGGGACAAACAAAATGCTTGGGAGCCCCTCTTACAGAGTGAGAGGGCATGCTTTCCCCCAAGAGATGCCAGTCCTCCCTTGTCCTTGGCAAGGCAAGGGGCAGCAGGGGCAGCTCCAGTGAAAGCCTTCAGCATTCACCTAGAGATGTAATGCTTGTCACACAGTAGCTCTCCCAGATTTTTGTGACTATAAACACAGGAGTATCCAGGTGAGGGTAGTGCTCCTTTCATGGGGCAGGAGTGCTTGAGTGCACTCAGCAAGGGTACAAGTGGGGCTGAAACTTTCTTTGCCTCATGCTGCCCACCCAGTGTGGCTGCACCAGCCCAGAGCAGGTTTCTCATTCTGATAGGACAGGTATTCCACATGGGCTAAAGTCAGCCCCAGAAATGCCTTTCAGGGGAGAAAGAGTGCTGTTCTGAGGGCTCACAGAATTAGGACAGAGACATTGGGAGTGACCTGGAACCCTGCCTCAGCGTCTGGGAATGAGTCAACGGTATCTGGGTTATTACTTGGATGAGGTCCCCGAAATTCAGACTACATGGTTAACATCACCTATGGAAGTGAGACAGTCCTGCAAACCACAATACATTTAACTATATGTCAAATTATATATTTCAGAAAGAAGTGTTAGAGAAGCTCAGAATTAAATCATGATCATTAGGACCCTAAAAATCAAGTTCAGTTGGAAATGAGCACACAGACACAGACAGGCTACATTGGGGGGAGAAGTGTGTCATACAGACAGAAGAAGAGTGACATATCATGAGCAACTCCACTTCCTGCCTGGTTGGAGACACACATACACGTGTGTGTGCACACACATATGCACACACACACACACACACACACGGAGGACAAAGGGAACTGCTGCTAGCGTAAAGCATGGCCTTACCTCTGCTTACAACAGCTGGCTTGGAAGAAACTCATTTCATTGAAAGATGAGCAATAAAAAAAGAACCAGCTCAGTATCTAGACATTTAAACTACAAGGAAAAAAGGAATTAGTGGAAAGAAAACAGAAAGCACTTGGTAGATGAATAACACATCAGGGGAATCTTTCCTTCTGGTCTCAATAAAAAACAAATTCCTGAGACCACTGATTTCAACTCAACAGGAAAAAGGAGATAAGCTACAAAATAACAGCAGTTGTTCAGATTTCTGAGGAGACAAAAATATATAAATGGACTATGCTTTAGAAAGTGAGAAGATTTGGAGGGGAGACACCCAAGATTGCTCACATCCACATCAGAATGGCAAGAACAGGAGGAATCTGCAAAGGAGGGAGGTCAGGAGAAGCTAGGGGAATGTTCCACATCTGTGTGGCTAGAACCCTGAGCAGCCTGAGCCACAGTCCAGTCCTGCACCAGACTCCAACCATCTTCCACTGGCCTCCACTGCATGCCTCACCAGGTGCTGAGGACAAAAGCTAGGATCAGAGGAGGAGGCCTGAGAAGTGAGGTGTGCAAGGTCTCACACAAGCACAGAAAGCCTCTCAGATGGCAAGAGCTGAGCAAGATTGTGGAGAACAACCTGTCCTAGGAGCTCCAGGCCTTCAGAAATTGCACCTCGGATATGAAGCAGCATAGACAGGCCCTGGAACCTTGCCAGTGTTCAAATCCCAGGTTCTGCTGATCTATCTCTCAAATTATGTAAGCCAGTCATGAGCTGAATTTACCAAACTACAGCAAAATCCAGACCACACTCTACGACAGACCAGATCAACCCATCCTCCCTTTACTCCAACAAAATAAGAGGCAACGTTGTTGACTTCAATTGTTACTCTTCTACAAAAAAGCAGAAAATTGAAATTACAAGATATATGAAAAAGTGAAACCCTTGGTTAAAAAAAAAAAAAAGGAAATTGTCAGAGCACCTGAATGACTCAATCGGCTGAATGTCCGACTCTTGATTTCCATGCAGATCATGAAATCAGGGTTCTGAGATCGAGCCTCACATCAGGCTCTGTGCAAGTCATGAAGTCTGATTCAGATTCTCTCTCTCCCTGTCTCTGTTCCTCCCCTACTCCCACCTCAAAAAAAAAAAAAAATAAGGAAACTGTCAAGATTCAGAAATTGTGAAGAGTCAGAGACTTTACAAAAGTCTATATTAAAAACACTGAGCTATCCAGTGGGGGGAAAATAGATGCCATCTGTAAAAAGACAGCAAAATTCAGCAGATACATGAACACCAGAAATTAGAACCACTGTAAATGCTAGAGATAAAATATATATATCAGGAATAAAGAATCCCTGGGGCACCTGGGTGGCTCAGTGGTTGAGTGTCTACCTTTGGCTCAGGTTGTGATCCCGGGGTCCTGGGATCAAATCCCACATTGGGATCCCTGCAGGTAGCCTGCTTCCCCCTCTGCCTAGGTCCCTGCCTCTCTCTGTGTCTCTCATGAATAAATAAATAAAATCTTTATTTTAAAAAAGGAATAAAGAATTCCTTAGATGAGTTTAGTATCAGGTTGAACTCAGGTCAATGAAAAGAATCCAAACTGAATAAAAAGGAAAAAAAAATAGAAGAAAAATCAGAAAGAAGTAACCATAATCTGTGGGACATCAAACAGCATAACATGCAAGTAACTGGAGTCCCAGAGGAAGAGGAAAGATATAACACAGTAGAGCAAACAAATCAGAGGATAATGGCTAAGAACTTCCCAAAGCTGGTGAAAAACACTACCTGCAGATACAAAGTCTTAGGCAAACCCTAAGCAGGATAAATGCAAAGAAAAGTCATCCTAACAGCAACATAGTAATACAGGTAAAAATCAAAAGATAAATAAAAGATCTTAAAAGCCTCCAGGAAAAAAATATATATATTGTATGTAGTACATGGTCATTTCCAGAGATGTGAGTGACATCTAGCCTCTCACTGTAAGCAGTGGAGGCCAGAACACAAGGGAATGGCCCACAAAACCCACAAACAAAAACAACTAGGATTCTATACTCAGTGAAAATATTATTCAAAATTTAAAGTGAAAAAAGATAATCACTAGTGAAAACTTAAGGGGTTCATCTCTAGCAAACCTGTCCTACTAGAAATGCTAAAAATAATTCCCAGCTTGATCCTCAGATCTGAAGGAAAACATGAAGATTACCAGAAAGTGTAAATATTACATCAGACATTGATTGCTTAAATCAAACAATAATAATAACTTTGTAGGATTATATATATTTATATGTAAGCATAAAATATGAGGCAAAAAGACAGAAAGAGAGTAAACAGAATTATGCTGTTGTAAGTTTCATAGACTATGAAGAAATATAATTTTACATGAAGTTAGATTGGAATGATCTAAAGATGAATATCATAATCTCAGTGCAACCAATAGATAATAGCACAGAGTAAAACTTTGCATAACAAAAAATATTTGACATGTCCAGAAAAAAAAACAAAAGAGGACAGGAAAGGAAGGGAAATGGGAAACAAATACAAATACAAGTAGGATAAATGAAATAAAATCCCCATGTGGAAGACATTTAGCCAAACCATGTCAATAACAACATGAAATGTAAATGAACTAAACACTTCAATCAAAGGAAATCATTGTCATATAAAATAGTAAGACCCAACTCTAAGCTATCGATAAGAAAATATGCTTTAATTATAAAGACATGAGTTGAAAGCAAAAGGTTGAAAAGTGATATACATTCCAAATTCTGCATAAAGAAGCTCGTGTGGTTATACTATCAAGGTAAGAACTCCAGGACAAAGAAAATGACCAGATATTTAGCAGCACAGTTCATAATATTAAAAGGATCAACTTATCAAGAAGACAAATATGCAGGGTGTATGCACCTAACAACAGAGCTTCAAGATACATAAGACAAAATAAGAACAAAACTAAAAAGAGAAATAGTTATTATAGTTATGGATTCCATACTCCCATTTCTGCAATTGATTGAAGAGATACAGATAAGATCAATACTGCTACAGAACATTTAAACAATGCTTTCAATCAATGTAAAAAAAATTAACACGTAGGATACTACTTATAATAGCTGTAAGATAAACGCCCTTTGAATGTGTACATGAAATTTTTATGAAGATCAAGAATATGTTAAGTCATAAGAAGGGTCTCTATACATACAAATATTGGAAACCAGAGTACATTCTCTGATAACAACTTCAATAAATTTTAAAAGTCATAAAATGAACATATAGAATATCCCCCCAAATATTTAAAATCTAAATAACGCTTCTAAATAGCTTATGTGTTAAAAAAAGAAATCACAGAAAATCTTTTAAATATTTTGTAATTAATGATCAAAACACACAGCAAAATTGGTGGCATGCAGCTAAAACTGTGTTTACAGGAAAATGTACAACATTGAACGCTTGCATTAGGAGAGAAGAGAGTTCAAAAGTCAATGACTTAAGCTTCCACCTTAATAATCTAGAAAAGGAACATGTTAATTCCAGGTGAGTAGGAGAAAGGAAATGATCAATAGAAAAGTAAAAAATCAATGAAAGAGAAAATATAAAAAAGGAGACGCTAATGAAAACCAAGCCTGATTCTTTGAAATGATCTATTCAAATTGATGAATGTATAACTGGACAAATCAAAAGAACCAAGACAGAATAAACAAATTCAAATACTGAGAATCAGAAACAGCAATGCTGAAGTTCCTATCCATGTTAAAAAGAATAAAAAGATTTTATGGGGTGCCTAACTAAGTGGCTCCTTCAGTTAAGCATCTGCTTTTGGCTCAAGTCATGATCTCAGAGTCCTGGGATGGAGACCCGTGCAGAGTTCCCAGCTCAACAAGGGGCCTGCTTGTCCTTCTCCCTCTGCCCCTTCCCCACACCCCTGCTCATGCTCTCTCTCTCTCTCAAATAAATAAAATCTTTAAAAAAAAAAAGAATATGGGATTTTTAGGAAAAGCTTTGTTTATAAATTCAATAACATGATAAATGGGAAAATCCTTTAAAAGACACAGGTTTCCTCCTCCTGTGCCTCTCTCTCTCTCTCTCTCTCTCTCTCTCTCTCTCTCTATGTCTATCATGAATAAATAAATAAATCTTAAAAAAAAAAAGACACAGGTTTCCAAAAGTGACTACTTAAAAGAAACAGAAAATAAGCTCATATCTACTTGGAAAACTAGATTATTTATCAAACTCTTTCCCACAAAGGAAGCTCCAGGTCCGCTGTTTCTGGTGCAGGTAGGTAGGTACAACTCTCAGTATTGACAATCTTACCCTAAAACATCAAGAGGGAAATCACCTCCCCAAGTGGTGTGATTAAGTAAGTAACCTAAATTTCAAGCAACCCTTTAAAAAATTACTCTCAGCTATCAAAAGTAATGAAATCTTGCTATTTGCAATGATGTGGATGGAGCTAGAGTGTATGATGCTGAGTAATGTTTTCTATTATATAAAAATAATAATAATTAGTGAAACAATTCTAAAAATAAGTGCAATAAGTCAAAAAAAGACAGATACCATATGACTTCACTCATATGTTGAATTTAAGAAACAAAACAGGTGAACATGTGGGAAGGGGGAAAAAGAGAGGAAAGCAAACCTTAAGAGACTCTTAAAGATAGAGACCAAAGTGGGGGGCGGTGATGGACTGGATGGGAGATGGGCATTAAGGAGTGCACCTGCTGTGACGAGCACTGGGTGTTTTACGTAAGTGATGAATCACTGAATTCTACTCCTGAAACCAATATTGCACTGTATGTTAACTAAGTAGGATTTAAATAAAATGTTGAAAAAAAAGAACAATTTTCCCTTTTCATTGACTGGGGCGAGTCATTAAGAGGTGACAAAGTCACAGGTAGTATGAGTTGTCTTTTCAGCTTCTCCGGGGAGCCACAACTGAACATCCTGGTTGCCCAGTCAGAAGTCACTATCCATTTTCTCAACAGCCAGTTGTTATATTGCCATAACTCCTGCACCATCATAGGAGAAACTGACCACTCTTGCAGCCTGAGGTTTGGTTCTCTTGTCATTCAGTACCTTTATGATTAGTTGTTAAGCAACATATTCTGACATTCCTGGTGAAACATACTCCACAACTCAGATACGATTTTGGAAAAAAAAATCATAAACACGATTTTCAAGTGGACTCTCCTAGCAAATCATCTAAAATCAGCTTTTTCTTTGGATCTGGTCAACAGTGTTTATAATCCAAATGTTATATTAGTTAAAAATATATTAGTTAAAAATCATTCTTCCATTCTTCTTAAGCAGAAAACATTTTGCAACTTTTCATATGAATGTGCATTATAAACTACACACATTTTAATCCCAAATGAAAGACTCAAGTGAACTTTTCTATCTAAACCTCATTAAAAGGTTGATGTGATCAGCATTTCAGTTCTCCTCTCAGCAAAATCTTTGGATCATTGAGATACTTCTCTCCAAATTTTATAATAGTACCAAATTGCTAATATTAAATAAATATGTTTAATATTAACTATCTCTTTTCCTGAAGGATGGTCAATGCTTCTCACATCAGCACTGGAAATGTTATAAAGAGCCCTTGCAAAATGTAAAACAAATGCCTTATTGTTTGGCTTTCCCATTCTGTGTTGATCAACTGGTGTGCCCTGAGTGTCATGCTTCCACTTTGAAGCCCATCTTGAACCAAGCCTTCCCAACTGACACTTTTTCTTTTGTGAAATTCATTCAGTCTTACAGTTGGTAGACTAATGAAGTAAAATTTTAACTCTTTTTAAAAGCTTTAAAAAAATTAAAACAAAACAAAACAAAAGAAGGGATGCCTGGGGGGGCAGGGCTCAGTTATTTGAGCACCTGTTCCTTGATTTTGGCTCAGGTCATGATCTCAGGGTTGTGAGATCAAGCCTGTGTCCAACTCTACCCTGGGCATGGAGTCTGCTTGAGATTCTCTCTCTCTCTCCCTCTGTCCTTTACCCCCTAAAAAAAGAAAGGAGTAATCATATATGATCTAGCACCCTCACTTCCAGGTGCATATCCAAAAGAATGAAAAGCAGGGTCCAGGATATTTGCTTCCCCATATTCATAGCAGTATTATTCACAATGAATAAATGGTAGCAGCAACCCAAGTGTCCACTGACAGATGAATGGATAAACATAATGCAGTACAGGGGCACCTGGGTAGCTCAGTTGGTTAAGCATCTGGACTTCCTCTCAGGTTATGATCTTGGGGTCATGGGATTGAGCCCAGTGTCAAGCTCCCCACTCAACAGGAAGTCTGCTTGTCCCTCTCCCTCTGCCATTGCCCCTGCTGGTACACATGCTCTCTCTCTCTCTCTCTTTCACATAAATAAATAAAATCTTTTTAAAAAACATGGTACAAACAATGGAATATTATCTAACCTTAAAAAGGAAGGAAATTCCCTTTACAGAGATGTCTTGAGGACGTCAGCCTCAGTGAAAGAAGCCAGCCTCAGAAAGACAATGCCTGTGTGATCTCACTGCTATAGGCTCTGGAGTCATCCAATCCCCAGAGACAGAAAGGAGAAGGTTGGGTGCCACAGGCTGGGGGAGAGGGAGGGGTTCTATTTGCACAAAAACATTCTAGAGACGGGTAGTGGGGACGGTTCACCACGACGCAAATGTACAAAAGCCAATGAACCGTAGACATAAACATGATTAAGATGGTAAATTTTTTATGTTGTATGTATTTTACCACAATTTAGAAAATGTACAAGGTCACTGGCGTACAAGGGCCTGCCCGGTCCTGTCCTGCCCCCTCTCCCATGCTTCCCACCCTCCTTGGCTCCCTACACTCCATCCTCCAACCATGTGGACCTCCCAGTTGTTGTCTCTGCTCTCAAAGCCTTTGGCTTGCAGTTGGGTCCCCAGGAAAGTGCTCCCACAAGTCTCCCTGCCAGGAGCTTTGTGACTCAGGCTTGGCTTCCTCACCACCCTAACACACCGTTAGCACACATGTGTGTTCAGTGTGTGCTTGCCAACTGAGGGGGACAGGACAGCAGCAACTGCAGAGGTGTGGGAGTGGGTGTGCCACTCCCTTCCATCACTCGTTCACACTCAGCATCTTGCCCATGACACAACCTTGCTGCCCGTCGCACTCCACTCCTGCCTCCTCCTCCAACCACTCTGGTCCCCCACACGCACACAGCCTTGGGCTTCGTAAGGCCAGGTTATACTGTCAGTCCATATAATGTCATCTAACAACTCCCAAGACCTCCCCCTTGGAACCAGGGCAGCCGTGTCTGTGCATCTGTCAGCCCTCTGTGCTTCCACGTGTCAGATCAGGGAAGCACACCTGATTTATTCCTGCCCGGCCAGCGTGTTACCCCTCAGCTGTGTGACCTTGGACCAGACAGTCCACTGCTCTCCACCTCTACTTCCTTTTCTATAAAAAGAGGATCGGTTTCTTAGGAGGTTGAGTTGACACATTGCAATGCACTTAGAATAGTGACAAACGCGTCATAAGGACTCAAAATGACAGCTGTTACCAACTCCCAGGATTTAAGAGCAGGGAGTCAGTTGGGCCAGCTTGCTTCTGCGGGTGGTGGGAACCAAAGTGATGTGCATCTGGGTGCTGGAAAGTGAACATCTTCTACCATATGGATTCCCATGGGATTTATTGGGGGGAGTCTGGGACCTTTATGATGCCCTGGGGTTGAACAATTGTCCTTTCGTTTGATGTCTAGAGGCTTTTACACCTGAGTCAATGAAGGTCCCGGTGAGTCAGCAGTAAACCTTCCCTTTTAAGTGGAGGAAGTGCAGTAGTGAGCAGAGTTGGGAAGGGGGACCTCTGCTTCCAGAAGCTCTGCAAGCACATCAACTCTAGGAAAGAGTCTATGTGGAAGGGAGGATGGTTCAAACTGTCTTCAGGGAGAGCCACTCTGCAGGGAAGGTGGGTGTGGATGCTCCGCGCTGGTCTCATACCATTCATCTGCCATTTTACCAGCATTTACCTGGTAAGACAGCTCGCCTCCCATAGAAGCATCTGGCTTGAAGTTTTCTTTTGCTTTATTTGTGTTATTTGTGTTCTAAGGGACTTTGCTATGAAAATATATTTGTAATTATAATGTTTTCTCCTTCCTGTGTGTAGAACTAAGTTTTATTTTAAGACAAATGCTTATTAACACAAGTTCTCTGTAAATCAGTGGTATAAGGTAGTTACAGATTACAAATGAAGGAAAGGACAAAAAGAGGGGGATAAGCTTTTCTTTTATAAGGACTTGATAAAAAGTATGTCTTAATGACATTAGAAGTCATTTACCAAATACAGAGGTAGATTAATTAATTTTGTAATTTTGAAATACAATTTTTTAAATAAATTTATTTTTCATTGGTGTTCAATTTGTCAACATACAGAATAACACCCAGTGCTCATCCCATCAAGTGCCCACCTCAGTGCCTGCCACCCAGTCACCCCCACCCCCCGCCCACCTCCCCTTCCACCACCTCTAGTTCGCTTCCCAGAGTTAGGAGTCTTTCATGTTCCGTCTCCCTTTCTGATATTTCCCACTTATTTTTTCTCCATTCTCCTTTATTCCCTTTCACTATTTTTTATATTATACCTTTAAAAGTCATAAGAAGCTATTACTTAAAAAGTGGTATTCATTTGTGGTGGGGAAAAATTATTGTATTCACACCGAATTATTTGACTCAAAGTTGGATACTTGATGACAAGATGTAGTATTGTCTCTTGACTCTTCACTCTCGTCTCCTACTGAATGCTCTGGGTGGGGAGTTGTGGTTTCCCATTCCACTGATGTGGGACTTAGCTATGTGACTTGATTTGGCTGATATAATATAGGTGAAAGTTAAAGCTTGTGGGTTATAGTAACAGGTTTAAGAAATGTCGGAAGTTTGGGGACACCTGGGTGGCTCAGTCAGTTAAGCATCTGACTCTTGGTTTCAGCTCAGGTCATGATCTCAGGGTCAAAGAATCAAGCCCCACATCAGGCTTGGATTGCTTGGAGGGGGTGGGAGTAGTCTGCTTTTTTCCTTCTCCCTCTACCCCTCCTCCTGCTTGTGAGTGCCCCCCCAAATCAATCAATCAATCAATAAATCAATAAATCTTAGAGTTCTTTGGTGACTTAGTTGGTTGAGCATTTGACTCTTGATTTCAGCTCAGGTCATGATCTCAGGGTTGTGAGTTCAAGCCTCATGTCAGCCTTCATGCTCAGTGGAGAATCTGCTTGAGATTCTCTTCCTTTCTGCCCTTGCCCACCCTGTTGTCACCCTCTCTATAAATAAATAAATAAACAAACAAACAAATAAATAAATAAATAAATAAATATTTTTTTAAAATAAGTCTTTCAAAGGAAAAAAGAAAGAAAAGTTGGAGGTTCCTGCTGGATCTCTTATCACTCCCAACCTCCACTGTGAGAACTGTATACCCGCTGTATCATTTAAGGCTGGTCCCTGGGGGGAAAAAAAAACATAGACCATATTTAGACCATCCCCACCTAGAGCAGAGCCACAGACCCTAATCTGTAAACACTGACATGAAAAGTGAGTGAGAAATAATGATTGAGTTTTCCAAGTGCCTGAGATTTTGAGGTTGTGTGTTCTGCAGTATTATCCCATCAAAAACCAGTTCACGTGGCTTAAGGATGAAGTTAAGTTCTACAGAATTGGGGCATTTGGTGATCAATATAAAACTCACTAGGAACGTGGAAGCACTTGAGATTCTTTGTCTAAATGAGATGCTCTAACTGTGCAGTCATTGGAGGTAGGTATATAGAGGTTTGAAGAGAGGCAACTGTACAGATGTCAAATATGACACCGTAAGATCAGAAGATCGCTATCCCTTTACTTCATGTGCAAGTCTAAGCCTTGTTCTTAAAATATGGTAAGAGAGGGTATCTGTGAAAATGATTCTCATTCTTTAGGGATGGATTATTTGCTCCTTCTGAGAAAGAGACAAGAAATATCAGAATAAATTCTTTTTGTGAAATAAGACACTGAACAGATTGGTTTGATCTTTCAGGTGCAAAAGTTTCTATTATTAAGCCATGAGACCCTTCATAATCCCAAACCTATGCAAACAAAGACTAAGAAGAGAAAAACCTCAAAGCTACTGCCTGTTTGATGAGAAACAGGTTGGCTCAGTTTGGTGGAGCGTACAACTCTTGATCTCAGGGTCATGTGTTTGAGCCCCATGTATGATGTAGAGTTGACTTAAAATAAAATTTTTAAAAATTAAATTAATAAAAGGAAAGAGAACACTTGCTAACATACAGGTGTGGTCCAAGGAGCCTTTGGCCCCTCATAACTCGGAGCTGGCCCCGGGTCCAGAGGCAGTATCCCCGATAGCTCCATGAGGGGGCACTTCTTGGAGCATCTCTCCACTTAGGTGTAGAAGAAAGACACAGAGGAGTGTGTGCCAATGGAAGATGGGTTGCCCACCAGTCAACAGGATGCTCAAAAGAGAACTGTTGGTTACTGTTCCTCAATAAACCAAGAGCAGAGCCTGAAACAGATGGAGGATTTTCTGGGTAATTCTAATGTCCACCTAAATCCAGGCAGGGGCTGGTCAGGATGACCATGTTAGTCTTAGCTCTTGAGCTGTGGGTAGAAAAGAGTTGTTGGACTTGTCTCCAGGGGTCGGTTGGTTGGGTTCCCAATAATAAGAGGCAGGGTGATCCATCTCTAGCTAGAAGGCCTCTCCTTGGAACAACTGCATGATGAGGTCTTTCTGAAACTGGTTTTTTGTCCCTGGCCACTGAATGATTGTCACCTCTCCGTTGTATTAATTTCTGACCAGCAACTGCTCTTCCCTGCAGTATGAATAACAGGTCAGGAATCACTGGCTCTTTTTAAAATAAACATCTGATTTTTTATAAAAATCTCTTTTAAAACTTGCTTTACATTTTTTTAAATTTATTTATGATAGTCAGAGAGAGAGAGAGAGAGAGAGAGAGAGAGAGGCAGAGAAATAGGCAAAGGGAGAAGCAGGCTCCATGCACCAGGAGCCCAACGTGGGATTCGATCCCGGGTCTCCAGGATCGTGCCCTGGGCCAAAGGCAGGCGCCAAGCCGCTGCGCCACCCAGGGATCCCGGCTTTACATTTTTTATTATCTATTTGCATCCCACAGCTTCTGCTCTTTGTCCTCCCACTCACAATCCTACACATTCAGCTGTACCTGCAAAGCCAGGTCTACTTGCTCATGGAACTCACTAGGAAATTCAACTTTCAGGTGCAAGCATTCCGTTCATCTTGCAGGGGAGCTTCTACCATCGAACAGAGCTAGATTCACATTGCTATCACCAAGCTGAAACCTTGGTTACAAATTCTCTTACATTCTATAGCTCATAGGGTTTACCCAGAAAAGATTTGTCTGTTTTCCTTTTTCTACATTTACTTTCTCTCTCAGTGACCAGCCAGCTATGTATCACCTGATACATTGCACTGCTCACTTGCTTTCATCTCGTGCTCCAACCCTGAACATCAAGGTGGAGAATCGTCCATGTTCATCCCGAGTATAAGGAAAAGTGTCTTCGGAGTCCCCCTGAGCTGTCCAGCATTGTCTGATCTGTTCTCCAAGCTCTGGAGGAGGCTTACTTAGCCTTCTGCTCTGGTCAGCCACTGCTCCGTGCTCCCCATAGTCTGATATATATTCTGATAGACACTCTGTGCTCTGCAATCTGACTTATTCTCCTGAGCCCAGGGGAGTCCATACTTGACCTTCTCATAGCTCAGGAGGATATTTTTACTTTTTCAGTTTTAAAGAATTCTCTGTAGACCCTTATAACATGTCTATAGATTTCTGACTTTTCAACCTCATGTCCTTTTTTTATTAGCTATTGACTCTTACCTTCAAAGGCAACCACATTTTTACTGGCTACACACATGGGATTCTCTAAGCCCTCTGCTTTGTCTTTTCAGAGATAAGCCAGACCTTTCCATCAGAGTGTCATGTTTCATTTCTAGGTTTCTCATAGGGATGTTGCTGTTTCTTTCACGTTTTCTTAATATTCTAACATTTACCATCAAGTCCTCTCAAACTCAGTGGCTGTCCACATGGACCCGAGCATAGCGCTCCCGCCAACCATCTGAAATCCTCCCCGAACATGTGTCTTCCCATCGCCTCTGTCTCTGTACTCCCTGGCAGCCTCTTTTCTTCCTCCGGTCTAATGCTGTCCTCTTTCCCTTTGTCCACTGTTGATTAAAGTTTCTGGTGTCATTTGGGTTATATGTCTTCTGTTGAATAAATTTCACAGCACTTTTCAACCAGCCCAGCAAGTAGCCAATGGGACAAACCAGTTGCCCTGAAGAATTTGTTCTGGATAAAACAGATCCATTTTTCTAACATTGTCCTGCTCCTTGTCTGGAATCTGGCACTATCTCTACTAAATCTTGGATATGTAGCTCTGAGGAGTAAAAATGCTGGCCTGAGACTCAGTCAGGAATTTTCACCTAGCTCTCTCTCTCTCTCAATTAATTTCATCTTTTATTCTGTGGTGTGCCCTATTACTGTCTTTGGAAAAGACGCTGGGATTCAGGATGCCTCTTGAGCTCGGGTGAAGGGATGTTCCCCAGCTCCTTTCTCTGGGCACCTCCATTCAGACCCTGTCACCACAAGCGCAGCTGAGGCACACCTAGAGAATTGTGGACACTCTCACTTCCATGTGATGACAGGTCATTGCCACCCCACATTTATGACGAGGGTAAGTCACCGACACATGATGGGACGCTCAGGCTGCATGGCTATCTGGACTTTTCAGACAGTTGTGAGATAAAGTCCTTAAGATCTTAAGAGATCTTTTGCAATTGAAAGGTTTTCTAGAATCCCCTTAACCCATTCAGAATTCTTAGCAAAGGTTGTTTCAGATCCTTGACTTGGTCTTCATCTTGCAGCCATGCGATACTGGCAGTACTCTCTATCTGGTCTTGGCCTCAAGCTAGACAGACTGGACATGACAAATTATTTCCTAGCAAGTTCTGGAACCTGTAAATTCCCTCTAAGTTTTGCTTGGAGAACTAGCCAGTTCCTTTTTGAGCTCAACTCTTGGTGTCTTACCATTTGCAGTGAAAGAGGCCAGATTAAACTTTCAGTGATCTGTATAGGTACCACCTACCTATTTCCGTACACTCACCAGGTGACTTCCCTAATTTCCCAGCTACTGAAGGTAAACCGTTTTACCAAGCATTTTGTGCTAGTGAGTATGGGTAGCCACATTTCCAAACTTAAAAGTTTCCCAAGCTTCCACCAGTGGTTCCAAAGCTAATCTCATATGTGTTAGGTTTTAGCTACAGTGGCACCCCACTTCTAAGTACCAATGTCTGTATCTGTTTGCTTTCACTGCATAACAAACCACCACAAAATTGTAGTGATGTGAAACAATGTTCATGGGCGTCCAAGGGAAGCTCCATTTGGCACTACGGCTCTGCGGATCAGCTGAGATGGCTCTGCTCCTTGTGCCCACCTTCTGGACCCAGAATGGAAGATTTTAGCTCCCAGCAACATTCTCAAGGAACTGGCTGAAGGCCTGTCTCCCCACCAGCACACTGTCCTTCTTGCTCACATTCCACTGGCCAGAGAAGGTCACATGGCTAATCTGGGGGTGTGAAAAGTGAGAAAAGAGACTCTGCCTTTTCGGGGAGAAACTAAAAAGTCACATGGTGAAAGGCACAGATACAGGGAAGGGCAAAGAGGCCAGCCAGTAATGCCAGCTGTCACAGTCTGCCTCTTGGAAACAAACGATCCCAGCATCAGACTCAAAATTCAGTCTTATGACCTACACCACATCTGGATGCCACACATTTGAAACCAAACACCTATGAAATAAAAGATTTCTGCCTCCATGCCCTACAAACAAAAGACAATCACAAAAAATATTCTCAATTGAAAAGTGGACCAATCAGAGATGCATCCAGTCATGGACCCACTGGCAGGTGTCACTGGCCCTCTTCTCTGGGTGGAGGGTATGCCTGGAAAGGCCCAGGTACTTTGTCCTAAAGGCGGCTCCCAAACCATTGTTCCCCTTATTGCCCTATTCTGGACTATTCTGTGCTTTTCAGCCAGCTGACTTACTATTAACACAGACACTTCGGCATTGTTTTGACTGGTATTAGCATGGCATCTTTTCCCATGGTTTTGCTTCTAAACTTTATATTTAAAGTGTGATGGTTGTAGGGAACATATTAGGTCTTACTTTATTACCATGCCTGACAACCTATGCCTTTGATTTGTTTAGACCATTTACATTGACCCTAATTATTGATATGGCGGAGTTTAAATCACCGTCTTGCTATTTGTTTTCCAATTACCCCATCTCTTTGATTACTTTTTCTTCTTGTTCTGCTTTCCTTCAAACTGAGTATTTCCATGGATAAAGAAGGTACGAGATATATATATAACAACGGAATATTACTCAGCCATCAGAAAGGATGAATACCTACCATTTACATCAACATGGATGGAACTGGAGGGTATTTTGCTGAGATAAGCCAAACGGAGAAAGATAATTATCATATGGTTTCACTCATATGTGGACTATAAGAAATAGTGAAAAGGACCATAAGGGAAGGGGGGAAACAGTGGGAAAAATCAGAGGGAGACAAATCATAAGAGAGTCTTAATCATAAGAAACAAACTGAAGGGGACACCTGGGTGGCACAGCAGTTGAGTATTTGCCTTTGGCTCAGGGTTGATCTCGGGGTCCTGGGATCGAGTCCCACATCGGACTCCCTGCATGGAGCCTGCTTCTCTCTCTGCCTGTGTCTCTGCCTCTCTCTCTGTGTCTCTCATGAATAAATTAAAAAAATCTTAGGGGATCCGTGGGTTGCTGAGGTTTAGCGCCTGCCTTCTGCCCAGGGCATGATCCTGGAGTCCTGGGATTGAGTCCTGCATCAGGCTCCCTGCATGGAGCCTGCTTCTCCCTCTGTCTGTGTCTCTGCCTCTCTCTCTCTCTCTCTCTCTCTCTCTCTTTCTCTTTCTGTGTGTCTCTCATGAATAAATAAATAAAAACTTTAAAAATAATAATAAAATAAAGTCTAAAAAAAAGAAACAACTGAGGGTTGTGGAAGAGGAGGGGGTGGGGGGATGGGGTAACTGGGTGATAGGTATTAAGAAGGGCACATGATGGGGATCCCTGGGTGGCTCAGCGGTTTAACGCTTGCCTTTGGCCCAGGGCATGATCCTAGAGTCCCGGGATCGAGGCCCACATCAGGTTCCCTGCATGAAGCCTGCTTCTGCCTCTGCCTGTGTCTCTGCTTCTCTCTCTCTCTCTGTATCTCTCATGAATAAATAAATAAAATCTTTTTTAAAAAAAAAGCGCACGTGATGTGATGAGCACTGGGTGTTATACTATATGTTGGCAAATGGAATTTAAATAAATTTTTAAAAAACTGAATATTTTCTATAATTCCATTCTATCTCCTTTGTTGACATCTGAGCTACAACTTTGTTATTTTCATGACTCTGTTAAATAACTCTGTTATTTTCATCAATTTTGAATTGATGGCAATTACCTTCCACTCATCATGGCCCTCGCTGTAGGGACAGTATCTCACGTTTGGTTAGCGTGGGCACCTTACACCACTAGAATTGTATTTCTCCCCTGACTCTAAAGCTCTTTGGTCATATATTTGCTCAAACATGTTATAAACCCACACTTCATTGTCATTATGTTTATATAAAATTTATTTGATAAAATACTAAAGTTTTACAGACTAATGATATCATAGATTTATCATAATATGTTTTAAAACCTAAAACTAATAAGTTTCATTTATAATTCCTAATTTGGAATGATTTTTTAAAGATTTATTTATTAATTTATTTTGGTGGGGAGGAACAGAGAGAGAGGGAGAAGACCGACTCTGCGCTGAGCTCAGAGCCCCTTGTGGGCCTCCATCCCACGACCCTGAGATCATGGCTTGAGCCAAAATCAAGAACTGGACACTTAACCAACTGAGCCATCCAGGCATCCTAGGAATTATTATTTTTTTAATAGGAAAAAGAAGTCATTTAGCCTTTTCTGTTTTTTTACAAGAAAACAAAAGTTAGAAGTATAAACATATTTAGATATGAGAAAAATAAGCTTTTCTTCTCAAAACTATAGCTATGGGAACTGAGGAGAAAGGATTTTAATCACAAACCACTTGTAGGTTTCTGGGTATATTGCCATAATACAAATATAGTGTCTTTATTACAGAGCACTGTAATTCTCCAGTGGGGGATAACATATTTAAAATATATATAATATTATGCCAAAAAAATAGAACTAGTAGGTTTAGATCCCTTTAACTTTATGTGAGCTTCTAGTTTTCTGGTTGGCTGTAATTTTAACCTGATTATGGATGCACCATCTTAATCTTACACAGATATCATATATTCATTTGCCCGTATTCCTGGTCAGGAATGTGTTCATTACACATTCACCTTTTAAATACATTATTTCGAAAAGTATTTTTCATTTTTGAAGGCATAATAGTCCCAACCTATCATGACTTTCCCCCCAACAGATAAAGGAATAAAACAATCTGGCCACATACATTGAAAGTTGCAGGGAACAATTTTCAAAGATCACTTTCACCTTATATACATACAGAGAGTCAGGCTCTCCATAACCTCAAAGACAAGGAGTTCAATTCAGATTGTATAATTCCTTTTTTTTAATTGGACTATATATTTATTGTTCATGAAAGATTTAGAGACTACCTTAATCTTAGTAGAGAAATAATTCATAGGACTTTGCCATTGCATTCTGAATTAGGATAGATGGCCTAGGATCTTGACTAGGCGTTTCTTATATGCAGCAATACCTTATTCTAAGGGTTCCATAAATAAAGTTGGGCAACAATTTGTTTCATTGGCTTAGCATCTTATCTACGATGCTATAGCACATGTCACAGTTTCTACCAACTTTCCAAGACCGTTACCCCTTTCATTTCTCACAATAACCCTGTTAAGCAAGCATTTTCTTTCTCCATCTTTGCAGATAAGGAACTTGAATTTTTGGAGTGGATAATTCACACTCAAATCCAGGTCTTTTGCACCAAACAGCAGGTTCTTTGCACTACACGGCTACTGCTGCCTTACTGCCTAACCAGAAAAACACTGTTTGGTTTACTTAAATATTAATTCCCTGGATTTGAACTCTGGGTTGCCTTTAGAAACTCAAACGTGTCAAGACTGTCTATCTTCTACATGTAAAATCAGTTTCTCTAGCCAGAGTCCAAGACCCTGCAGAAAGGGCTGTGTGACTCAGTCTCCCTGGAGCCCGGAACATGGGGCAGGGCCATGTTCCCTGGCCATGCCCTCCAGGAATATGTCCTCAAGAACCCTCCACCCAGGCTCCTCTTATCCCCTCAGATCAGTCCTAGAGTACTGACACTTGCAGGTCTACCAAGGGGCGGGTGCCAGGGTAGACCCTAGGAGGACAAGACCCTGGGGCCAGCCTTCACAGAGCAGTGAGCTACAGAGGCGGGCAAGTTTTCTGTGACATGGACTCCCAGTGCTGTGGGATGCCAGGGAACTGTCCACCACCTCAAAGCCCAGCCCTTCTCCAGCAGCCTATGCTGGACAAGACCCACAGTGCAAACCGGGGACAGTTTCATTTCCTAGTTCCATCCGGGCAGTGTTTTTTTTTTCAAAAAAATATTCTAATACACTTATCAATAAATCTTCTGATTTGGGATATGTCTGCAAGTGAGCAGGAATAAAACCTAGTAGTTATGACATGGAGAAAAACTTTTAAGGGGCAAATGGTTGAGGAGAACCATGTCCCACTTCTACAGCAGGTGCAAGTACTCTAAACATTCAGTCCTTTGCACTGAGTTCTGGTTCACACTCAGTAAGGCAAATGGATAGAGTATACGGCCTCTAAGACGTCCGAGCACTGGACTGAGCCCCTGGCAATGATAATAATGAATTCACTAAGGTAACTAAAAAGTTAGCAGTGCTGACTTCTAAAACTACTTGTTCTCCTCCTTTGGGAAAGTTTCAAAGCCTTATTTCTCTTAACCTCTAACGTCCATAACACCATGTGTATCCATAATTCCGCTTTACAGGCCGAGCTCCAATGGACTGGCCATCTGTAACTCTTAGCAAGCAGAGGTTCTGAAAATAAAACTGGAACTAGTAGCATCAAAATAAGGATTCAGCCACTAGATGGAGAAATTGTCTCAGTCAAGAACAAGCAGCATTCTGGTTCTCTGGCGAGAATACAAACAGGAAATACATTTATAAATACTATTTGTCCAAACATATAAGCTGTAACTTTTTGTCAATTCATTTTATGTGCTTTTGCTTGAATTGTTTGAATTGGGTATACGTCGCATGTTAATCTTTCCTGTTCTGTGCTGTCATTATCCACGATTCAGTGTTGACTACCCAAAACTCTTAAAAATCATTTATCATTATTTGCATTTTTGTGGTAATCAGCATTGAGTAAATACATGCAGATTTCACTTCCAGTTCTGCAGCTCACTGGATAAAGCACCAAGGTTCACAGTAGATTGGTGCAAAGGCCTATGGGACAAGGTCTTTGCACCAGCTATCACAAAATCTCACCCCAAAAAAGAGGAGTCTGAATAATAACTAGACCAACCAAATTTGGATATTGCCTTTATTGTGCAGAAAATGTTTCCTGCTGATTGTCTTTGGCTACTTAAAAGAAAAATATAAACAATCATACGTTTAACAATACAAGAGATTAACTATCTATGCTCAGAACGAACATTCTAGGGGACAGAACAGGAAAATCTGCATTTCAACTACAATCTGCTGTCCTCGGCTATGATATGATGATTCACAGCGCAACTCCAACTGTGACACCTGCCATAAGGGGCCTGGAAAATACTCCAAAACAACAAGAAAGAGAATCCAGTGTGCTTTTTTTTTTTTTTTTTTTTTGTTCAAGGACTGGTGGAGTTTACGGATTCTGATGCGCCGAGTCATCTATGTGCTGCATAAGAAACGAACAAAAAGTTTCTGGACCCTAGCAAATAATTTTTATTGTAAATCGTGGTAAGTTTGATGAACTGCATTGCTTCTAGGCTGAATTCACCTGCACAGGAAGCGTCCCCAGTGCTGCCGCTGCTGCTGCTGCTGCTGATGATGATGATGTTGATGATGGTGTGCACAGCACTCTCGAGGAACAGCAGAACAGGTGTCCCTCGTCTTATTTTAAAGGGAGGGTGACAAGGCCTATTTCCTTCCTTTGACCCGTGAGCTGCCACTCTGTACCTGGGAGGTCAATCAAATCCACACTCGTGGCCACTGAGCCAGACACCCAGAAGTCCTGCGTCTTGGATAACACAGGCCTCAGCTACATGGAAGGCGGCGACACAGGCGTCCACGAGGCGATGAGGCGGGCTTGGGCCGAGGCGTCGTACTGGCTGTCGGGAACGTCTGTGGCCGTGGGGGCCCCCTCGTACAGCGGGGATCCGGAGGCCGAGGGAGCCGGGACCGTGTGGCCGAGAGGCGCCCCGTGCGCAGAGGAGCCCCGGAAGAACTGCGCTCCCAGCCCGTTGGACATCCCGGCCGGCTGCGCTCCCGGCGTGATGGTGCCGTTGCTCACGGACCACAGGCTGGGGTATTGGCTGAAAGGGAACAAAACCGGAGACACTCAGGCCATCAGTGACCTGGAGAGGGGCTCGAAACCCAAACACCGAGGCGTCCTCCTGCTGATCGCTGCCCTAGAGGGCGTCTTCCAGACAGGCCCTTTGCTCTGCTACTAAGGCACCTTCTCCGCACCTGGAAGTCACTGTCCTGTCCATCAGCAGGAAACTGAATGATGGGACACTGACTGTAAAGGTTGTGCACATATACACAGCTCCTGCCAGAGCCCCAGCAGCTCTTTCTGCCAGCAACTCCAGGCTCCACGTTTGGATCCCAAATCCTTAGATACCCTGAGTCGGATGTTTCCCAGGACACACTTAGGTGTGTGTTAATTAGCATGTCCCACCCAGCTGCTGGGGTTCTTGCCTTGGAAACAGCACCCTCCGGGAACACTAAGGTATGAAAGGTGCTCAAAGGACGCCTGGGTGGCTCAGTGGTTGAGCGTCTGCCTTTGGCTCAGGTCGTGATCCCGGGGTCCTGGGATCCAGTCCCGTATTGGGCTCCCTGCAGGGAGCCTGCATCTCCCTCTGCCTATGTCTCTGCCTCTCTCTGTGTGAGAATAAACACAGAGAATAAACAAATGAATGTTTGTTTCATTCATGAGAGAGAGAGAGACAGAGGCAGAGATATAGGCAGAGGGAGAAGCAGGCTCCATGCAGGGAGCCTGACGTGGGACTTGATCCCGGGTCTCTAGGATCACATCCTGGGCTGAAGGCAGGTGCTAAACCACTCATGAATGGTGAGTTCATGAATAAACAAATAAAATCTAAGAAAGAAAGAAAAGAAGAAAGAAAGAAAGAAAGAAGAAAGAAAGAAAGAAAGAAAGAAAGAAGAAAGAAAGAAAGAAAGAAAGAAAGAAAGAAAGAAAGAAAGAAAGAAAGAAAGAAAGAAAGAGAAAACAAAAAGAAAGAGAAAGATGCTCAAAATAGAAATAGGCCTGGTCCTCTGCGCTCTGTCCTGTGCATGACAGCTCGATGCAGTGCAGAAGAGCAGCCAGAGCTAGACCCCAACACAGAGCCCAGTGCTGCCCTTTACTGGCTGGGTCAGGGTACCCTGACCTGCCCCAGTTTTGGGCCTGTTTCCCAAGAAAGCAGGAAAGGGATATTAGGTCCTTCGAGCAACACAGATTAAACAGCATCCAACCATGCCAAAATTGCTTTGAGAAAATGACTTTCTATAAACGAATATCTTTCCCTTACTCCATATTGTGCTGTATTGTTCACCAAGCTCTGTCTTGTATTTCAGATGTATCAGACCTCGAAAACAAGCCTAAGTTGAATGAAATAGTTTATTGTCCCCATTTTGCAGAGAGAAAAAAACAGCTCTGAGATGCCTGTTCCAAAGGCGACTGCCATGGGGCTGTGGGGTCTCCACCACCAGCAGTTTGCAACCTGCAGTTTAGTCCATTTATGTACAGATTTCTAAGCCACCTTCCCGATCTTGATTGGTCAGCTGCTTTGTGCGTTGTTTGCTTTATTTTTTTTAAAGTAGACAATTAGATTCTGTTATAAAGTAATTGTTTCCTAGATAAAAGAATTAAGATCTCAGGCATATTTTGGTATTCTATATACAATAAATTGCAATGCTCTCATAGTCAAGATAACTTGTCTACAGACTCACTCTGCTGCGAGCCAACAACTTGCTAAATGATTTAGTATCTCTGAGCTTATTTCCTCAGTAAAAAATGAGAGCTGACTTTCAGCTTTGTCTTAGTTTTTTATAAAATCCCATGAAAAATCACAATACATTTGCAATCAGCTTGATTTTTAAGCCAATCTCCCTATATATTATTTTCAAGCTAATAATAAAATATTCCTTGTTCTTTACTAGTTACCAGCATATATGTGAAGGACTTTGATCCTGTATCCACAAAAAATGCCAACACATTTTTCCCTCAATTTAACAGCTCTTGGGCAGCCTGGGTGGCTCAGTGGTTTAGCACCTGCCTTCAGCCCAGGTGTGATCCTAGAGACCCGGGAGCAAGTCCCACATGGAGCCTACTTCTCCCTCTGCCTGTATTTCTGCCTCTCTCTCTCTCTCTCTCTGTATGTGTGTGTGTGTGTGTGTATATATATTCATATATCATGAATAAATACATAAAATATTTTTTAATTTAACAGCTCTTGTGAAAAAAATGGTTCTAGAAACATTTCTTCAAATTTCACCTGCTATCCCCAGCAACTCTGTAAAGACAAGCTGAGGATGGGGTTATATAGCATCTTTTTTCTTGTAGAAATGAGGCTCAGCAAGTTTAAGAGACTTGTCCTATACAGGAACTAGTAAGTGCCAGAGCCAGGATGGGGACCCTGGCTTCTCACTGTTACAACCCAGCCTCATCCATGCCACCCAGAGGGGGCCACTGGTCCTCCCAAAAGACAGACTAGAACAGTAACACACCGTAGTCCTGTAACCTGGGATCCCCGGGTTAGCGGTAGAACTACAGTAACAGCCCAGCCACCCACACGTGCAGAATAAAAGCCAACGGATGGAAATGGCATGAGTCACCCTCACAGTCCCAAGAGAGCATGCATTGTGTCCAGACATACGTTACCTAGAGCCGGTGGGTGGGCCGGCACTGTGGCTCATGGGGAGCATGCTGGTGTGGGCAGGCGTCCCAAGGCTGGGCCAACTGTCATGGGATTGGAGCATGGACAAACATGCAGATGGATTGTCAGAATAGGCTATGGGGTATAAGAAAGCGTCATTAGTGGGGAGTCTTCCAAGAATAACAGAATGCAGTGAAATATTAGCATCCACTGGCACTATCCAACACTGGCACTACCCAACAAAATGGGTATGGAATATGAAACAGAAGACTATCCAGGGTGCCTATCCAGACTATCCATGGCTATCTTGGCTCAGGTCATGATCTCAGCATCCTGGGATTGAGCCCCTTGTCCGGCTCCCTGCTCAGCATGGAGTCTGCTTCTCCCTCTACCCCTCCCCCCCTCACTTGTACTCTCTCTCTCTCAAATTAATAAATAAAAAAATCTTTAAAAAAAAAGACTATCCATTGGTCTATTTAATTGGTCACCAAAGGCAAATATTTATATATTGTGTATATATTTTGAAAATATATTCCAGTAAACCCAAGCTTTTTCTTTATCTTCAGATCAATAGATGCTCTGTAAAAATGGTATCCTATGATCACTTGATTGGGGATTAATTATCTTTAAAAATAAAAATAAATACAACTTTAACCTGCCTTTTCCCAAAATATTATTTCATAAGAGTTGAAAGACTTTAGAAACCATCACTCCAGGCAAAACTAAAATATGAGCCTCTGAGTCTAGCCACTGGTTGACCAAGACCCAATAACTATGTCTTTACCAAATAAGCTCCTTTCATTTCAAATCAGCTTTAACTGCTTAATTGTTTTATGGTGTTCATTAGCTATGTTCCTCCTTTTAAAGCCAGACAAAATTAAGTCTGGGCACAGGTGGTGTCAGAGGAAGTTAGGTAAAGGGATCTTAATGGTCTAGCCCTGGGTCGGCAGCCTGTAAGCTCCCGTTAGGATCACTGGGGAGCCTGCCGACACAGTATGCCAAGGCTGGCTTCCAGGTGAGGCTGCTGCTGCTCCAGGCACCACACCTGGAGCAACATAGTTAGTGGATCCCGGGAGAATCGCTGGAAATCATGTGTGGGTCTAGGTAAGCCAGTAATCCTTCTACCTGACTGACTCAACATCATCGCTTTAGAGAAGTTGATAAAATATCCAAACCTGGGCCCCTAGAGATAGACCCACGGTTCTGGAGAGAAAAAGCTCCAGGAGTAACTGAGTACATTGAGCCCACCAGCCCACTGTCTGGACGTCTTGCTGGCTGAGCCAGCAGCAATAGCATGGGCATGAAGAAAGGACTGGCTTGGGTGTGTGCTCCTCCCCTGATCTCTGGAATCCATCCTACAGATGCCGTTCCACCAGTGGTCTTCCATCCATCCCCAAACCCCAGGCCCACTTGGACTTAGAACTTACTTGGAGAATTATTCCGATGTGCGTAAGGGCTGGGATAGGGGGATGGACGGTGGTTCCTCAGGGCGGGGTACCTTTCACAGCCGTGCGTGGAGGGAAGTGAGAGGGGGCCTCCGAACTGAGGGTGGGGGGTGGCAGGTGGACACAGGGTGCTGGTTCCAGGGATGAGCCAACCCCCTGCTGTGAGAAAAGAATGCTGAGTAACGGGCGTTTCATTACCTCCATTATCTAAAGGGCAGGAGGGCTGAGACCAGGAATCGTGTGTCTCTTTCTGAGGGTCCCCGATGAAGTGAGGACTCTTGGTGTCTTACACCGAGTCCCCAGTCCAAGTCTTAAGGCATCTGGGCATCAACTCCCCATGAGAAGCCACAGGGCACCTGAGAAGAAGTGGGGGGCCCCAGCCTCAGCCAACGCCTGCTGCTTCTTCAAACCCCCCAGAATCTTCCCAGGCCCATCAGCTTCCAAGCCCTAACTGCTGGGCAAGAAAACACATAGAGAGATGAAATTCAGAGCCACACGCGCTCGAGACCCACGGAGTGAGTCATGCATGGGGTGTCCCCGCCCTGCTTTCACCTGCTCCTGCCACCACAGCACAAGGAGCGAGTCCTTGCTGGAAGTGTAACAGCTCCCGTCCGCTCTTCTTCTGTTTTAGGCTCACGTTCTCCCCACGTGCACATCAGTCAGAAAATCACTCTGACACTACCCTGCGCGCCTCTCACACTCCATCTCTTCTCCATCCACTGCTCTGAAGTTTGTTGTTGTTAATTCAGAAAAGCAACCTCTATGAGGACAACTACTCTGGCTATAGTTTCCAAACTACTAACAACGCTTCAGACAGTATGTGTGTGGGTGTGCCCACAAAGCCTGCCCACGCCACCCCCATCACTTGCCCAAGTGAGCGCAGCCCAGGAGCCACTTGGGAGAGCTGTTTGTTCAATTAGCCCAGAAGATGATTAACGAAGAAATAGAAGAGAAAACGAGTGTCAGCAGAATGTGCCATGCTGGTCCCCGCAGCCTCAGAAAGTGGCAGCAAGTGCTAACTTTTCTCTCCCAACCATGCCAGTTAAATTCCAAGCCCCTTCCCTGCATAGAGAGGAGAGCTACACAAAACTTTGCCTCCTAAGAGAGGCTACCCCTACTCCATAGATCTGCGCCACTTTGTTCTGGCTCATTGGACTCCGACAGGAAGCTGGAATTAGTGGACTTTCCCCATCCTACAAGCCACCATGCCCACCACACCAGCCTGAGTTCCTGGGCCACTTCCAGAACCACGATGGGCTGAGGGGAGAACCGCATCTGCACATACGCATCCTTCCACAGGTGGTCCTTCAGTCTGCCATCGTTGACAAAGACAGACGACATCTCCAAGTGGCTATCCCCAGCTGGCTTCTCCACTTGCCCAACAGAGCAGAGTCTAACCCCCCACCAGGATCTCAATAATCCCACCCAGACACTGTTAGAGCTGCCTCAGAGCCAAACAAAAGAGCCCCCCCTCCCCCGGGGAAATTCTCCCCTGACTTCCCTGCCAAGAGTCCCAAGTGCCCCATGAGCATCCCCAACCCCCAGGTAGAGCAGAGGCTGAAGACCAGTAATGACATTGCTCCAACATCACGGGCCCATGTGCCTCATACACATGGGTAGTCTGCTCCCCAGCCACACTCAGAAACGTGCTGTCAGCCACATCCCCAGCTCTGGCTCTCAGAAGCCTAGTCCCCGAAGCCAGGGACGCAGGGACAGAGTGCAACAAACCGTACATTGGGAGTACCCAGATTGCTGGCTGTCTCCAGGCTCTTCCATCATATCTTTGTGATCACTTCTGTCAAAAAAGTGTATTGAGGTGTCAAAAGAGGAGAACATTCAGAAAACAGTATTTGCAGCAACAATTCCTCTTTCTGCGTATGTCTTTGCCCAAAGGGTAGAGTTAGAATTCTCTCACCTTTCCTTTGCATCAAGGAAAGCTTTTGCAAATGGATTGTATTTAATTTTAAGAGCCGTGATCTGAAAAACAAGAAATCACATTTACTGGGGCATTGTCCATCAACCAGAGGATTATAATTTCATCCCGAGAAATTGAGAAACATCAGCACCCCCCTTTAAATATTCAAACATAAGCAGACTTCTTTCCAGGTCTATTTTTCTAGTTTGGTCTGAGATGTCTGAGTCATTGTAATATTTCACAAAGAATAGTACATTTATGGAAGTTTTTAAATTCTGCTTTTCAGAGCAGAACTCACAGTGACTTAAACCAGCTGCTGACAACAGCCTGTCTGCACACACCAAATAAACATCGCTCAAAACATAACCTGGATCCGCTTAGGAAATGGTGATTTGCTCCTTCCAGTTGGTGCTCAACACTGACAACCAGCTATTCACAAAATGTCTGTACTTTGGGGTCAGACTTAGAGATTTACAGGCACTGAAGGGTATTTTGTATCTCGCTGACCCTTCATATTGAACAGCTTTGGAGGGTTGCCCCCCTTCCGAAAGATTTGCTAAGATTTCCTCTTTCACTTATTTTGTTCTCAAGAAATTCTCATAGTACTGAGCCTAAATATTTTGTTATTTTCACTTGGAGCATTTAGTAGTTGGTTCTAGTTTAAGACACGTTTACGGAGCATTAAAGGAAAAATGCTTGAACAAGCACTATTTTTAAACTTTACTCCCCTCTGTCCCGATTTTTATGATCATAGTACATTATTTGAAAAGGCATAACTTATCAATCTAAGGAATACCAACACATAGGATGTCCGCATTCTTTGTGACCTCCAAGGGAACATCACCCAGATGCCCACCCTGCCGCTCACCTCCTCGTTCTGATAAGCAGTCACTGCTATGAACTGGGTCTCTGGGAAGCAGTGGCTGGTGATCATGCGCTGTGCGCCCCCAACTCTCACTATGTGGATCCGAGGCTCATACTTGTGTAAGGAGTTCAGCATGATCTGAGAGAGGCACACAAATGAGACGTTCAGATAACAAAACATCCATTTGTCCTGCTATTGCAGAGAAAAATACATCCAAGGTGCAGAAAATAGTGTAGCTCACGAGAAAGTGTCTTTACTGTTGAGGCTCGTGGGTTTCCCATCAGGTGCCGCTTCCCACGACTGGTTTAAGAAAAGGAATGTGAGATGCTACACACCATTAAAGGCAATGAATGCCCATCGTGAAATCCTTTGACCTGGTATAATAATGTTGTAATGCTTCCAGGATGGTTATAGACACCTTTAAAAGCCTGAGCTTGTTGGCGCCTTGCTCGAACATGGGGTCTCCCAGTAAAAACCCCCCAGTAAAGACACTCTTAGAAGAGGACAAATTTACAAGGCTGTTCAGACCAGGCAGTGAACACGATGGCACATATTTAGCATGAAAGCGATTCTTTAGGATCAAGGCTGATATTTTCTCTAACTCTAGGGAAGCTGAAGGCTTGAATGCAAAAGTTTGCCCAAAGTCTGAGACTTTGGGTCTCCAAAGGTGAAGCTCTGCACCCTTCCTGGGGCTCAGGACCTTGGTGTCACGGTCATCAGTTGACTATAAACAACACGGAAGGCTTCACTGAGGAAGTCTGTGGCAGTTTCTCCGGGACAGATGTCACCTCCCACCCCTCTGAACGAGCAGCCCCACCGCCCCAGAGGGCAGCTGCACACCTACCTGACCCCCTCCGTTGAGCTTGTTGGTGAGCTTGACTTTGCTAAAGGAGACGGGAGCCTTCATCCAGTGAGCTCCGAAGTTGGGCGAGTCCGGGTGGATGTAGACGCAGCTGGGCGCCTGGGGCTCGGGCTTGCCCCCTGGGACCCACTCTCCGTTCACGTACTTCCAGCGGTGGTTGTCGGCCGCCACGAAGTCCAGCAAGAACGAGTACATGGCGTTGGGGTCCAGGCCGGACACGTTCACCTTCAGGACGGGGAACATCCTCCTGCAAGGGGAGGGGATGCAGCAGGGGGACCCCGGATCTGAGTCCTTACACCCAAGGCACAGAGCCTGGGACACAAGCATGTCATTTGGGGGCAAAGAGAAGCCCTCCAGCCTCCCCTTCCCAGAACCCTCCCCACCAAGTCTCCACAGTCTCCCACGGCCTCCTCCTCGGGTTTCCGCTAGGGAAGGCGTGGGTCCCCGAGACTTCTCCCAGAAAACCCAGAGAGTGACGATCAGGGGACACGGGGCTCCGTTCCCCAGCCGAGCAGAAAGGAGCAAGAAGACCCCCGCTGGGAGAACTCCTTGGGACCGCGGGAGACTTTCCTCCAGGTCCCCCCAGAGCGCTGGGCACAAGTCGAGCTCCGGGCGCGCCTACCTGCCGTTCTTGGTCACCTGGGCGCGCCTACCTGCCGTTCTTGGTCACGATCATCTCGTTGGTGAGCTCCTTGAAGCGCAGCCACAGCTCGCTGTCCTCCAGGCCCACGCGCAGCTCGCGCTCCGTGGGGTCGCCCTTCTCGCTGCCCGCCTGCAGCTCGCTCTCCACGGCGCTCAGCAGGTGGTCCACTCGGTACTGCAGGCTCTTCCCCGCGCTCTCGGCGCCGGGGGAGCTCATCCTCCCGCCCGCCCCCTCCCCACCGCCCCCCGGAGCCCCGACTCGCTACCGCAGGGCCACCTTCACCCCCGTCTGACGGCGCGGGGCCCCCAGCACTGGCCGCGGAGGAGGGCGCGGACGGCGATCTGGGGGGGAGGGGGCGGGGGAGGGGTGGGGGGAGAGGTTATTCCACTTGAACTCCCGCGAGGCACGGCTGGAGTAGGTCTCTGGGGAGAGAAACCTCGTCCCCTCCCATAAATAGAGCGGCGGCGGCCGCGGAGGGGGCCGGCGGATTGGGCCGCGCGCCCTTTGAAGTGCGGGGCCAGCTGCCCATTGGCCGCGCGCGGCCACTTCAGACCCGGCCGGCGGGCTGGGGCGCCCGGGGGCCCACAATGGGCTCCCGCGCCTGTTTCATGCAAATCCCGGGCCGGGCCCGGCGCGCCCCGGCCCAGCCCCGACACCTCCGCCCTCCCCCAAATGTTTGCACCTCCATCAAAGCGGCGGGGCGGGCCGCGGGCGCGGGGGGTGGAGGAGCCGGGCGCCCGAGCTCGCCGCGGCCCGCGCGTCCCCGAGGGGCTGCCCGGCTCTGGCTCGCCGGCAGCCCCGGACCGCACCGCGGGCTCACCTGCGCCCGGCCGGAGCCCCCACCCGCGCACCCACCCGCGGAAGGGCGCCCTGTCGGCCTCGCGGGGTCGCCAGGTCCGGTCCTCTGCAGGCTGGGCGCTCCCCCAGCGGAGTCCCGTCCCGCCCCGTCCCGGGGCGCGCGGCGCTGCAGGTGACTCTGCGGACGGCCAGGCCCGTGGCTCAGCCCACCCCGGCGCCCCCGGTTCCCGCGCCTCCGCGGGTGTGGGAGGGGGTGCCCCGCGCCCGGAGTCTCTGCGGGAGGCTGGGCTCCGCGCCCACAGAGGAAATACTCAGAAAGCAACCTCGGAACGAGCCCTTTTGGGAACTTTTCCTACTTCCTATGTAAAAGCAGGAGTTTGATGGCGAGTTTGCGCGTGCACTCAGTGTGACCGGGCGTTCGCGTGGCTTCTGTGGGCCGGCCTCTGCTTCGGTGGAAGGTGGGAGCGCGGAGTGGCTGGCCAGGTGCTCCCCGGAGAGCGGCTTGGGGTGCGCCTCCCGCCGGGCCCCGGCCCAGCCGCGCCCGGCAGTGTGGGGAGCCGGGTGGTTTATTACCTTTCGGTGAGAACCTCCGCGGGGAGAGCCAAGGAAAGGTGACAATGAGCAGGAAATAGTTCAATAAGGTCTCTTTAAACAATAACATTCCTCCTCAAACGGGAGCCCAGGAAGAGAGGAGGAAGCAGGAGCTCCCGGCGCTGGCTGTGCGCCTCTGAACCCCTCGCCCCACTCTAACCCAGCGCGGTTCCAGGCTGTTTCCAGGTCCCCTTCGAGGGGAATCCCCCACACACACGCCCTGTAAGAACAGTCAGCCCCTCGGGTGGGGCCCCGGTTCAGAGCACCCCTGCGCCCCAGCTACGGGGCTCTCCCGGCAGGGCTGCAGTGTGCGCCCCGGGAACCCCTGTCCTGCGCGCGCCCGGCGGGGATCACGCGGGGTCGGGGGGCGCAGGCAAGCCGCAGGAGGGACCCAGGCCCCTGCCTGCGGGGAGCCGGCCCCGGGTGGAGGGGGGCGCCTGCTGCCTGCCGGGTGGAGTGAGTCCAGGGTGCGTCCAGGGCTGATCTTCCGCCCTCTCCAAATGGGTACTGAAGAGTCGGGAAGGCGGCGCGCCTCCTTGCTGTCGGCATTTCTTGGTTTCTTTTGTTGTCTCAGAAGCTTGGGATACCCAAGGGGCTGACCCGAGGGGGGATTTTTCTTCTGGAACGAGGCACCAAAAGGACCTCATTTGCCCCTGACACCGGGACCCTCCTGGGTCGCCCTCCATCCGGCTCTCCGGGCCATGGGATTTGGAGAGCTTATGAGTGAGTCTTTCCTAAAAGGATAAAAGTGTCTCAAAGGTCATTTCTGCAGCCTATTCTGCACTTGGGATAAAGAAGAAAAGCTGGGTGTGAGGTCGGGGAAGGCGTCCCCGGGTCAGTCTGAAGGAGCTCTCTCTGCGCTGACCATTTTGGGGTCGTTTCCCCAAAGTCCAGAAGAGCTCGCCAATGCCCGAGGGCTTCCAGATCGTTCCAGAACGATCTGATTTTAGTTGGCTCCACTAACAGGAGTGGGCACCACAGAATATGAACCAAACCCCAGGGGATCCCTGGGTGGCTCAGCGGTTTAGCGCCGAGTCGCCGAGTCCCATGTCGGGTTCCCTGAATGGAGCCTGCTTCTCCCTCTGCCTGTGTCTCTGTGTATCTCTCTCTCTCTCTGTGTCTCTCATGAATAAATAAAATCTTAAAAAAAAAAAAAAAAAAGAGAACCAAACCCCAATGGAAAAGAATGTTAAATTCCAAACGTTTGCAGTGACATTTTTACCCTCCACAAAGAAGGTCCAAAGTGTTCAAGAGCACCACCCAGAAACAGCCCCGTTTTTGGCAAAGCTAGAGGCTGGGACTTACTGTGTAGCTGGGGGGGGGGGGGGGGCTCTTTCCTCCTTCACTACCTATTATTTTTCTTCACCTTTCTGTGCCTCACTTTCTGGATCTTTGTTCCTTAGGTCTCAGGGCAAGCGTCTCCACTCTCTAGCCTTTTCAGTGAAGGCTGCGGTGCATGACAGTTTACAGCCAAAAACTTCCTCAGGCCCAGCTACAAAGAATTCCCAGTCAATAACAACATGCCTCCCTGGGAGGGAGGAGGCACTTCCAGCTGTTTCTCTCCCAAACTCTCTCTCTCTCTGCTTGGGAACCAGCCATTCCAGGAAAATACCCAAGCAGTCTTCTGCCTGGACCTCAGGATGCAAATGGTCACCCCCAAAATAACTTAGCCACCATTTGACCAGAAAACTCTCTCTCTCTCTTTCTCTCTCTCTCTCTCTCTCTCTCTCTCTCTCACACACACACACACACACACACACACACTCAATTCCCGGAGAGGTTTTCCCCAGGCCCAACACTTCCCAAGGGACAAAACCATTTGTCTTTTAGGAGCAGGTATTGATGATGCCATAACAGGCTCAAAGCCAGGAGGACTGCGAGGAGCCTGCTTCTCCCTCTGCCTGTGTCTCTGCCTCTCTCTCTGTGTCTCCCATGAATAAATAAATAAATTCTTAAAAAAAAAAAAAGCCAGGAGGAGCATTGTGGGACCTTTCTTTTCTGGGAGAAAAACTAAATTTATTTTCTGATCATAGACTTTGTGCTCAGTGTAGAGTGTAATATATAATGTGTATACACGTAATGTGTGCGTGTGAAAATAGAAACCTCGAGCATTAATCACCGTTCACATTTTGGTAGTGTTTCCTCACCTGTGTCCACAACGTTCATCTCCTGTCTCCTGAGCTCAGTCTCCCAGACCGGGTTAAGGGGAGTTGCCAGAAGCATTGGCCAGTCCTAAATGTAAGACACGGCAGGAAGGATGCTTCCTAGCAAATCATTTTTATCACCAGTTATTCTATTTGTCTCTCCTACTGAAGGAAACCCAGTTCATTTTACCATGGTTTTGAAAGTTGTGCAATGTCACTCTTTGCTGGCTAAAAATTGTTCTTAGGGCCGTTGGGTTGTTTGGGGGCACTGGGTGGGTAGAAACAACAAAGTCATGATTTTCCTGAGTACCATGGCTCAGCTCTACACCCGGCAAAGGCTGCCGTCCTGCAACCATAGGGAGACAGCCACCAGGGCGTCATCCTGAGCCCAGGCCTGCTCTCCCCAGATGCCAGGATGAGCAAAGGCCTGAAGTCGGGACGGCAAGGCCTCTTCCGCAGTGGGGATGGGTGACTGTCAGCTCAAGCAGTACTTCAAAACCAGAGCCATCCTCACTAGACATTCTGTGTGCTTTGTGGCACATGACAGTGCACGGTTTCCTGACAGGAGTTCACACATTAAAAACAAACAAGTCGGGTGGGAGGCTTCATGCCTGGGACTGTCACCTTCTCCTTCAAACTCCCAGCTGGCCACTCCTGGCCCTTTGGACTCAAGACTGCAGAAGAGAGCTCCGAGGGTGGCCGGGTTCCCTCCTGGGGTGGGGAGCTGGAGAGCCTTCTGCGTGGACACTGAATTTCATCCATCCCCGTGGCGCCTGGATTCTTCATGCTGGGTCCGTGGGGTCTCTGGTTCCTCATCTTCCCTGAATGCAGGGGGAGCCCTTCCACTGTCTGTCCGGCTGAGGCCTGGAGTGCCTGACTGTGCCACCTGTCCTGTCTCCCTCAGGAGCTCCCTGCATCCCGACCTGGCCCCGTGCCTGTTCTATGGGCCCCACCTGCACCTGCGCCTGCGGCCCCCAGGCCTTTCTGCATTTAATAAGTGGCTGGCAAACCATCCGTGTGTCTCAGTGTCCCTGGCTCTAATGCCTTTGACAGAGAGCTTACTACCAGGGCAGCCCTCCTCTCATCCAGGTCCTGTGTCACAGCCACGTTGGCTTCTGCCACAGACTCTTGCACCTTGACACTCTGTTTCTGTTTCCCCGAGGCCATGGCTTTCTGGGTCTCTGTGTGAAAGCCCCCCCAGTTCTCTGGATTTATTGTATGGTTCCTGTAGTGCATTATTTCCAGAGGCTGCTCTTCTGCTCATCCTTATGGATACTCCCATAGCCCTTATTAGGACTCAGCACTTGGCTCCATGGGTTTTCTTACCCTCCTCACTCCTCCTTACACTGCTCACTCAGTGGCTGGCTCTCCATGGACCAGGGTGGTGGGCCGCCTCTCACAGCTACACCAAGAGCAAGGGCCAGGTGCAGGTTCTGACTCCCCGTGGAACCAGCTCTCAGCCCACAGTGGAGACCCTATAGGTCCCTGCTGATGGATGGCCTTTGCAAAATTGAAACACAGCTTAGAGTGTGTATCTAAGGAAGAGTCAGAGCCACTGTTCCCCCAAATCCACCTAGAAACACACTCTGCAGCTTTTTAACCACACAAGACTCAGCGTTAACCCTTAATAGTAACCCTAAAGGTCACATGCCACAGAACCAGGGTGGTCTTTCTCTAGACACACACTCATGGATTCAGATAGGTGTCTCGAGGCTGATAAAGGAGGGATTCCCTGTGGAAACTGTGTATAAAGTGAGGCCCAAATAATGAGCAGAAATGAACTCTTCCCAAGGAAGCAGTGAGTGTGAAGGGGATAGGAGCCTCCCTCCAGGCTTCAAAATACTCAATAAATCCTGACAGAAGACTCCACTCATACATCTAAGAAATGATTATACACATAATACTATGGGACCTTCTCTCTCTTCTCTTGGTAACTTCTTTATACCTATACCTGTATTTTGGAAAATCTCATTTTGGTACTAAATGAAGAATGAGGTCTCAGATCTATCCTCTTGTAGAAAAGAATGCTGGGAACAAACACAGGTAGAAGGGCACCTGCCCACATCTGATCAGCTCTGATTTCCATCATCGCTACTTGGCAGGAAGGGTGGACATTAGGCCCAGAATCCTGATGAATTGTGATCATCGCTCCAACAAGGGCTGGTGCAGCAGAAACACAGAGAATCCAGGAAGGCAGAGAGCATCGGGGTTATTCTGTGCTGGTTCTGAAGCCAGGATGAGAACAGAAGCTAGGAGAGAGGCCACTTTTTGTGATGGCAGAGGTTCAAAGACACACTCCCCCGTCTAGGAAGGCAAAGCCAGCAGGACATTCTGTGGTGAGACAGATGTGCTTACGTGCCTGATATGGGAAGAGAAAGGGAGCACGTAGGTATGGGGGTGAGCAGACTGCAGGGAGTGAGCCTTCAGCATCCCTAAGGATAGCTGGGAAGATCCTGAGAAGGTCTGAAGGATAGCCCGGCAACTAGCGGAGCACTTTCAAGGGGTTCCTGTAGAAATTCTCTCAATACCACAGATGAAGACAAAAAATGATCCAAGAAGACTAAGACAGCAATCAAATTATAAGAGTAGTTTGGGGATGGCTACACTGGGAGCAAGAGAGAGAAGACAAAGGCAGAGATAGAAGGAAACCTGCCAAAGGGCAAGGAGGGCAGCAGGCCTCACTGGAGAGGACAGAGGACAGAGTGCCCGAGGGGAGCTGGCAGGAAGGATGGGAAGGAGGAGCTAAGATAGGAGCTCCCTCCAAATGAGTACCAGGCTGATAGGAAAAACAGGGCCACAGGAGGGCTCAGCAGGGGTGTGAGGAGAGAGTCCCAATCAGTGGTCCTCAGCATGACCTCTGCAGAGGAAAGCCCATTGGGACATTAGAATCGGCACATTCTACATACACCCGAACTCACTCGGCGGGCATCCCAGCCCCAGCACACCATGGGAGGAATTAGTCTTCGCTGAGGCTGTTTGTACCCAAGGAATGGCCCACAGTGCCCTCTGGACAGCAGCAGCCGTGCCAGGGGCGAGAGAGCAGCTCCCACAGGCAGAGTGAACGTGGAGCAGCAGCTGAATTTCAGACTTCTCTTATTTTAAACTCACCTTGTTCCCACTAGACCTGCTTAAGAACATGGCAAGAGTGAACAAATAAATGCACATTCCCCCCTCTCGCCCATCACACGCATACAGCCAGGCATAGGAGGGACCTGGTGTATGTGCGTGTTTGCAGACAGGGAACAGATTGGTGAAATACTTTTCAAAATCTGAAACAAACTTTAGTAATATAAAGGATGACAATATACTAAGAAGGAACATCTCATCCCTTAAACAACTTGGCATCCAGTGAGAGGCTGGAAACTAGAGGGAAGAGCAGAAGCCGATGAGAGCTTACAGCCAAGCACCTTCTCCTGGTCACCTTTCCATAGAACACTAGGGACGTTAATGCTATTACCCTCTCCCTCTAAAACTTTCCATAGTAAAATAAACGTAGACCCAAGAGGTAAAAAAGTTCCCCAGGGTCACACAGCTGGAATTCCAAGTTATGCTGGTAGACTGTAGTAACTCCAAAACAGGAGTAGGAAAACTCAAGTCATGTTCCTTGGTTCTTTTACTAACTCAGTCTATGCTTGTCCAGTTGTTGTCTAGCTCCCTGGCATCATCATAAATCCCAGAGGAAGGCTTTTGTAAGCACCCTGCTCCTACCATAGCTTCCTCACTGGGGTGTTGGACAGGTTTATGAGATTAAAGGCAGCAAAGGAAGCCTGGCAATGTTGCGGGAACTTCCTACAGAGCTGTCTGCCAGAATTTGGATGCAGGCTACATACTGTCATGGATTTCTCATGTTTGGGGCAAAGCAAAATTGTGTTGAAATTGAAAAACCCAATTAAAACTTAAATTTGTGGGAATTTTGTTATTTTTTACAACAGGAAATAATGTAGGTCATCAGTTGGCTAGCTAGCCAGAGAATGGGATTAAAAAGATCAGGTAAATTATGGTCTTCAAATGAGGAGATCATTTGACACCTGTAGCCTGTAGACTGAGTTTCTGTCACCATTTATGTCGCCGTCATGCTGACATGCTGGTTCTGCACAAAGGATTGGGAAGGCTAATAAGATGCTGTTCTGAATCTGTGTCATTTTCAGTTTGGAAAGATCTTCCTAAAATTGATGAGCTTGGTGCACAACACAGAGACACAGCTTGTTTCTTGGGTCTTTTGGAAACAAGCCCTCTAATTAACAGACTGGCAGAAGATTGAGATCTATAGAACTGGGCTGAGCAGTATCATTGTATTAAGTGTACTCATGGGAACACTTTCCACTACAAAAAAATATAACAAACACATTGAACGGTTGCTCAGCTATTTGATATAATCATTGATTTATAATACTAGACCCAATCTAGCAAAATTTTTACTTGCATTTGGCTTTCTTATCCATTTGTCCATACATGAGGATCTTGCCTCAGTAGGCTGTTCTCAACACAACAGTCAAAATAAACTCCTCCTCCACATCCCTCCCTAGCCCCAGATACTTGTGGACAGCCGGGCTCTGGTGCTGGCACCCTGGGAAGTGACTCTGATATAAAGGTAGCCTTCAAGTTCATGGCCAGGCAAGAAAGCTGTTGCAGAAATCACAAAACAGAAGGATTCACAGACCAAATGAAGAGGCTCAAATCACAAGGCTCAATGAATCAACTAGAGACATACCTTGAGAAGCAAAGGAAAGGAAATGGGGCAGGTCAGCTCACTTGGGTGAAAGGCCCTCACTACCTGAACCCAGGTGTCCGGCTCTTTTGGCTCCATCACATTACCGATGATGGGGTGGTGATGAGGACCAGTGCTGGGACTGAACAAATCAGCTCAGTGGATGCCTAGACAGTAAATCCTGTGGTGAACCTTCGTGGACTCATGACCCAGCGTCAACAAGACACACTTGTGAACAGTCTTGTTTCTTCTGACCTCCCCACCCCATCTCCTCCACCTATAGCTCACTCTGAAGGGAATCCCAGACATCACATCCTCATCCATAAAAGAAACATTACAGTATGTATCCCTTAAAGATAGGATTCTTGTTGGTTGAAACTAACCATAATACCATTATCAAACCTAAAAAGAATTCCTTAATATCAACAAAAATCTAGTCAGTGTCTGGGGCGCCGGGGTGTTGCAGTTGGTTAAGCATCTGATTCTTGGTTTGGGCTCAGGTCATGATCTCAGGGTCCTGGGATCAATCCCCATGGTGGGCTCTAAGCTCTGCTTGCGATTCTCTCCCTCTCCCTCTGCTCCTCCAGCTCATTCTCTCTCTCTCTCTCTCTCTCTCTCAAATAAATAAATAAATAAATCTTAAAAAAAATACCTAGTCAATTTTCAAATTTCCTTGTTGATCTCATGAGTCCATGAGAAAATTCTTTTTTTAATTTTTTTTATTTTTAAAGATTTTTATTTATTCATTCATGAGAGACACAGAGAGAGATAGAGGCAGAGACACAGGCAGAGGGAGAAGCAGGCTCCATGCGGGGAGCCTGACGTGGGACTCGATCCCGGGACTCCAGGATCATGCCCTGAGCTGAAGGCAGGCGCTAAACCGCTGAGCCACCCAGGCATCCCCAAGAAAATTCTTATATGTAACTTTTGATGCCCTGGTGCAAGAATGTCCACAGCTGGGCTATAAGCCTAGGAAGGAAGTTAAACTGTCATTTATGTTGCTATAGAAGTTTAAATCAGGGCCTGATATCATGTAGGACAATCCCCACCTTACAGTTTTCTGTTTCCAGTGTGTTCTACCTGCTCCAGCTTGTAGCTTCTCAACATAAACTTCAAAATTAGTTTGTCGAGTTTGTCTTCAAAATTAGTTTGTTTCATGAAAAATTACTGACATTGAACTAAATCTAAAGATCGCATTGAGAACTCACACCAATTAAATACACAGTATTTCTATTCAAGAGCATAATGCCTCTTTTTAGGTCTTTTTAATGTCTTTCAATATGTTTTATGACTTTTTCATAAAGTGCTTCCACACAACTTTTTCCAGATTAACTCCTAGGTAATTAATTTTTATTGCTAGCATAAATGTCATCCTTAAAAAATATTTTATAACATTATAAAATTTTTATAATTTTTATGTAGACACTTCATCCCTCCCTTTACAAAATTTCACATAAATCTCATGTAGAATCTCAGTATAAAGCAACCACTTAGTAACCATCATTCAGGTCAAGAAATAACCTGTTTCCAGCATCCAGAGTTCCCTTTCCCATCAAGAGCCCCTACCTCTCTTTTAAAGTTAACCATTTTCCAGAATCGTATGACACCTTCTTTTTTTCTATGTTCTTTGGGATTTTTTTCCATTACAAAAAATAGTTTTATATCTTTCATAAACATTGTAGCTTCTCTTTGTTTTCCTTGCTTATAATACTGGTCAAGCTTCCAGAACAACCTTGAATAGAAATGAGAAGAATGGGCATCCTTCTATCGCTTTCAACTTCAGAAAGATAAGTTTCACTATTTCACCACAAAGTACATTTTCTTACAAATATATCTTTAAATACACTAACAAATTGAGCAATTTCCTTCTTGCCCATCAATTGTGATTATTTTTATTAGAGCAGAAGTTATTGAAATGAACTCTATATTACTGGGGTCAATTTGCTAATATTTTGCTTAGGACTTTTACAGTTACATTCTTGAATGAGATCAGCCTTCTAACTGATGCTGGGTTCACACAAAGAGTTGGGAGATGTGCCTTCTTTTCCCATTTCCTGGAGAGCTCATATATGAATGGTGACATTATTTCTTACTTAAGCATTTGGAGAATTCATGGGTGAAAACAGATGGGCAGGCCTAGGGTTTTCTCATTTTCTTTGTTAGAAGACTTTGGGATTTTGAGGGTTGTTTTTGTTTTTTTTTTTTTTTTTCAGATTTTATTTATTTGAGAGAGAAAGTGAGAGATAGAGCATGAGCAGTGGAGAGAGGCAAAGGGAGAGGAAGAACCAGACTGCCTGCCGAGCAGGAAGCCCACAGATGAGAGAATCAGGGCTCAATCCCGGGACCCTGGCACCACAACCTGAGCCAAAGGCAGGTGCTTAACCAACTAAGCTACTCAGGTGCCCCTGTTAGAAGGTTTTGAAATTATTCATTAAATTTATTCCATAGCTAGGACTAAATTGTCTATTTATTTTCCCTAAAATAATTTACAAAAATGTATTCAATGTTACTACTGAGATGTCATCTGTTTTTCTAATTGTTATTCCTTTGTAATGACCTGTCTTTTCCCTCTGGCTTCTTTAATGAACTTCATTTTACATTCACTGTTCTTTTTATTTATTGCTCTTGTGATTCCTTGGGATCTCTAAATCTAAGGATTGATTTCTTTCATCAATTCTGGGATTTTTAAATTTTTCCCTTGATATAGTGCTTCTTCCCCATTCTCTCAATTGTTCCTACTGGAGGAGCTATCATTAAACATATGTTGGATTTTCTTACTGGAACCGATTTCCTTTAACCTCTCCATTATATATTCCATCTCTTTGTTTCTCTTTTCTATATTTTGGATAATCCATCTTGATCTATGTAGTTCACTAATTCTATCTTCAGGCATGTCTAATCTGTTATTTAACCCCTTCATTATTTTTTTATTTATTAATTTTCTACTCTAAAAGTTCTATATCATTCTTTTTCAAACATCTTTGATTCATTTTGAGTCTCCGAGTGCTTTCTTATAATTAATTTTTTTTCTAAAATTTAACCATAAATCATACTTAAGTTTTTTTCTCCATCTAACAATTTCCATTATTTTGACTCTGTGAGTCATGTTTTACTGTCTCTTTTTTCTGTTTGTTCTCATTCATGGTTCTGGGTTTCTGTATGAACAATATCACATTTATAATGAATATGTTTTAGTGGATGATGCTATTTTTGCTTATCATAACTCTAAAGAAAAAGAAATCTGCCATTTAATTGTTTCTTTGAGAGTTTCAACATTTCTTCATCCTTTCCATCAAGATAGGATGCTATGGTCTCATTCCTGGTCCACATAGTTGTTCCAGTATTGCCTTGCTGTCCTAGCCTCCTGAAATGAAGGAAAGGGAAAACTATATATAAATTCCAAAGGCCAAGTGCCATGGGGTGTGCCACCCACTGCCTCTTAGAACCCTAATTCTTGGTCATTTTTCTTATCCACCAAGGAGTTAAGAAACAATTTACCACCACCACTGCCACCCCACTCCTGCTGTTATCCTGGGAATTTCCTCTCTTCAGGCTGCTGAACCATTCTAATTCTCAGCCCCCAAATTCCATGGAGGCCTTGCCTCTGGGCATTGCCCAGACCTGCTCAGATTCAAAAATCCTGCTCAGCATCCTGCTCTGACCACAACCTCCCATCCTCCAACAACTCCTGTTTTCCTTTCCACTCTAACTTTCCTTTGCTTACCCAGAACTATATCATCTAGCCCCTAGGGCAAACAAAAGACAGGAACCAACCCATGTGGTGAGTCTGAATTACTTGCTCCAGGCTTAGAGATACTGTGGTCATTCTGGAAGGAGCAGGTTCACTTTTTTTGTATTCTGAAAGGTTAATCCTAAAGGAAAAGAGAAAGAGACAGAGAGACTTGAAGACTGTATTTAAATTATTATTGTCTACACAGAAATATTAAAGTGGTATATTGGTATAATATTGGTATAATATTATACCAATATACATTGGTATAATAATACCAATGTATATTATTTTTTGTAAATATAAGATTTTTTTCCACTTCATTGAAATTCATAACATCAAACATTTTTGGATCAAAGACCTCCTTTATAACTTATTTTTTAAAAAAACACTACACCCTATGAATCCTTTCTTCAAGAAAAATCATATGTACATAATCATATACAATATATTTTAAGCATTTTAACCCCCCCACCCTCAAGCTTATGAATCTTATGTTAAACATCTCGATTTACTATATGTTTGTCAACAGATTTTCCCAATCAGGCTCTCTGAAGACTGTCTCACTTGTAAATTTTTTATTGTGTATACATTCACACTTGCCAATATCTATACCGCTTTTCCTGATCACATGAATCCATAAGGCTATTTGTATCTCAGACTGGAAATTTTGATCACTGGAAAAATTATGGAAAACATTCTTCAAAATTTTGGAAATAAATAATGTAAATTTGGGGTTAACATTTTAGACTCAACAATTCTGCTTTGGAAAATGTTTTGAGAGCCACAGATACTAGCTAAATAAAATAGTATATGCTTCTAACAAGACAAACTAATCTTTACCAAAACCAATTATCAGAGAAGTGAAAACAAATCACTATTAACCAAGGGGTGGTTGCGTGCATGTGAACATGTGCGTGCAGGAAAAAAAAAATTCTGTTGCAACCTGTATGAAAATCAAAAAAAAAAAAAAAATCCAAACAAATCAATGACTCAGGAGTGTACACCTGCTATGTGTGTTGGCTTGAAGTTAACATCTATAAAACATCTATAATTTAGTAGAATTTGAGGGCTACCCAAGAAACAGAGATCAGAGGACAACTGGTGTCAGATGATCCTGTCCTGTCTTCAGTTGGGTGCCCAGAAGAATGCATCTATGACATATTTTGGAGGGAGGGCAGGAAGTAGAATTAAGCGGTATTAAGAGGAGCTCCCAACTCCTTACCAGCTATCGGCCAGCAGTGAGTGTGTGCCAGATTTCTCTGGCTCTCTGAAAATCTCCTGCCTCAGGGCTGAGCTTCATCTTTGTGCTGAGATAATATGATGGTTATACTTTAAAGTGCAAGGTGCAGTAATGAGAATATTAACCCTGTTCATTTCACTCAAGCTGGAAAGGACTCTGAAAAGAAAAGTGGATGTTGACAAGATACAAAGGTAGTAAGAGACTATCTCCAGGTGTCTTGTCTTGAAGGCTTCCCCATGCCACATCAGAATGTCTACCACTAAATCCTATAACACAACTGAACATGATCAGACATGATCAGAGGCCAGGCTGCAACTGTGGTTCTCCCTGGTAGGAGGCCGGCTCGCCAACGCTGCTTCTGCTGGCCGACCTGGTCACTGGGAAGGGATATAAGGTGCCTGGCAAAGGAGCACGAGCTGCATCACATACTGGATGTTCTCCACGACTGCTCCCTGCATTACCTGCAGACATGGAGCTCAGTGTGTGCGAAGAGCTCAGAGTTCAGAGAGCTGGTAGCTGGTGTACGTAAAGCACCTTCTGGACGTTACTCTACTGAGTCCTTGCAACAACCCTATAGTAGGTATCTCTGTAACCACTGTACAAAATGAGGAAACCAAGGCCAGGCCCGGCAAAGGTAGACCAGCCAGACAGGAGTCGAATCAGGTATGTCGATGTGTCCTGTAATGCCCATGATGCCATCCTGCCTCGGAGTGAGAAGGGCCGTGGGCACTATAGAGACATAGGTGGAAAACTGAACCAGAACAAGTTCATTCATTCATTCAAGAAAAACTAACCGAACTCCTGATGTTTGCCAATAACTGAGTGGGAGGCACTGCAGTGAGCAAACTAGCCCATGCCCCCTCACTGGGTTACCAACCTAGGGGGTGCTGGGAGGCTGAGGGGAGGGTAGACAGACAAATGAAGAGCCGGAGGAGAGGACAGAGCATGGGGTGGGAGGACCAGCCCGGACTCACCATCCACTGGGGACGCACTGGAAGGCTTCCCGGGGAAAGAGGGCTCAGGCTGAGATCTAGCTGGGAGCCTGCCACGCTCGACCTGGCATTCTTACCTCTCAATTCCGTTTACCCCGTCACTGTCCAATTCTTAAAAAGTGTAGTTTGGGATGTTTTTGTTTTTGTTTTTGCAATATTTTTCCTGGCTGGCATTTGTCTAGACCACTCACATGCCACACTGGGCTGCTTGGTGTCCTCTGGTTTTCCGACTGGGGTCTTTGGTTTGACCAGTTGGGCTGTCGCTTTTCAGGAAGCTGAGGGTGGGCAGTGCTGCGGGCGGCTGCTCAGGTGGTCCCGTGTCCCTTGTCCTCCGGCCCCTGAGCCCAGGCTGCACTCCACGCAGCCTGTGTCCACCCGGTAGCATGTAATCCAACTTTGGGAAGCAAACATGACATTCAGTTTTTGTTGCCATTTTCATTACAGTCAGAATATGAGTAATAAGTTTTAAAACAGAACTTGGTAAAGTTGGACTAGAAGGATCATTAAGATGTAGATTTCTTTATTTATATTTTAATTTTTTTTCGTTGCATACTATTTAATATTTTAGGAGATCATTCCTTATTGCCAAGAAATACCATTACATCCCTTGTAATACTCTGGGAGTTCACCTTGTCTGATCACCCACCTGAGCAACAGCCTCACTGGGCAGTACCCAGGCGGTGGATGGAAGGGGCAGAGAAACCAGTACATGGAAAGGCAAGTGCTGCTTTGATGGTGTTTTGCCTTTAAGTCAGACTCAAGATTATATTTTTAAGGATGCCTGGGTGGCTCAGTGGTTGAGTTTCTGCCTTTGGCTCAGGTTGTGATCCTGGGGTCCTGGGATTGAATTCTGCATCAAGATTCTGGCAAGGGGCCTGCTTCTCCCTCTGCCTGTGTCTCTGCCTCTGTGTGTGTGTGTGTGTCTCATGAATAAAGAAATAAAAATCTTTTTTTAAAAAAGATTATATTTTTATCTCCCTAAAGTGGAAATTTACCTCTCTGTTCTCTGGTCACCATATCGAGACCCAGAAGGGCAATGCAGTTTGGTACAAATGGCATGCTATTTCATCCCTCATTCTAGATGGCAGCCACTGCTTACAGGCAGCCCTCCTACATGCATGAGAGCTTCCACCGGAGAGTCTGCTGACACGCGGCAGGGAGGCTCCCCCCTGCTGGCCCCTCGCCCACGGCCCCTCTGGACCTAAGACAGAGCCTCACTGTGTGTCTTCAGCCCCCGACGACACTGACCAGATCTCCGGCTCTGCCCTCCGAGGCCACATCTGCAGAGCAGTCTTTCCTCTCCAGCAGTCTGCTCAGGGTAGCACCAAGCAGAGAAAAGCAAACAGAGAAGCAAGCTGTCAAGCTCAGCACTCCTTGAACACACAGTGCTGTTGTTAGAATGCCCTCAAGATTTTTTCTTGCTGGGAGCCCTTGGCTCATATTCATCTTGAACAGAGCAGTGGTGAGCGGTGGGTGAAGGAAGCATTCCGGGTCCCATGCAGTATGCACCCGTGTGCGGACAAATTACATGAATTATATGGATTTTCTGTATGAAATCCACCCATTGTTATAGCCCATGAAGTTGCTTTGAGTCAAAATCCTTTGACTCCTACAAAGAATTAAAAAGAAAGTCTGGCATAAAATGGGCCTCGCTCTGGGAAGTTTGGGACCAAAGAAGTGTGGAGGGCTGACCGGATGACTCCTGGAGTGGGGACTTCGGTGTCTGCTAGGCTGTGTGCTGTTGGGGAAATGAGAGCCTCAGAGCCCCTGAGCCTGTTTTTGGATATGGGACGACAACATGGAATCAACCAGAGGGGCATCAGGAGGATGCAGGCCCTCAGGGACACCTGCACAGGGGGGCCGTCACTGCTGCCCCCTCACCTCTCGGTGCTAACACAAGATGAACCTGCGTCATTGCCATCCCCTCCCTCCCTGGCCTGCATCCCCTGCCGCCCTGTGACTCTGGGGACAGTGGTGGGGAGTTCCCTGGAGGCTGAGGACCTGTGGGTTCCCCTGGGCGCTGCCCCAGGTCAAATGACAGACCCGCAGTGACCACATCACGCTGTGGTGATGACCGCAGACCCCACTAGTTCCCACGACAGCTCGGTGAGGACATGGAGGGATGATGGTTGTTGCCATGTTATGTTTGAGGACACAGACTCTAGAGCCAACGAAAGAAGTGCTCAATATCACAGCTACTAATGACCTCAGGGGACTCCCTTCCCTCCTTCCTTCCTTCCTTCCTTCCTTCCTTCCTTCCTTCCTTCCTACCTTCCTTCCCCATTGTTTCTCGTGGTAAGGCCAGGTAACCCAGGGTCCAGGGTGAGCCACCCTGGGCAAGCCCACAGCAAGGCCCTGGGGTCACTGAGCAGGGCAGGATGGGTGGGGGGGGTTCACCAGCAGGCCCAGGGGATCAAGAGCGGCCGCCCCCACACGGGTGCCCTTTCACGCTGGGATGAGGCAGGTGCCTAAAAGCCCGGCCTGCCATTTGTCTCTGTACACACGATACAGCAAACAGCAAGGTAGAAACAAACACAGCCTTTTATCAGCTCCTGGGAAACAGCTGCCTGACAAATTGCTTTCCTTGGAAAAGTACTCGGGCCCACGGGAGGACACACAATAATTACAAGACGCAGTGCCTGCCTTTGAGGCCTAGGAGCTGAAACTCCTAAAGAATGTAACCAGTGGATGGGCAAGTTCAGCCCCAGCTGAGGCAGGAGCTAGTGAAAGAAGTAGATAAATCCTGGAATGCCTCCTGGAGGAGGTGATGGGTCAGCTACTAAGAGAGATGAGGTAAAGGGAGTGGGTGGAGCCCAGTCTCAGAGGAGGGACGTCGCCTGTCATCTAAACGGGAGTGGGGAAAGGAAGCCAGCAGATACGTTAGCCAGACAGTGGACAGATGCCTTCTGTGTGCGCAGATGCCCTCGGAAGGCACGTGTTCTGATATGCTGTGCCCAATCTGGTCCTGGGCCAAGCGGGGTGAAGCATCTTCCCGTTGGCATCTCTGAAGGTGCTGGGCGGAGCAGGCCAGGCTCCTGCCACATCTCCACAGCTCCTCCCTGCCTGGTGCCCGAGGCCCACCGACCAACCGATGGTGGGGTCCTGGTGCACCCCCAGGCCCCGGGGTGTTTACAGGTGCCTTTGGTCAAGGCTCAGGGAGGATATTTGGCCCACCCCGGCACCCTCCATTTGGCCGCAGGGCTGAAGCCCTGAGGCGCTCAGAGGTGCACACTCACCATCCAGGCCTCTGTCCAAGTATCCGTGCAAAAGCCAGCACATTGTGAAACTTTGCTTCGAGCTTGGCAGCAAATGTGACGACTTTGTGAAGACATGGGGTTTTTTCCAAGCAGGTTTTCCCTAGTCACTGCGTTGGAATCCCGAGTCTTCACCGAGTCTGCACACACACACACACACACACACACACACACACACGCACGCGCGCACACGAGATAAGGGTATGTAATGCAGACTAAATGCAGAAAAACAAACATGATTTTGGAAAACTTGGTCTTCCACCTCCTTAAACTTAAAATTTCGCAGTTTTCTTAGCTACAAAATGAATCGGAGGTCTCCTAAGCGAGTAAGTTACATGCTCTAAAGAGCCCCGAGGAACTCGGGTACCTCAGCTTCACTAATGTTTTGGACGTGACCCCTGGCTTGGCCACATCCAGCCACAGGAGGCGGGAGCCAGCCCAGGAAGAGGCGCTGACCACCGTGCGCCCGCCCAGGCCTGTTGCGTTTCCCCTATTACTTGCATTGATTTAATCCAAACAAAGAGATCATTTTGAAGACGTTCAGCCAATTTTTGGCGGGAGGGACAGCCGGCGCGGGGAAGCCACCAGAGCTCACGTAGCTGCCACAGGCGGGATCAGAAGCTGACTCGGGGAATCTTCAGGACGGGAGCCTCATTTGCATTTCCGAAGCCAGACCACACTTTTGCTATAGATTGCCATTTCCCCGACTGTTAGAGCTGATTAAAGGAGCACAGAAAATTACTTACGCCCCTAAATTGCTACAACAAAGGCTGGGTTTCTCTCTTCAATCAAAACAGCAGGGCTGGCTGATTCAAATGCTAATAGCCGGGCCTGAATTGGCCACTAAAAGGGAGACACTCTTCCCTGTAAATGACCAGAAAGTCACTCCTCTGCAGCAAGAATCTGCAGGACTCTTCCAGTCGGACGTTCCGTGCAAGCGGCCCAGGGGCAGCACCGCTGTGGTGGCCTGGGTGCAGCCACCCGCTCTGTGCGCCGAGAGAAGAGCCTCTGAGTCAGAGAACGTGCTCCGGGCCGTGACCCCCATCCCTGTTACGAGCCCCCCCACCCCCACCCCGGGACATCTGCACTCAGCTGGCAAGGCCCCCAGGTGGAGAGGTGGCCGCCCCCTCTTCATCCCTCCTGATTGCAAAGTGGCCTCGTTTCCTTGGGCTCTAAAGAGAGGAAGCAGCTTCTCCTTCTCCTTCTCCGCTCCCTGCAGCCCGTGTCCTCAGTCCTCTCACCTTGGCCCGGGGAGCTGGAGACAGCAAGACAGACTTGGGCCTGAAGATGCAGGTTCACGTCCTACCTCTCAGGGTGTGACCTTGGGCCAGGTGCCAGGCCCTGTGTGTCTGTGTACACGATGTACCTGTTCAGTCCAGGGGAGTAGGGGGATGGCGGCCTCCCTCCTCAAGCAGGTGAGGAAAAATGCCTACGATGCTCCCCAGGGAACCTAGGGGACCATGGTACCTGTGCCACCAAGCGGACCCTGACCTGTGAGCCTGAGCACTGTTCTCTGTGACAGCACCCACGTCGTAGCAGTAGGCCAGGTGCAGGGTGCAGGGCCCTGGCACCGGGCCTGGGAAAGCACCTCGGGGTTGGGGCACAGAGCCTCCGGAGGTGCCACATCGGGACAGATGATGTAGAGGTTTTAAAGATTTCCTCTCTCCCTGCTCTCTCGTTTGCCATTATTACAGTATTTTTTTAGACATTTGGTTTCATGTTTGCCTTGTCTACCAGTCATGCAATCGTGCACGTTTTTGACTTTGCACCTGTCTGGTACCCAGCGCGGGGGACACACTCGTGTCCCCTTGGCATGCAGGTGAGGGTTAGTTCCATTCTGCAAGTGTCCGTGTGCTTCGTAGGAGCAACACTGATTTTAAGTGGGTGTGAGTAAGATGTTTTCACAGTTTCCAGGCCCCGGGGGGCATTATTACATAATCCTCAAAGATAATAATGATCGATTTCCTCCAGGGCTACTTCCTTCAGCCTCTGAGGCTCTCAAACCACAGGAGTTAGTTTGGTTTACTGTTTAGATCTACACTATGCCAGTTTTTTTTCTTCCTGATTAGTCTTTATGACACTTTTACTTTTACTGGGAAATAGTCTGCTACCACGCTGTAGAGTGACGGTTCTTTCGTGCACCTGTGAAAAGGCTGTAGACAAAAGTGTGAGAAGACATATTTAAAACAGGCATCCCCAGGGGCGCCTGGGTGGCTCAGTGGTTGAGCATCTGCCTTCAGCTCAGGCTGTGATCCCAGGGTCTTGGGATGGAGCCCTGAGCCTGGTTCCCCACTCAGCAGGGAGCCTGCTTCTCCCTCACCCTCTGCCCCTTACCCCCTACTACCTGCTTGTGTTCCCTGTCACTCACTCCCTCACTCACTAATAAATAAATAAAATCTTTTTTAAAAAATAGGAATTCTCATATGTTTTGGAAAGGAGCTCACCTCCTGGAGAAGTCCATGTTGGCAAGGGAACAAGTGGCAAAGGTATCCTTTACTTCGGGAATCCTTTTCATCTGACTTACACATAGTCTTGTTCTGAAAGAAATGTTTTACTTGTATTTTATGTTCATGTCCTACTTCCCGAGCTAGAAAGTAAGAGTGTATCTTTACATCTTTAGTGCACAGATGAATCTATTACACACAGTAGCGGAAGATGAGCAAATCTAGCACTTATTCTTCCTTGCGTACAATTATTACAACTTTCAGATGCATGTCAAAAATATCCAAGGAATGCTGTAAATACTTAGACTCCCCAGCCTTGGTCTTCCAGGATAAATTAGTTGACGGGAGACCACAAATGTCTCTGAAAAGCAGTAAGTACCTGACAGAGAGCTAGATTTCCCAGGCTCAGACTGGTCAAAACAACAGATCGATAGTATTAAATGTAGCATAATTAAAGGTGTTACCAAGTATAGTCTTTGAGGTCATATTTTAAAAGTCCGAACACAGGCACATAAATGACACCACTCTAAATTTAGAAAATGAGGAGAAATTAATTTTTTACAAGACTAGAAGTAGCTGGAAAGTTAAAGTCGAACCCAACTGAATGCCAAAGGAAAGAATATTAGGTTTGAAATCATTTCAAAGAAATGGAAACACAAAAAAGACAAGAAACATGTAGGAATCATGAGGCTGGGTGTGAAAGGATGAATAACCGGGCATTTTCAAGCCCCTGGGCTTTTTGGTGAGGAGATGAGTACACAGAAACCAGAACACATCCTCAGTGAACGCTCCAAAGAGAAGCGCTCTCTATGATCACGAGCCATCCTTGAACTTCACGTGGGCCCGACAGAACCAAGCACCCGCAGTCCCAGCAGGCTGATCAGTTCAGGATCTCCCTGACTGGTCTAATGACTGGAATTGCAGGAATTACCTGAGCAGCTTGGAAACAGTACAGATCTCTGGACCCCAACACAGACTAACTAAATCTGAGTCGTGGGGGAAAGGCCTGGAATGGCAAGTTTTTGCAGAGTGCCCCTGGTGACCACTACAACTTGGCACATTTGGGGAGCACTCACGTACAGCCGAGGTCAGCTCAGGAAGAGAAACTGGTAGAAGGAGGCTGGTCTTCTTGGACAGCCCCAAACATACGCAAACAACCACCACTATAGTCTTCACTTCAAGAATCAGATGTAAAGCTAGACAATATTAGTAACAGGACAAGATTTGTTTTATAGCTGGGCTTTTAGTATTCTCACGATAAAGAAAGCATTTGTTGGAATCCTTTCCTTTTTTTTCTACTCCGCTATCATATTCTTCTAGATTCCATGGTGAATCTCCCCTCCCCTGCCAACCTTGGGGCCTTCTCTCAGGTAAGACAGCCCGACTCAACCTGGGAGCCAGGCAGAGAGGCAGGGAGGCAGGGGAGGCACCCGGGAGGCCCAGGCTTACCTTGTCCCTGTCTCGGGCATCTTCCTGCTCCCACTTTCTCCTCCTTTCCATGAGCCCAGGAAGAAGGCCCTGCGAGGAAAATGCAAGATGGGCTTTTACAAACAGCCCTCCGTGCTGCAGTTTATTGATACCGTCAGCTGCACTGTGTCCGTCCATTTCCACCACAACTTGAAAAGTGGGAAACTTGCCTCATTTTTTGCACCCAGACTGGGGAAGGGTCCCCACTGTGATTTCAAGCTGAGATCCCAAACGCAGCCCACACCCAAATCTCATCCCTGACATCAGGGTGCATACATGTGGCACCCGGCCATTTAGGATCTCTGGTTTGAGGGTGCCTGCACCTGGTTTTGCATAGGGACGCGCTGTGCCTTCCACATGACATCAGCTGATGCGTGTGTATCTCACTCTCTGGTTAAGTATAAACGGAATTTATCAGATATACAACAACATTGAGCATTTCCTCCATGCTTATTTCCTTTCCTCTCCTTCAGAATTCAGATTTGTCTATATAATCTTTTCTCTTGATGTATCTCTCCAGAGGAAAATTAGGCAAAATCTGTGTGGTGGGTCCTGTTCTCTCACTGACTTCTGGGCTTGTAGGCAACCGCGCAGGGGCTGGGGGCGTGTAGCTCTGGAGTTCAGTCTTTCTGGGTTGACATCAGCTCTGGCCCTTCTGTCCTGTCACCTAACTCAGGACCCCATTTGTCTCATCGACCTGATAAAGGCCATGGCACCTAACCAAACTGCAAGGAATATATAGGACCCTGGCACATGGTGACATTTAATCACACTGGCTGATAAGGATAATCAACCATTTCGGCCTTTGAGCACCCACGGGCCCCTTTTCCAGAAAGCTAACAGTCTGATCTGGCCCCTTCTTGCCTCCAGGACCCCTCCTCTAGCTCCCCGTGACCACACACCACCCTGGCCCATTTCTTTTCTCTGCACACACCAGGCTTGGCCCTTGCAGGGTCTCTGCTGCTCCCCGGCCTGGCACTCTTCCATATGATGCTGCCAGAGTGCTTCTCTGGGTCACTTTCTCTTCACCTTAGTGTCATCTCTGCAGATCTGAGCCACCCAGTGAGAGTGGGTAAGAAAAATGGGATGGAAAGCTTGCCACAGAATACTGTACAGCCACTAGAAGCATAAGATTGGATACAGACATTGTTCAAACAAAATGACTCCAAAGGAGTCACTTATGCTAAGCTCCAAACTGAGACTTTCGTAGTGTTTGGGCTTTCCCAGAAATGCAGTCTTAAACCAGTCAATCAGGAATCACTTGCCAGCACTGTGGAGTACTCTGCCTCATAGACCCCCGCTATCCCCGAAGGAAAGTGCAATAACTACCTACTTTTTGCCTCATATCCATTTCTTGTCCCCCCTCCCTTCTACCTATAAGTCTTCCATTTTGTATGATTCTTCAGAGCTCCTCTCCATGTACTAGATGGGATGCTGCCCAATTCATGAATCATTGAATAAAGCCAATAAGACCTTTAAAATTTACTTGGTTGAATTTTGCTTTTTTAACAACACAGAAAGATGGGTGATTGAGTCAAAAATATCCACATAGAGGAGATGCAGAAGCGTGTGCCCAGGCACACACCTGCAAACACCTCCAAAGGGCCACTGGGGGTGGGGCAAGGCAGGGTGTGGGAGGAAAGGGGGCTGCATACAAATACACCAAGCAAGAGAGCGAAAATGCAGCCTCCCATATATCAACAATCACTCCATCTACCTACATTCTCCAAATAGTAGACATTACTACCAAATACTTAGAACACGACAGGATCTTTATCCAAACATGAAGAATTTTCTGTGCTTTAGTACTAACTATACCAGAACATACTTATTATTACTTAGGATATTATAGTAATGAGTAAAATGAGAAGTCAATCTCATGGCCTGTACCTAGGTAAATTAAAGGTGCATTGATCTATTACATAAAAAAGCAGTCCAACATTTCAAATTCTCTTTGGGTCATTACCATAAAAAGAAAGAATAAAATTGAACTTTGAACAAATTTCAGAATTGAAATATCTCATAAATATCATTTCAATATGCAAAAGAGAAATCCACTTTTCGTTATAAATAAGAAGAGATTTGGCAAGAGAACATCAAATGCATCTAAGATGAAGTCTTCAGTACAATCAACAGTGTTCCAAAACTGAAATGAAGAATGCTTTTTGGGGCCTCAAAAAGACAGAAAGATACATGGGATCAATGAGATTTTTAAACTTTTTTACTGAGAATAATAAGCATAGTTCATTCACACAATCATGACAAAGGGATGAATGCATGTTTCAAATACAAAAATAGTGGGGGAATTTCCAAGTTAAAGATTGCCCACTGCACCAGTGCACCTGTGGGTTGGGCTAGGAAAGACTTGACAGGGGCTCATTTATAATGACAATCAAGGAAGCTTTGGGAAGAAAACAGAGTAAAACAAATAAAACAGGAATAAACATAATCAAGGTCATTCTGACAAATCCCCACCCCTCTCATTACTGGGCATCTGCACACCCATCTTCCTGGTGACCAGCACAAAGTCATTGCCAAGCCCAGCAAGTGGCAGGGGCTCTCCCATGGTGGCCGATAGTGCTAGCTAAGGACCCCACACCCTTTACCCATTTCTTTCTGTACAAACAGGGTCCTGGTGGGTCTATGGGGTGGGGTGTGAGATTCCAGCTGAAGAAACTCTATTTACCAGCCCCACTGTGAGATCTAGTGGTGATGTGACCAACTTCTAGATAGCAATGTGTAAGTGAACTTTGGGGTGAAGGATCCAGAAAGCTCCACTCATGTCAGTGGGAAGCAGGATCACAGCCCACAGCATCTGGGGCTCTGCTTGCTTCAAGAGCAAAACTTCTTTGACTTCACATATTTTACCAAAAATTTTGCAAATTGTGCTTTTACTCCTTAGATTTAACATGTTTAATTCAATCTCAGAATAATGTATTTTTCATCCATATTTTCAGGTGCAACTGAGGCCCTGGAAATGCACATTGTCTCTTATGGGGGTTCCCTGTTCCCTCAGCAAGGTGGGAGCTAGTGAGGAAGCAGATCACTCTCTGCAGGGAAGGAGATTTTTCCTCCTCTGCCCTCTGTGGTGCTCTGCTGGATGCCCACCATCTCAAACCAAAGCCTTCAGTTGCTGGAAAGCTAGTATGTGATGGCCTCAGGTCCGTTTTGAAATTATGATGAAGATTTTACATATGTTCATGTTTTATGTGTTTAACTAGATTTTTTTTAAAGTTTGAAATAGTGCTTTACACGTCATAAGGCTGACTGTGTGCCTCAAACAATTCAAGTCAGCTAAGGAATCACTGTTTCCTATTCTCGTCTAAGAGAGTTACACCTGCAGAAAAGGCCTTCAAATATTTTATCTCCTCATTTTATTCTAGAAGTATTTGTTTCTCAGAGTTGGTTAACGTTCTCAAATACTTCTAGTCTAGCTCTTTGTTCACTTATGATCTTTTCCTTTCACTCATGTTTTCATTTTCTCAACTTGTTTGGGACTTTTGGCTGCCCTGAAGGGTCTGCTAAATCCATCACCTCCATTCCCAAACACTTGTCCTGCTCTCAAGTGTTTTACTCGACTACCTGCTATAATCAGAGTACCATCCCATAGGCCTGATTTGTTCCAGCCTAGTTGATTTACTTCCAATCTTCAGGCACAGAAAGCCTATTTGCCTCCAGTTTCTGTCTCAAACTATGTGTTTATAAGTTGTTACAAGCTCATCGATGGCTTATGATGAGCACACTTTTCCCACAGCTTCTTCCATCTTAAAACAATATCACTGGCTCTTCTAGGGGAATCAGTAAAAACACCAAATTCTGTGAAACTGCTTTCTGTACTTGGAAACACATCCTGAGTATTGCTTAGTCCAAGTTAGCACTGTAATTTTGTTTTCCATCTGTCTTTACTAGTAACAGCATATACTGAAGAAAAATAGGACTCATCCTATTTTTACCATCTTGGAATGTATAATACCCCCAGGTTAAGTTGGGGGGTTGTCTTCTTAAAAAAATAAACTCTAAAATTTTTTAAACTTTATTTTGAAAATATAATTACAGGAATAGTATAATGAGCTCTTGTCTTCAACTACATGTATCCATTGTGAACATTTTTTTCATCTTGTGTGTCACAGAAAATGCATGTTTTTGCTCTCCTTTTCTCTCTCTTTACATACATGTTTTCATATGTATATATGTACATACAATTATGCTATTATTACTATCATTTCATCATCTGTGAGAAAGTTACAGACACAATGGCCTTTTACTTCTAAATATTTCATCATATATTTCCCAATAAAAAGGTGATGCTCTGGGGTACCTCGGTGGCTCAGTCTGTTAAGCATCTGTCTTTAGCTCAGGTCATGATCTCAGGATCCTGGGATTGAGTCCTGCACTGGGCTCCCTGCTCAGTGGGGAGTCTGCTTCTTCCTCTCCCTCTGCCACTCCCTCTACTTGTTCTCTCTCTCTCTCTCTCTTTGTCAAATAAATTAATAAATAAAATCTTTTTAAAAAAAGAAGTTACGTTCTTATATCACCTTAGCAAAATGATCAAATTCAGGAACTGAATTTTGCTGTAATGCTTAATCTCTAATTTACAAACTAAATTCAGATTTTACAATGGCTCCAATACACCGGTAAAATTATGTTTTAAGGTTATATTGAGATTCAGTCAACTAAGATACAGGGATGTTAACTTTGAGAGTGAATCTATATTATAAAAATTAAGAAGGCCTATTTCTAGGGATGAGAAACAGACTCCATCAAGAAGAATTATTTAAGTATTCAGACGTTTATTGGGATGATCACCTCAACTACCCACGGCAAAAAAAACAACACAGAGATTCTCCTAGCCCCTGTGCAAGGATGGTAGGTGAATTCTCTAGGTGTTCAATACTGTTTTCAGAAAGGGAAAAAATCGGGGCACCTGGGTGGCTCAGTGGTTGAGTGTCTGCCTTTGGCTCAGGTCCTGATCCTGGGGTCCTGGGATCGAGTCCCACATCAAGCTACGCGCATGGAGCCTGCTTCTCCCTCTGCCTATGTCTCTACCCCTCTCTCTGTGTCTCTCATTAATTAATTAATTAATTAATTAATTTTAAAAAAGAAAGGGAAAAAATAGTTGAGAGTGTTATGAACCAAAATGTGATTCCCCTCAAATTCACATGTTGAAGTCCTAACCTTCAATGTGACATATTTGGGGGTCAACTCTTTTAAAAAGTAATTAAGGTTAAATGAAGTCATAAGGGTGGGGCCCTAATCCAATAGGACTGGTGTCCTTATTAGGAGAGGAAGGGACACCAGGGAGGTGGCCTCCCACAGAGGACAGGCCCTGTGAGGACACTGGTTGGGGGGATGGGCGTGGGACACGCAGGCAAAGGCAGCAGTCTGCAGGCCAGGAGGAGAGCCTCACCGGGAACTCGCGGCGGGGGGCCAGTGGGGGAATCCTTGATGTTGGACTTGCAGCCTCCAGAGCTGTGAGAGATACATCCCTGTGGTTTAATCTCCCAGCCTGTGGTGTTTTGCTCCAGCAGGCTGAGCTGACTAATAATACACTGGGAAAAACTTAGGAGTGAAATAAATACCTATTTCATCTGTACCTGTACCATTCTCATGGGTCTCTCAAATCAGATTTCATTATAATGAACATTATAATGCCCACTTGACACAGTGCTCAGGGTGTGCCGAGGTAATATAATTTCTTTTTTAAAAGAGGAAAGGGGGCAGCCCAGGTGGCTCAGCGGTTTAGTGCCACCTTCAGCCCAGGGTGTGATTCTGGAGACCTGGGATCGAGTCCCAAGTCGGGCTCCCTGCATGGAGCCTCCTTCTCCCTCTGCCTCTCTCTCTGCCTCTCTCTATCTCTCTGTGTCTCTCACGAATAAATAAAAAAATAAAATATTATAAAATAAAATAAAAGAAGAAAGGGTAAATGGACCTAAATGGAAGTAAACATTCAAAGAGTCACTCAAGCAGTAAGACTGACACGAGCAGTTGGCGGCAAGTCACTTCTATACTGTAATATCTAGAACAACCATGCAGAAAACAATACAAAATGAGCAAAAACATTGTGAGTACATCAAAATTCTACAAATGGTGAGGTAATCTGCAGAAAGGCCAAGTAGAACTTCCGGATATGCAGAACTGGTTCAATATTCAAAAAGTAGTCAGTGTAAACTACCTTAGCAGTAGGCTGAGAAATCAACTAATGGAGAAAAAGCATTTGACCGAATCCTATACCCAGTCATATAAAATGTCTCAATAGCAAACGGAACAGAGAGGAACTTCCTCAAGACTTAGCAGAAATGGCAAGTGAATTTTGACAAAGGCTCAAAAGCAACTCAGTGGAGGAGGGATAGCCTGTTCCACAAAAAGTGCTAGAGCAAACGAACTGTACGGGAGAAAAGCTCTCTCAAGAAAATGTACACTCGGGGCCGCCGGGGTCGGTGAAGGATCTCAAGATGGCTGGGCAAAAACTTGCTCTAAAAACCATTGATTGGGTAGCTTTTGGGGAGATCATACCCCGAAACCAGAAGGCCATTGCCAACTCCCTGAAATCCTGGAATGAGATGCTTACCTCCAGGTTGGCTACTCTTCCTGAGAAACCACCTGCTATCGACTGGGCTTACTACAAGGCCAATGTGGCAAAGGCTGGCTTGGTAGATGACTTTGAGAAGAAGTTTAATGCCCTGAAGGTTCCTGTGCCAGAGGATAAATACACTGTCCAGGTGGATGCTGAGGAAAAAGAAGATGTGAAAAGCTGTGCTGTGTTTTTGTCCCTCTCAAAGGCCAGGATTGAAGAATATGAAAAAGAGCTGGAGAAGATGAAGAACATAATTCCATTTGATCAGATGACCATTGAGGACCTGAATGAAGTCTTCCCAGAAACCAAATTAGACAAGAAGAAGTATCCCTATTGGCCTCACAAGCCAAATGAAAATTTATAAACTTGAGTTGAGGAGAAAGCCCCGGCCCTCATATTATAAACATTGGACATTAAAAATAATGATTCGGAAAAAGAAAAAGAAAAAAAAAAGAAAATATACACTCATAACCAGGTGGAGTGTATCCCAGGTGTGCAAGGCTGGTTCTACATTCACAAATCAATTAATGCAATCCATCAGATCAATAGATGAAATAGATGCAAAAAATCATTCACCAAAATCCAACACCGATTCATGAGAGAAACTCTCAGCAACCTGGAATGGAAGGGAACTTCCTCAGGATGCCCGACTAACTCAGTCTATAGAACATGTGACTCTTGACCTCCAGGTTGTGGGTTCCAGCCCCAAGTGTGGTCCTGGGGGTGGCTCCCTCGGGGCAGGGATGCTTGCCCACCTGCGCAGAAGTATTTCAATGCTCCAGCAACTCCAATAGCTTATACAGACCCATGCATCCAGACTGATGACTAACCTCAGGAAAAGGCAGATTTCATCATAGAAAGAGATGCTGGTGAACTGAAATCCTGTAGAAGGGCTGGCTTCTTATGAAACATAAAGCAAACCTCTCACAATGGAATTTGCTGGAATGCTTGTTTCCTAGGGTCTTCAGCAGGGGTTTCCTGCGTGTCACCCAACAGCACATGCTCCAGACACACATTCTCCTGGGCCACCCCACTGTTTTCTGTGTATTCTTTCTGCTATTTTTATCTCAAAGGACAAAGTTTTCACAAATGATATAAGACTTTTTCATCCTTCTCCAAGGACAAAGCTTCAGGAAGAGTCTTCTCAATGATCCTCAACCAAGTGTCAGTAAAAAGTCGTGAAGTGTCCTACACCAGAGCACATGATTTCAAACATCATGGGGGACCACAGCAGTTGATTAGAAAGTTTCTGATGGGGATGCCTGGGTGAGCGTCTGCCTTTGGCTCAGGTCGTGATCCTGGGGTCCGGGTGGAGTCTCGCATCAGACTCTCTGCATGGAGCCTGCTTCTCCCTCTGCCTGTGTCTCTGCCTCTCTCTCTCTCTCTCTCTCTGTGTGTGTGTGTGTGTCTCTCATGACTAAATAAATAAAATCTTTAAAAAAGAAAAAGAAAGTTCCCAATGTTTTCTCTTAAATATCTTGCTAAGTCACAAAGGCCTCATGGGGTCATTAGCCAGTGTCCCCAAAAGCCCAGTGTGCCCTGAGGGGATATTTGCCTGCCTGGGGGACTGGGATATGAATCTGCATTTTCAGCTGTGTTTCTGCCACCTTCTTTCCTGGCTTAGCCTCTGATCAGATTGTCATAAAGCTGACCAAGAGCTCATCTTGGGCCCCAAAGACCGTCCTTTCTGCAATTTTCTGTGGCTTTTCGCTGCATTTGGACCACCACCAACATGTGCAAAAGCTCAATCTGTGGACCCACTTAACCAAGCCTGGGCACTGCAGTGTGTCCCAAGGAGCTGACGTGAGTGACAGGAGTGCGGTCCATCCCATGGGTGGCCTCAGGAGAGCGTGCTTACAGTAGGAGGTGTTTTGTTAAAGAATCCCCCACATAACACTTTTTGTTCTGGAAAGTGCATGAGCTCCAGGCCCCACAAATCCTGGCCCTTCCCTGCCACCCTGTGACTGAAGACACCCAGAGCAGAGAGGCCACCAGGATCTGCCTGCATATTAAATACCAGGGACACTTACCACCTTTCTTGTTTTTATTTTTTATTTTTGGTCTTTTTTTAAGATTTTATTTATTTATTCATGAGAGACAGACAGAGAGAGAGAGAGAGAGAGGCTGAGAAGCAGGCTCCATGCAGGGAGCCCGATGTGGGACTTGATCCTGGGACTCCAGGATCATGCCATGGACGAAACGCAAGCACTAAACCACTGAGCCACCCAAGGATCCCCCTTTTCTTGTTTTTAGAAAAAAGAACGTGAACAGAAGCTTTCTTCCTCCCCTGAAAGGGCATCCTTGAGCACCCTACTTTGGAGAACACTGACTCACACGCTTGAGTTTCAGCACTCAGTGCGCCAGGGCAGGCGACGCTGCTCCGCAATCCCCTGCGTGTGAGCGGTGATGTCCAGCAAGCCTTTCCACGAACCTGCCACATTTTTTTAAAAGATTTTATTTATTTATTCATGAGAGACACAGAGAGAGAGAGAGAGAGGGGCAGAGACACAGGCAAAGGGAGAAGCGGGCTCCATGCAGGGAGCCCGACGTGGGACTCGATCCCAGGTCTCCAGGATCAAGCCCTGGGCCGAAGGCGGGCGCTAAACTGCTCAGCCACCCAGGGAACCTGCCACATTTTGAGGACATACCAAAGGCATTCGAGTTTCCCACCCCGTAGGGCTCTGCGAGCAGCCGGGAGAGAAGAGCAAGGTGAGTCCAGATGAGCCAGAGCAAAGGCGGCCGCCGAGGCTGGGGGAGCTCAGGGAAGGTGGGAAGCAGTGTGGGGACGAGGTAGGGGCTTCGGGAAGGTGGACCGTGCAATGACCATATTAGGAAGGTTCATCTGCCCCGATGTGGGAGGGGTGTGGGAGGAGGGGGACCAGGCGGGTGGCTCCAGCAGCTCCTCCGGTGGGAGCCTGAGTCAGGCCCAGCAGCTCCCATAAAGATGAGTGAAGACGAGCCCTACTCCCACCCCCACCCAGACCCTTCTTAGAGAAAGCAGGCAGACACTCCGCCTCCGGAATATAGAAATAATAAGCCCCAACCCTTATACTAACCATTGATTCTAACTAACCCGTGAATCCCTTCAACTTCTTTTCCATAAGGTACCTTTTCCCCCTCTAATGGGTACAGCTGATGTAAATATGACCAAGGGCCTGGGCCTTTCAAGTTGGTTTCCTTAATGAAGCCGGGCAGATAAATGGTGTGGAGGGCCCGGGCGGGCGGGGCGGCCGGCAATCCGCCCGGGCTTCCTGTTGTTCCAGCATTAACATACCTGCTCCCCGGATCAAAGGGAGCCTCGCCTTCCCTGCGCGCTCTCCACGGGGGAGAAAAAAAAAGTCTAATATAATTAAAAATAAGCTGCAATTTGGTATGATCTGAAACTGACAGTTTGTTACCAAAGATTAAGGTTTATGCAGAGCAGCTGCCTGAGGACCCACCTCAAATAGCCCTGGAACTTGAACCTTTGCTGTAGAGAATTCACTCTCTTTGTGTCCGCTAAGATATTTACTCTTTTTTTCATTTATTATTTTGTTTAAAGATTTTATTTATTTATTCATGAGAGACACAGAGAAAGAGAGAGACGCAAAGACACAGGCAGAAGGAGAAGCAGGCTCTCCTGCAAGGAGCCCAATGTGGGACTCGATCCCATGACCCCGACATCATGCCCTAAGCCAAAGGCAGACACTCAACCGCTGAGCCATCCAGGCATTCCCTGCTAGGATAGTTTCCCTTTCCCCTCCCTCCGCTATAGAAATCATTTCCAAGGTGGACGCCACCGCATTTTCCTCCCACGACGAATGCCATCGGTCCAGAGCCAAAATATTTCATTTGATAACAGCAGGATCCCATTGGCTAAAATGATAGGAAAAAAGAAATAATATGTAAAAGTGCATTTTATGAGTCAGACTCTCCTGGATGGCTTCATCACGTTTATTCTCTCACTCACTTGTTCACTCCATAAACGGTTTACTAAATTGAGCTGGACCCTGTGGCCCCAGGGTGGACCAATAGGAGGAGCAGTGGCAGGATTTTTGGCTCTGTGGAATCACCTGGAATCATCTGAAATTCACCAGGAGGGCAGATGTTAATCACACAACATCACCTGCAGCTGTGAGTGGGTGGGTGCCCCAGAGGATGGGGACCCCAGCCCTGAGAACCTAGTGTAGGAGGAGACAATGCCCCCTAGGAGTGAGGCCAGGCCAGCATGGGGAGGCAGAGGGGAAGGAGGGGAAGTGCATGGGCTCCCTGTTAAGAGGTACTCCTAGCACGGTGGGACCCAGAGGGCAAGCAGATGGGAGCTGAGGACAGAGTAGTGTGCACCACATCTGAGTTTCCATCTTGATCTTCAGGGCACAGGGAGACACTGAGACGTTGTGAAGAGGAGGCTGACATCCCTAGATGTGGGTTAGAATCACACTCTAATTAATAATCCATATAAGGAGGATGAGGGTGGACACAGGGAGACCTCCAGTCCAGGTGGTAGGGCCTGGTGGCCTGGCCCAGCATGGGAACCTGAGGGATGTTGCGAGTTGGGGATGTGGGAACATGTCTGGGGGTACGTCAGATGTTAAGGGAAGAAAGTGTGATAGACGGCAAACTCTCAGGTTTCCAGGGTGAGTGCACAATAGTCCCTTTACACAGCCACACTGAATCATCACAGCGACGTGCAATCTCAGGCACAGGATGAAAGTGGCAGAGACAGAAGTAACTTTCCCAGAGCCTCATGGCTGGGCAGACACTGGATCCCACACGGCCCATCTGCTTCTGCTGGCTACACTTGCCTCCTACTGCCATGCAGCCCCTCGGCATGGGCACCCCCGAATCTCCCTGAAGCTTCACTGAACCCACCGACCGACCAGGTGAGCCCACGATCCTCACCAAAATACGGACAGGTCCCAGGTCAGGCTGAGCCAGTGGCAGGCCCCTTGCTGGGTGGCCATGAGGCTCGATTCACCACCAGGCTGTGTCCCCACTGAAGCCAAGTGGAGTCACAATCAGGGTTTTATAATTTAGTGAACCTTTCACTTAATCTCATAAAACATGACTATTAAAGGGTGTTATTTCTGAGAAAACAAAACCACCCTGCTGACTGCTTGGGGGAAGACATGATAAAGCCATGTCACCTGAGAAACTGCCAGCAAATTGGTGCAGGTGAGAGAAGCATAGAGTTTGAATGGCTTCTGCATTTGGGTTGGCTGCCAGGTTCTGAAATCATCATGCGCCGGGAAGTCTAGGATGCGAACAATGCCTCTAGTTGTGCAGGACACAAGCAAAACCACACCAAGCCAATCAGCAGAACCAACCTCAAAGGAAAAGCACTGGCCTCACCAAAAAGCCATGGGATGAATGTACGATTATGTTTCCTTTAAACATATTTATGGGGCACCTGGGTGGCTGCGTCAGTTAAGTGTCTGCCTTCAGCTTGGGTCATGATCTCGGGGTCTTGGAATCGAATTTCCACATCCAACTCCCTGATCAGTAGGGAATCTGCTTCTCCCCTCCCGCTCACGTTCTCTCTCTCTCTCAAATAAATAAAAATCTTTAAAAAATACATATATATATAATAATTAAAGAACATATGAACTTTTAATATTAACTAACCAATCCTGCTAACCAATCCTGATGGCTCCATAAATTATTTGTTATTATTTGGGCCATGAATCACTAGGTTCTCTCTACTTAACCACACTTTATGAGTCCTGTCTAAAATGAGAGTCCCGCATGTAGAAAAGTAACAAAGGAGGTTCATTCTACGTGATACTATAAAGTACTGTCACAGGAATCAGTTGGATAGAATCAAAATACAGAAAAGACCCAAGTATCTTTGAAAAGGTAGCATGTGATAGAGAATGAATTCTCTAACGGCTTTAAGACAAATGTCTAAATGTTTTGGAGCTATAATGTCAGATCCCAACTTCATAATCAAATAAATGTAGAAAATGGAACTATGAAAGTAGTGTGCAACAGAAATGGGAGGTTTCCAAGCTTGGCTGCAGGTGGAATCCCCGAGGCAGCTGGGTAGGTCTCAGGCATCCTTATGTTTTCCATCCTCAGAGGACTCCGACGTGCAGCCAAACTAAAGAACCACACTACAGACCAATATTTATATAATATTTGCTTTGGGGGCACCTGGGTGGCTTAGTGGTTGAGCATCTGCCTTCAGCTCAGGTCGTGATCCCAGAGTCCTGGGATCGAGTCCTGCATCAGGCTCCTCGCAGGGAACCTGCTTCTCCCTCTGCCTATGTCTCTGCCTCTCTCTGTGTGTCTCTCATGAATAAATAAATACAATCTTTAAAAATAATAATAATAATAATATTTGCTTTGGTAAGATAAACAGCGTAAAGAAAAAGATTAAAACATTTCAATGATCTCAGAACTAAAACTATGGGTTGACTCCCTAAATTAAAAAATCTGTGAGCATAAAAAAGTAAATGACAAACTTGTAACTTTTTGCAAGTCTAGGACAGGCACAAAGTTAATATTCCAGTGACAAGATCTTACAAATCGAAAGGAAATTAGACTATGAGAATGCACATGCTCATGCACCCCCACACCCACTTACAGACACAGCTGCTCGAGAGAGTGACATGAGATACATAGCAATGAAACAGTGAAAGTGTGTTCTAGCTCACTAGGAATAAAGGATGCAAACCTACCCACTTTTATTTATAATACTGGTAAAAAATGTTTTTATTGAGACCCCTCACTGTTGGCCCAAATGTGAAGACAAGTGCTCTGTGTCAACAAAAGGACAGTTTAGACCATCAGACCATGAATACCTGTCACCCATCCCACGTCTGTGTTCTTATGTGATCATTTGTGCACGAAGTTTTAACTCTACTTCCCCAGTGATGAACCTCTGGGCGCCCCCCTCCTGACTTGTACCCCTCCACTCTACTCACGGCTTTGTCCAGTCAACCCTCAGGACTCTTTGTTGGTTTGCAGGTTTGTGTCGGCCCCCAGAACATGCACATAGCGTGTGTTTACCTTTCTCTTCCAGCCTATCCCACAACTCCTGGCACACAGAAAGTGCTTTTTACACATTTCCTTAATGGCTCTATGTGGAATTGTTGTTATAAAGAATGTAATAATAATTTAAAAAGAATGCTTTAGTGGGGCACCTGGTGGCTCCATTGGTTAAGTGTCTGACTCTTGATTTCAGCTCAGGTCATGATCTCAAGATCATGAGATAGAGCCCCACTGGGCTCTGTGTTGGGCGTGGAACCTGCTTAAGATCTTCTCTCTCTTTCTCTCTGCCCCTCTTCTCTCTTTCTCTCTAAAAAAAAGAAAGAAGGAAAGAAAAAAAATAAAGAAAGAAAGAAAGAAAGAAAGAAAGAAAGAAAGAAAGAAAGAAAGAAAGAAGAAAGAAAGAAAGAAAGAAAGAAAGAAAGAAAGAAAGAAAGAAAGAAAGAAAGAAAGAAAAAAGAAAGAAAGAAAGAAAGAAGAAAGAAAGAAAGAAGAAAGAAAAAAGAAAGACGAAAAAATAAAGAAAAACTCATAATAATGACTCAATAAGCTTTCAACAACAAGGGGACAGTAAGTAAGTTGTGGTTGGAGCACAGGAGCCTGGAGATCCCCATGCTCTGTGTCTCTGGCTGCAAAATACAGCATTCCAGATGTGTTACAGAACTGTGTGCCATGCTGTGCTGGGGACCTGTCCTCTCCTCTCTGTCCAATGCACTAGCCACCAGCCACTAGCCACCAGCCACACACAGACACTGAGCCCTTGAAATGTGGCTGGTGCAACTGGGGAACTGAATTTTAATGTTACTTAACTGTATTAAATGTAAACAGTCACACGTGACTAGTGGCTATGGTATTGGTCAGAAGAGATCTAGACCCATTGCCTTGCTTTTCCAAATAAGGAAACTGAATCTCAGGAAGTGAATGCTGGTGTGAAGTCTTACAGTTAAGTAGGGAGAGGAGTACCTGGGTGGGTGGCTCAGCGGTGGAGCATCTGCCTTCATTCAGGGTGTGATCCTGGGGTCCTGGGATCAAGTCCCACATCAGGCTCCCCACAGGGAGCCTGCTTCTCCCTCTATATCTCTGCCTCTCTCTCTCTCTGTCTTCATGAATGAATAAATAAAATCTTTAAAAAAATTAAGTAGAAAGAGATTAAGCACTTCAATAATGGTGTCATATAGACCTATAGGCTCATTTCTGGGTTAATTTCTAGCCTACAAGAAAGGGTGTGAATATTCATGTTCTTTTTAATATTTTTGAAGAAAAAGTGAAAGAATTGCAAGATTCTTTGTTCTCTCTAAATTTTCTGCTGGCCTCCAAACAGCTTTTTATGATGATCTTAATTAGAGTCTAAATCTGATCCATTTTGTCCATGTTTCATTAAACAGAGACCAGGGTTAAAATAAAGAACGTCCCATCTGGAAATCACAAAGCTGTCTAATATGAAGTGTGTTGTGTAATTTGAAAAGACTTTCAGGGCACCTGAGTGGCTCAGTTGGGTTAAGTGTCTGACTCTTGGTTTCAGCTCAGGTTATCTTGAGGTTATGACATCCAGCTCCACGTCAGTGTGAAGCCTGCTTCAGATTCTCTCTCCCTCTTCCCTTGTCCCTCTCCTATCCCTCTCTCTCTCTCTCTCAAATAAATAAATAAAATCTTTAAAAAATTAAAAAAGACTTTCATACTTCTCTCATGCATATCTTTATACTGGAGGCCCAAACCCCACAACCATCCAGGTCTCCAGAAGATAGATGCTGTTGAATCCATACGTGTACACACACACACACACACACACACGGACACACACGGACACACATACGCACATCCCTCCAGGACATTTAACGCTAGGCTATATAACGTTGACAGAACAACTAAAATCTTGTAGAGTTTTTTGTTGCTTTTTAAAAATTATTTATTTATTTATTTATTTATTTATTTATTTATTTATTTATTTGACAGAGAGAGAACACACAAGCAGGGGGAGTGGCAGGCAGAGAGAAGCAGGGACTCGATCCCAGGACCTTGGGGGGAATCATGACCTGAGCTGAAGACAGATGCTTAACCCACTAAGCCACCTAGGCGCCCCCTGGAGTTGTTTTTTAAACAAAAAGAAAAGTACTGAAAACATAGTGGAAAGGAAAAGCATTAATTGGCGATTAAAATTGAAATGAAAATCAAGGGAAAACATAAGGGTGCAGCTTCACGTCACTCCCTTTCAGGACAAAAGCAAGAAGGCCCAAAGCGGAGCAAACACACAAGGGGGCACTCAGTGGGAACTGGCACCTTTAACCATAAACTTGAATCCAGAAGCTCTCTGGATATACGTGAGTGTGTATTTCCAGATACTCGTCTCGTGTCATCCTTGGAGGCATGCACTCCTTTGGTTAAAATACAGCTTCTCATGTGCTCAGGGAGATGCCTTCCTGGAATGCAGGGGGCCTCCAAGAACTGGTATTCAAATGCTGGGAATCATGCAGCCCTGAAGTGTTGGGAGGAAGTGGGTCTTTCCTTGTAAAGTTAGCTGATGGTTCCTCTCAACATACCTGGGACACCAATTTAAAAAGGAAAAAGGAAGTGGTCAAAGTCATGCTTTTTTGTAAACTTCAAAGGTTATCTCTCCCTCCCCCCGCTTTACATTTTACTGTCTGGGGAGCTGACTCGTCTGCAGCTGTTGGCAGAGACTGTGCTCCATGGCGTCAAACCTGCCTCCTCACGGCCCATAAAATTACAGCAGGGAACCAGGACCCGCAGGTGTGGGAGGGAGAGGCCAGGATGCCCCCTTAATGATTTCTCTGACACCCCATGCTGAGCTGCTGGAGGAAGAGGGGCTGGAGGGAGATGTGTGCTTTCGCTGTTTGGGAGGCTGTGCCAGGTCACCTCTCTTTCCAGGGCCAGGGATGGCTTTCAGCCCCTAAAACTATTCTCAAAATTAATGTTGCTACACGTGCAGGGGCTTGCATGAAGCCCCACAGAGACTTGTGTCCCATGCACAAATCCACTGAAACTCAGATCACTGAAGGAGGGAAGCAAAGAGAAGCCAAATCAACTCCAACATTTGATAACCCAAGTTAAAAAGACATCAAACCACATCAAGTACTGTAGCAAAGTGCTTTAAAATATGCAAGACCAGGTTCTGTTTCTTCAAATTGAGAGAAATAAATAAACATCATACATGTTTCCAAAGATGTCAGACTTCTGTTAGTGCTTAATAGGAGGAATGGAATACATTTTGCCGTGTTCTCTTTTAGTAATAGAAGAAATTAATAATGATGGACTGTTAGTCAATTGTAATAAAACTTTGCAAACCACTAGCTCATTATGCTTTATGGTTTTGATCCCATATTTTTGTGGGTTTTTTTGGTTTGTTTGGGGTTTTTTTAAATTTTATTTTTAAATAAACTCTACACCCAACATGGAGCTTGAACTCAACCCTAAGATTAAGAGACACAAGCTCTCCCAACTGAACCAGCCAGGCACCCTTTGACCCCCATGTTGTGAAACAGAAGAAGTGAAAAAAAAAAAGAAAATTTATTTAAAGAAATTTTAAATTCTGTGTATTGTTTTTGTTTGGCAGATTGAGAAGTGCACACATTTCTTTAAAGAAATGGAAAAATGGGCAGCCCGGGTGGCTCAGCGGTTTAGTGCCGCCTTCGGCCCAGGGTGTGATCCTGGAGACCCAGGATCAAGTCCCACGTAGGGCACCCTGCATGGAGCCTGCTTCTCCCTTTGCCTGTGTCTCTGCCTCTCTCTCTCTCTCTCTTTAATGAATAAATAAAATCTTAAAATAAAATAAAATAAAAATTTCTAAAAAAAAAAAAGAAATAGAAAAATGGATGTGGCATTTTGCAAAAGAAAATAAATCAGAAAGGGAGAAGATCCATCTTAGAGATGGTTTGCAAAGCAAATGCAGCCAGCTGGGGTATTTATTAAGCCCCACCGTGTGTTCAGTAGTGACCACTTCATCACTATGGTGGGGGGCAGGGGTAGGTAGGAATGAAGGCAAAAGAAGCATGAAAGAAAAATTAAAAGTCCTTGTTTTGCCCTCAAGGACATTTTATTTTTTTACTTAAGTACAGTTAACATACAACGTTATAACACATTATTATTGGGGGTACCCGGCAAATAAACACAAACTGAATTTAAACACATTTTAAAAATCAGAAGCCAGGAATTTATCTTACACTCTTAAGTTATTTTTACTCTTTGAAACTGTATTTGCATTATACACAATACTGTTTATCAAGGTAGCAGTTGTGATAAATTGCATCTGTTGGGCTCTACACTAACTTCCAGAGAGGAGTGGGGGAGGGGTGGCCCTGGAAACATCACTATCATTAAAATAACCATCATTTGGAAATCAAGCCACCCTTTCCATCCTGTAGAATTAGATGAAAATGAGGAATGGTATTATGTGGCAAACATTTTCTGAGAACGTACCATATGTCAGGCATTGGGCTAAGGTCTTGGCGCATAAGGATTAAACACAATAAGGCATATGGTGTAAATAGAAGCATGCCAAGATCATAAAGATCATCGAAGTACAGGAAGGAAAATCTTAGATCAGAGGTCTGCAGACTTTAGCTTGTGGGCCTAGTATGTGGTTTTTACCTTTTTAAATGGTTATTAACAAAAGAAAGGAGGAAAAGGAAGGAAGGAAGGAAGGAAGGAAGGAAGGAAGGAAGGAAGGAAGGAAGGAAGGAAGGAAGGAAGGAAGGAAGGAAGAAGAAAAAAAGAAAACCAGTCAGCCACAGCGACCAAATCAAATGTGGCCAGCAAAATGACTGGCATCCAGTCCTTTCCAGAAAATATTTGCCTACATCTAAGAACAGCTAGAAAAAAAGCCATACTTACTCCAGCACATCATTCCATTCCTATTCTTTCAGATGTTTGAGGGCTCTATACATTGCTTAGATTAATTTTAAAGTTTTTTTTGAATTCCTGCTGTAGCATTGATTGTACAATACTTTTCTTAAGGAAAAAAATCAGCACATTAAACATTTTAACATTATTCAAACATAATTGATTTCTGAAAGGTCTTTTGGGCCACTCCATCATGCTCCCTCTTCTAACCCAGACATTTTATGTGATTAAAATATGTGTGTATATAATCATCTGCATGTTTAAGAACTATGGTTTTTATGTGCAGATAAACCACAAAGATGTTTCGCCTGAGGACAAAACTACTTTTCAGGTGTAACTGGAGACAAGACTGTTTAATCACCCAGTTATGCCTGCACTATCTACTCTATGGTTTAAGAAGAACAAGGAAGCTCTTCCCATTCTTACTGGTAAATTTACATGCTGCCCTTCTCATCTGGGTATGGCAAGCCACTCGTACATTGAAGTTAGAATTTTTAGAATTTTTACATTATGTGTTTTATATTTATTTTAAGCTTATTTGGTAGTGAAAGGAAATTTATACATTTTGAAAAATTAAGGCAAAACAAATCAGCCTGGATTTATTTATTCGTAAAAAGACTATCTAAAAAGAAAGCAGATCAGGTATGAAGGAAATGTATTTTGGACTGTCTTCATTTTACTGATTATATGTTTGCTCAATATAAGTGTAACAAAACATGTTTTTCTGGAACTAGGCAAAATGAAAGTTTGATCCTTGATCTAAGTGGAGGATATGGTTAGTTCCTAAAACCAATGACTCCATTTGGTGTATGCCCATTTGAGGTAATTAATGCCATTTGTACTAGCCAGACCTGTAGTCACACGTCACGGCCAGCTGGACCCAACAGGGCCAGGCACCAGCTTACATCCTACAGCTTACCTGCAGGATGAGTGGGGTCTGATTACGTACATGCTGCTGGCCACAATTAATGCAACTGCATGTAAAATGCCCAACCCACGCTCTAAACGAAGGACAAGAAGTCATTTCTAAATCTGCATAATAACAAGCACTTCTGTCAGCAGCAGCCACAGAATTTATCCCAAAGTCTGTTTTTCAATCACTTTGCATAGAATAGAATGTTCTAAATAATACACATCTTTGTGGCCCAGTGGATTTGGCCAAATTGCAAAGTTTTGGGGAGATATGTTACCAAGCAGACACAATTAGTTTAGGAAAGATTATTGAAGTAGATTTGAGGACAAAAGAGCCAGACGGACTACAAAGTTCCAAGAACTTTGGAGAAAAAATATATTGAGAAGCATGAATGTAATTTTCCTTATAAACAAAGCCACTTACTTGAGAATGATGTGGTCTGCATCAGCCAACTCCTCTTCGGCAGAGTGCCTGGCCAGTGAGATGGAGGCCACACACCACTCCTAGGGAGTAGCACCCCGCAGGTGCAGTGTGAACCACACCCCGCTCCCAGGAAGCAGCGCCCCACCAGTGCAACGGGGACCACATCACTCATGCAGAGGAATGCCTGGCACAGGAAAGCATGGAAACATGCAATTCTGTATCATATGTGATTTGACAGCCTCTGTCTACTGGCCAGCAAACAAACCTTCCCACTCTGACTCATATAAAAGAATAAAACTGTGCATTGGATTGATCTGATATGAAACTATTTATTTTTTTTAAGATTACTTATTTTAGAGAGAGCCAGCATGAGAGCACACGTAGAGGGAGGGGAAGAGGCAGAGAATCTTGAAGCAGATTCTCTGCTGAACACAGAACCCTAGGTGGGGCTGGATCCTACCACCCAGAGATCACGACCTCAGCGGAAATCCAGAGTCCAGTGTTCAACTCACTGAGCCACTGAGGTGCCCCCTCAATTTCTAAAACATATAGAGAGACTAGGTGTGACATTATCTGCATTATTTAATTTATTCTAAATAAGGACAGAGTTACAAACAGAGATGCTATACTGTGTACTTCTTTTTCCATTATTTTCCATTCTTTTTTTTTTTTTTTTAATTTATGATAGTCACAGAGAGAGAGAGAGAGAGGCAGAGACATAGGCAGAGGGAGAAGCAGGCTCCATTCCCCGGGAGCCCGACATGGGATTCGATCCTGGGTCTCCAGGATCGCACCCTGGGCCAAAGGTAGGCACTAAACCACTGCGCCACCCAGGGTTCCCTATTTTCCATTCTTTACTTCATGTTTCTATCAAAAATATTAATTTATATGGCTATTATTTTTTAAATTGAACTCATCTGGAGAAATAAAAAAAGGAAGATAGCACATTTAATGAGTGGTAAGTTTGTGGGAGGACCTTTGTGTAACTTGTTTCACTACAATTCTACAGTAACCCTATCAGGTTAGAATTTCCTACTTTAAAGATAAGAAAGCTGGGGCAGCCCTGGTGGCTCAGCGGTTTAGCACTGCCTTCAGCCCAGGGCCTGATCCTGGAGACCCGAGATCGAGTCTCACATCAGGCTCCCTGCATGGAGCCTGCTTCTCCCTCTGCCTGTGTCTCTGCCTCTCTGTGTCTCTCATAAATAAATAAATACATATATACATACATACATAAAATCTTAAAAAAAAAAAAAAAAGAAAAAAGCTGACACAGGTACTCCATGCCTGGAGAACAGCTAAAATCAAAAACACAGGAGACAACAGGTATGGGCAAGGGTGCAGAGAAAGGGGAACCCCCGTGCCCTGTTGGTGGGAATGCAAACTGGTGCAGCCACTCTGGAGAACAGTATGGTGGTTCCTCAAAAAGTTAAAAATAGAACTACCCTATGACTCAAGCAACTTCACTACTGATTCAAAGGGATACATGCACCCCCGATGTAGATGGCAGTCAGTGCTATCTACAATAGCCAAATTATGAGAACAGTCGAAGTGTTCATCAACTGATTAATGGATAAAGGTGTGTGTGTGTGTGTTTATCATGGAATATTATTTACCCATAAAAAAGAATGAAAGCTAGCCATGTGCAACAACATGGGTGGAGCTAGAGAATATTATGCTAAGCAAAATTAATCAGAGAAAAACAAATACCATATGATTCCACTCATATGTGGAATTTAAGAAACAAAACAAATGAGCAAAGGGAAAGACAAAAAGAGAGAGAGGCAAACCAAGAAACAGACCCTTAACTACAGAGAACACACTGCTGGTCACCAGAGGGGAGCTGCGTGAGGGGATGCGGGAAACAGGTGATGGGGATGAAGGAGTGCACCTGTCATGATGAGCAGTGGGTGATGTATGAAACAGTTGACTAACTATATTGTACACCTGACACTAATATAATATTGTATGCTAACTGGAATTAAAATAAAAACTTAAAAAAATGAAAGCTGACATGTGGTAAACCTAAGGGACTTCACCAAGGTCACCAACAGACAACTGGAAAACCAGGATCAGAGCCCACATCTGGGTGACTCAGAATAACTCAACAACATTGTATGTCACAGTTTGAAACATTTTTCTTTTTTTTTAATTTTTATTTATTTATGATAGTCACGGAGAGAGAGAGAGAGGCAGAGACATAGGCAGAGGGAGAAGCAGGCTCCATGCACCGGGAGCCCGACGTGGGATTCGATCCCGGGTCTCCAGGATCGCACCCTGGGCCAAAGGCAGGCGCCAAACTGCTGCACCACCCAGGGATCCCTGAAACATTTTTCAATGAGGATGAAAAAGGAAAGTGCTTTGAGGCATAATTGAGAATATCCTATATGTGGGTAGTAAATAAGCTTTAAAAGTATGTTTTTCCCACCACTCTCTGTGAGTTCCGATTGAGTAGAATCTGTATGTTGACCATTCCCAATGGGGGGGGGGGGCACCTGGTGGGCGGACAGCCACTCTGTGGCATGAACCTATAGTTCCCACAGGAGGCCAAAACTAGGTCATCAGCCCTCATAACAACTTCACCACCTGTGAGATATCCCCACACACGCTATCATGGGTCATTCTCAAAACCCAGGATGGTGGGTTCCATCCATTCATGCCTCCTCCCTTACACGTTAATTGTGTCCCTACTAATTATAAGCTACACCCTTGATGCCTACAGATAAAGATCTAATTCTGGCCTGAAGACACTCAATTTTATAATGAGAAAACAAAGTAAGTGCAAACACTCTGCAAACTGAGTGTACATAACCCATTCATAATTAGTATTCTCAATGGAAAATAAAATATTTTAGGGCAGCCTGGGTGGCTCAACAGTTTAGCGCCACCTTCAGCCCAGGGCGTGATCCTGGAGACCCAGGTTCGAGTCCCACGTCGGGCTCCCTGCATGGAGCCTGCTTCTCCCTCTGCCTGTGTCTCTGCCTCTGTGTGTGTGTGTGTGTCTCAAATAAATAAATAAATAAATAAATAAATAAATAAATAAATCTTTAAAAAAAAGGAAAATAAAATATTTTAAAAGTAGAGGTCAAGGTCATAACCACTCTTTTTTTTTTTTTTCATTGTATGTATCCTTTATTCTTTCCATTTAGGAGCCTGTAATTAGGTTAATGTAGGGTGTAATACTGCTCATGAAAAAAGTATAGTTGGTAAAATTTATCATCTCTCTCAAGTCATGAACATGTTCTTCATGGTACAGGAAAAACAGATTTCCTGAAATGGAACTTTTGACCAAAAAATCCCATTTTTTAAAGAGTTTATTCATTTATCCATGAGAGAGACAGAGACATAAGCAGAGGGAGATGCAGGCTCCCTGTGGGGAGCCTGATGTGGGACTCGATCCCAGGACCCCGGGGACCATGCCCTGAGCTAAAAGCAGACATTCAACCACTGAGCCATCGAAGTGACACCGAAAAATTTTTTTTAGGAAAGGAAGAGAACTGAGCAATTGTCTTTGAGGGTTAAGCATCATTACAGACAGACTTGTCTTGTCTATGGTACCATGTTGAGTGTCATCTCGATGGTGCCAAACTCAGAAAACTTGGGCTTTATCCAGCACTGGGCGTGGGCACACTGTTCCCAGCTCAGGAAACACGTCTGGGCGACTGAAAGGAAGGGCTGACGCCCTGCAAGGAAGTTTGCTACTTGGGGTGGATCCAGCGCACTGGAGGGAACCAGCAGTGATGGCCTCAGGAAGCCCATTTCTAACCAAATGATCCATGTGGTGCACAGCAGGAGGGCCCCCTCACCCCTGCCCCCGTCTGAGGCTCCTCTGTCCCTGTGGAGGCCGATGGTAGGGCTGCCCATGGAAGGGGACAGAGAGAGAACATGGCTTAGGGAAAGTGGAGTATAAAATGAGACCCACTAGCAGGATGAGATGAGCATTACGGGGTGGCCTGTGAGCAACAGGCGGAGGAGTGGCGGGGTCAGGCCGAGCCCACCAGGATGCTCCAGCGCTGCTCGCTGCTCGGGCCAGCCCCGGCTGGATGCTGGAGCAGAAGGGGCGGCCCATTCCTGGAGGAGCCCACGGCCTTCTCAAGGACTGCACCGTGCTGACACAATCCCGGAGAAGAAGGAGCGTCCCCAGCAGATCCGCCTGCGAAGGCTTACAGAGGAGAGAAAGCACGAGCTTGGCCAACGGAAAAGCCTGAACAGGAGGAGAAGGCAGTGGCGGGCAGCAGAGGCAGAGGGGTGGCACGGATTAATATGTGGGAGCTCCGGGGGGGATCGGAGGACCCACGGATCCCCGGAGAGCCAGCCACCAGGTTACAGAAGGCTCCAAAACCAGGCTGACCACATTTATAGGTTAAACAGTTTAAAATAGAAAATCTCCTACTCTTTTTATTAATTCATCAAGTATTTACTGAATGCCAGGCACTTTTTTTTAGACGCTGGGGATATGCAGAAAACACTATACAGAGTGAGAAACATGCTCTGGAGTAGAGGGGAGAGAAACACTGAAGAGGATAATAAAATATGTATCATGTTAGATGGTGACAAGTGCTAAGAAAGAAAACCAAAGCCGGCGAAGGTAATAAAACACAGGGCGGGGCACGGAGGCAGCACAGAAAGGTCGGACAGGTTCCCCAGGGTAAGCCTTTTGGATAAGAAGGAAGTGAGGGGGTTAGCAGTGAGGATCTCTGCAGGGAGAGCTTTCCTGGCAAAGGGAACTAACTGCACATGCAAAGGTCCTGGGGCGAGAAGAAACCCAGGGTTTCCGGGGCCCCAGGACACCAGGGTAGCCAGGGTAGAAAGACCAAGGAGCACACAGCTCATAGGGATAAAGCTACAGGCCCGGAAACAGGAAGCCCAGACCCCAGACAGAGGGACAGTCTCCAGAACGTCATCAAACCCGCAAAGAGAGAGAAACAGCCTTTCCATGACAGCACAGCATCATCTCACAGCCAAGAAGTCCACTCACGAATTCTGGTTCCTTCCGCACATCATGAAGGGATTTAGCAAGTCCCCAATGTTACAGTCCCCTGTAGTCGTCCCGAGGCATGAGGAAGGCTCTGTCAGAAAATCTGTAAAGCAGGGACCCAGTGCATCGTGAGGACCGTGAGACCCCAGGTCCCGGGAAGCAGCCCTGCCTGCTGGGCGCACGAGCCCACCTTAGGAGGTGGTCTCTCCTGAGATCAGTCCCCGGGATGAAGCATCTCTCAGACACAAGTGTCGTGTGCCTGTAAACGACGGTGGGGGGCCGGGACACCCCCCTCTGGGTCCTGAGCCCTGAGGGCCCTGAGATGACCAAGGGAACCGTGGGTGTGAGCACAGGTCTCCCAAGTGGGCTGGCAGGGATTTGCACGTGGGCTCTAAAGTGACACAGTCTGGAGGGGCTCGTAAAAAGAACTGGGAAAGGTGACCTCTGTCCCTACCGTCGCCATCAGCAGGACAGACTCCCAAGTCCTGGGGGTGCCCTCCAGCCCCCTAAAACCCACACCTCGCCTCCCACCAAGAGAAGTTGAGTCTGCTTAACGAATACGAAGATTTCTTAGAAAACGGACCCACCGCAAGTGCATTTGGCAAAACAGCATCAACTCGAAGCCTGAAGTGAAGTGAATTGCAGCATTTACAAGCCAAGGCAAATGTTCAAAGGGAGACTCAGACACAAAGAACAGATGGCAGAGGAGGAAGCGAGAGTGGTTTGGCCAACACCCACAAAATGCAGATCTTTTAAGTGCCTTGAAGGCTGTTTATGGTCTGAGCGCCCAGGACTCAGCCCCTCGGGTCCAGGCTCCAGGCAACTCTCTTACACTGTCCACACCACATCCTGGACAGGACTGTGGAGATTCCATTCTTCATTTTTCATGAAACATCACCTCTATTTTATAAAAAGGCTGTCAGAAAAATAAAAAATAATAAATAAAATAAAATAAAATAAAATAAAATAAAATAAAAAGGCTGTCAGTTACTTTCCACCTCATTTTACAACATGAAATGGGAGGGAACTGTTTGCAACTGGTGCTCAGCATCTAGAAAAATGGGGAAAAACGGGCCACCCCTGCCACACGGTTTGTTTCCAGGGGTTATCCAAGGCCTTAGGGATCTTGGGACTCAAAAATATCTGTAAAGTTCTAATTATAGGAGCTCCAGAAAGAGTACCGTATTTACTTTAGCTTTTAGGAACATCTTTGCAAACATAACCATAAATCACTCCCTTCCTGTCTGATGTGGATTATGCGGAGTGAGCATAGGCACAGGTAAGAGTGCGCCCCTAAGAAAGAGGAGGGACAGGGAGTCACTGAACTGCTCCAAGTCAATCAGGGAGAAAATAAGGGGACAGGACAACATGTATTTTTATTGACATTTTCTCATTAGCTGTTATTTTTCATCCCTTTAGATGCTATCTTATACTGAAATTATTATTATTATTATTATTATTATTATTATTATTATTACTGAGAAAGAGAGAGTGTGCATGAGTAGGGGAGGTGGGGGGGAAGGAGCAGAAGGAGAGGGAGAGAGAGAATCCCAAGCATGGGATTTGTGCGCAGAGCTGAACACAGGGCTCCATCTCAGGACCTTGAGATCACGACCTGAGCCAAAATCAGGAGTCTGACTCTTAACCAACTGAGCCACCCAGGCACCTCAATACTGGAATTATTTTTAAGGAAAAAAAATCACATTGCACTTACAATATCACAGTTAAAAAGTCACACTACCACCACTTCTAAAACCCAAATCAAGTTGCAGTACAATGAATGCTAAAAAATTTACCAAAATATTAGTCATTCGAGAAGTTGGTTCATCTCTTTATCTCTCACAGAATCTATTTTGGTGCATTCTCAAACAAATGGTCTCAATAGGTATGAGAGGGTGGATGGGCAGATGATGATATTTGGTCAATTTTACAAGTAAGCGCTGGATTTTTAGATGTCCATACCCTCACATATAGGACAATATGCTAATGGGAGGGACAGCGATAATACGCTCCCAGCTTCATCTTCACAGAGAGGAGACTTTCATATACACAATCTCAGCATGCACACACATGGTTTAATTATCAAGCTGGTAAATAATCTTAAGATTTCAAGGCCACAGCGAAGAGTCGCTTACCCTGGAAGTGGCTGCTGAGATTGTCCCTGCATTTGCGCTAAACAGGCAACTGATTCCAGGGAAGAGATCCTGGTCTGTAAAGTACATTAAATGTTCAATTCCAATGAACACTAAGCTTTGAAAAAGAGATACCTTGTTGTACAAAAGCATTTTGCAAAAGTGAAACATCTCTTATTTGGAGATGTTTTTATGTATTGCAATATTTCCAGAATGAAAAATATACTTTTGCATATATATTTGATAATTCAAATGACTTTTCCCACTCCAATAAATATAACCTTTATATCTGTCTAGATTCTTAAAATATAACAATGCCTGCATATAAGGTGTCCAAAATGTACTATTATTTTGTGTATCATTTTTATTTATTTTGTGTGTGTGTGTGTGTGTGTATCGTTTTTAGAAGAAAACTCGTTTTGGTTCTTGAAAATGTCCTTTTATGGCAATACTAGTGATTGGCAAGATTTGTAAAACATAGCACTAAGAATCCAGAAGCTGTATTATTTTTTGCTCCTCAAGGTATCTAAATACACTTTCAGCACAGCATTGTGGTCAAACTAAGGATGGGCAGACAGGCTGTCAAGAAAAATCACTTATAATTAGAAAATTTGAACTAATTTTTTTTTTTGCAATTTCAGACTCTTTAAAAGTGGGTAAAGTCAAATTAGTCTATATTTGGTATAAATGGCAATGATTTTATCTTTTCATTTTTGAAGTTTGAGAGGTTTTGCTATTACCCATAAATCAATAACAATTATCGTTTCCATTTAGGTTTAAGTAAAATGAAGATTTCAACATTGAGCATCTGATGGAATGTGTGTGATACACAGGTGGGCTGACGGTGCACTGCTAAACGGTGAAGGCATCAGCAGGGGCAGAGAGAAATACCAAGGACAGTGTAGAAGGGACAAGGAATACAAAGGAAGAACAGCCAAGCAAGGGTCTTCCGAAAGAACATTCCCATGTTTCTGACATATCCTTGATGTTTAGACACATGAATTCCTCCTTACTATTATTACTCTAGACACAGTGTTACGGTGACTTTTTTCTTCCATCTTACTGAAAATGTTAGCAGGTATCTCTCCGGGGGTATAACAGCTAAGGAAACCCTCCCAAAACCTGAGGGCCCTGCTGCTGAACAAAGTGCCCTGGGACGAAGCTTCTAGCATCAGAACTCGGCGTTAATTGTCTGTTATACTCTGTAAATACACTAAGCTCATGAGGTCAGTGGGAAATCTACTACTAACCCCCAAATAAAGACAATTAAAGGGAAAAAGTCAGCACTGGAGATCCACCAAAGCTAAAACTATTTTATTGCTATATTATTTTCATATATTTTTAATCTTAAAACTGGAAATGTCTCTGTTTACCAACCAGAAGGGGAGGGTGGATAAGAGACTCACCTAATAGGAATTCACAGATTAACAAGATACCAGGGAAGACGACAGTCATCGCCCTTAGGTTAAGGACTAGTTCACTAGGAAGAGAGACACTTCTCTGATAAACCCAGTTGACTGAACAGGCCCACCAGTATTGATCTTCAGCAACCACAGGCCCGCCACCGTGTGTCCTTGTTGGGAGTGGCTGGCCGCACAGAGGGGAGCACACACAGTCTTCCTCAGACAACATGTTTGCTTCAAGCGCAAAGCCTCAAGTCAGATTTGGGACAGTGTTTTCATGCTTGACAGCAATTAACCTTCTTGTGGCATTGTCTTCTGCACCACCCTCCTGGCATGCTTATAAACACAATCGGGCAGTTAGATAAAAACACACGTATGGGTTCACCTAAATGTGCATATACGTATTTCTGCCCCACACACTCAAGTATTTGTTGAGTGCTTCTTATTCGTGTGGCACTGCTCTGAGCATTGAGGACAACAGGGAAGAGAAGAATAGAAATGCCTGCCCACGAGGAGCCTGCATCCAAGTGAAGGGAGGCACAGAGACACAAATAAGCATATAAACAAATTGGTCTTGCAGGCAAGTCGGGACATTGGCTCTTACAGCACATGAAGCCGTTTGAGTGAGGTCATAGGAGCGGGCTTACAGCTCTGGGAGCATCTCTGAAGGCAGCCCGATGCCTCTGTCTTGTATACACCTGTGGTTGCTCCCATGAGGAGGTAGGATGGATGTTCCCTCCCCTTGCACCTGGGCTGCCCAGTGACTTGCTTTGACTCACAGAATGTGACAGAGTGAAATTCTGGGACTTCCAACCCAGGCCTTAAGAGGACAAACTGTTTCTGCTTCCTTCTTCTTAGAAGACTGGTCACCATTCAGTAAACATAGCAGCCCTCCCAGAGAGAGAAGAGAAGAGAGAGAGAGAGAGAGAGAGCAACAGAGACAGACACAGAAACAGAGATAGAGACAGAAATAGAGGTAAAGAGGGAGAGAGAAAGAGACACGGAGAGAGAGAGAAAGAGTGAGAGACAGAGACACAGGAGGTCTACAGCCACCTCGAATCAGCTGAGCTCACAACTAAATGCAGCCACATGATTGAGCCTTAGGGAGACCAACAAAAGAATCCTCCACTTGCACCCAACCAATCCTTACAAATAAGAATGTTGGAAAGAAAAAAAAAAGAATGTTGTTCGAAGCCAGTAAACTTCAAGGCGCTTGCTACACAGCAACAGATTACTAAAACCCTGCATAGGTTTAGTCTGGCCCTTGTGTTAAGGCTAGACTACGTATGTGTCGGAAGTTAAGGGCAATGATGTTGACAGGAGGTGAGCCCGGCTTGGGCATGGTCATAAATTTACTGATGTGGTTAGAAGTGCTCAGACTCTGGAGTATGTTTCCATTTACACCGAGTTCTGATACAGGCAGAACTTATCTGTGGCGTCCTCTGGATATACTTCAAAGGAAGGGCCCACACAATTGTGGACATCAAGTGGGAGCTGGGACCAAAGAGACAAGTCAAGGACAAAGTCGACTTCACACCTGGCAGCTCATTCTTCCCCAAAGCAGCAGCACAAGCATCTTCCAAATTCTCCATCAGCAGGTGCACAGTCTGAGTACAAGGCTGGTGTTCCTGAGATGGGCCGCATGGAGGTTCCCACACTCAGACATGTGCCACTTCTGGGAGCAAACAGGGCTGTCGGCGTCCCCTGTCCCCTAAGGACACACAGAGAATTAGGAGCTCTTTATAACTCCCCTTCCCGGTGGCTCCTGACCAAGCTCTGGGCTCGGAACCATGATGCTCATTTCCAGGGAATCCAGCCAATGCTCTGCCTGCCTCGCTAGGGAATTAGCTCCATTATTCCTTTGGTTTTCCCTAGGAGTCATTCAGTCAGTCGGTGAATCTTTACCTGGCACCTACTCTATGCCCAGGAGCATGTTGCTTTGGAGACAGTCTTTATTCAGAGTCAGAAAACTGAGGTTCAAATCTTGCTCTTTTGAAGACCAGCAGTTTGTAAAATTCCCTGGCATGCTAAACCATCCCCAGGTCTCCACAATCTCCCTTTTATGAAATCTCTCTCTAACATGATCTACGAGAGGACACTAATGCTCCTCGTTTCCTGTTTTTTTGCTCTCCTCCCCTCCCCTTCCTTCTTCTCCACCTAATTCCCCACTCACCTGCTGCAGTGATGCGTGTTTGGAGACTGACGTGTGCCAGTTCTAGATGTCATGCTGTGGAGGGTGGGGCGATGGGTCAGTGGGTCACAGTGAACTGGGCAGGGCAACAAACACCTGGCACAACGGCAAAGCCAACCATGTGCTCTGAAACTACATGGGAATTCCTCTGTAGCGCGCAGGTGCTCTGCCATTATTACCAACATGAGATCTAAGACTAAGTAAAGGACCTCTGAGGCTGCAGGTTGTGTGCAATCATCTGATTCTGAAGCACACTAGAACTCTTCTGGGAACCAGTTTTGGTTCAGTGGGCCTGGGCCCTAAATTCTAGAAGTGCTAAACAGCTGATTCACACAAACGCTTATTTACACCACAAAGATAAGTCTCCTCCCTCATCTTCCCCACACTGGGCCGGCAGGAGATGCACCTTAGCAGGTTCACCCCAGTAGCCCACCGGCTTAGATTCAGGGCTAATGAAGTCACCGTCAGCCTTAGCACACAGTAGAACGGCTTCATCACAAATGAATTTCTTACAAATACATGCCACTGGTCACCAGATGCCTAGCCAGGGCAAATCCACTCCCACAGGGAAGAAACGGCGCAGAGCCTAGGGCACTTGATGGCTTATGAGGGTGCAAGTGTGCTGCAGCAAGGCGAGGGGAGGCTCCCCACCCCTAAGCCCACCCTGGGAGCCCGTGCACAACAAGAGAAAAATTGCCTTCAGACGCAAGCGCCAGCGTCATTACTTACAGTCAGGCCGTCCCTCACTAGCCGACCCAAGAGCGGAACAATTAAATGGGGACAGCTAAACACCAAGCCAGGGGCTACTGGTTCTCACACTCCAGCTGCATCAGAATCCCAGGGGGCTTGTTAAAAACAGACTGCTGGGCCCCACCCCAGAGTTTTCGCCGGATATTTGCATTTCTAAGAAGTTCCCAGTGGGTGCTGGGCTGGTCTGGGCCACTCTCACTGAGGCAGTGTGTGGTAAAGGATTGGGTGTGTGGTGGCCTGATAATGGTGCAGAATCTGTCCCAACACATTTAAGAATGCTCAAATTTGCTAATACTCTCACAGCTGTGCAAGTAAGTACCATCATATCATCCCCTGGTCGAGCAAGGGCAGCACTCTGGTCCAGGGTGGGGTGCTATGAGGCCAAGGAGCTTACGGAAGGGCTAATTTACAACAACATGACCAACAATGTCCTCCTAAACCTTCAGAGTGGCTCCCAGGGAGTGGGAAGCCTCGCTGCTCCATCTCTGAAAGGCCAGGTCTGTGCACATAATTGTTTGGTAATACAGAAAAGTCAAAAAGGTGATAGTATTTAGTGATCAATGGAAAGTCAATTCCCAACATAATTCAACCAGCAGCCCAACGTTGACTTTGAAGGGGGCAGCTCCCACTGCAGTCACACATTTATTTTTTGTGGCCAACCAAATCCCAAGCCTACTGTGCTGAAAGCACCACTGAGTGTCTGAGCTTCTGGGAGGTGACTAGTGCTACTCAGATGGGACCTATGACTACGGGGGCTTGAGTTGCTCACAAACCACGTGACCTGGTTTCAGCATTTCGAGGGCATTCTTTCCAGGATTTTTGAAGTTCAAGTAATTAAGGCCGAGGGGTTAAATCTCATGCAGCCCCTCACACCAGTGACCACAGTCATGCGTCCTCTTGGATCGCATGGCTGATAAAAACTACAACACTGTGCCACGTGGTTTTAGGAAGAAAACGTGAAACTAAGTAGGCAAGAACTGTACACACTGGAATCCACACATACGTCCCACCCTTATCTCCCACTTTTCCTTAGTTTTCTCCATTGTCATTCCCCTGAGGCATGGCTTGTCTATGCTTATTTGTCTTCTCTGTTGACAAATTGTTAGAGCAATCATCCTTAAATTCATTTTGGATGTCATTTCAAGGGGCACTTCTCCTTCTCCTGTTAAAAACAGTCTTGCCTCATTTCAGTTTTATTTTTTTCTCGCCTTTCCGTGAACAATCTCCTTCTTGCCCAGCTATTGAGTAACGACATTGAGTCAAAGATATATTTGCCTTAATGCAGGCAAACCAAACAGGAGCTCCGTGGCTGAGAGAGACCCGAGGGCCAGATAAAAGGCCAAGAGGCTTTCTCACAGCTAAGTGTGAGCTGCATCCACCAAGTTCCAAATTCACCTGCAGGGTCCTTCTGCAGAAAGGTTGCTGGTAAAAATATTTACGTCTAGCAAAAAAGCAAGGATTAGGGAGGACTTGCAGGCTTCAGAGTCACCTTAGATCATTTTTTTTAATTGGACAATTTAGAAAGAAGTCATTTTATTTTCAGCATACATATAAATGCTGTGTTCTATGGTTTATAGTTTTATATTTAATGAAGACTATTTTTAGGACAGTTTTAGTTTACAACAAAATTGAGAGGAAGGTACAGAGATTTCCCAGAGCGCCCTTATAATCAACAACACTCACCAAAGAAGTACCTTTGCTACCAAGGATGAACCTGCATAGACACAAGTTTGCCTTGGCACCCTCATGGTGTACATTCTGTGGGTTGGAAAAATGTATAATGACATATATTCAACATTATATTATCAAACAGAATATTTTCACTGCCCTAAAACTCTTCTGTCCTCTGCCTGTTTGTCCCTGCCTGCCACCCCCATGCCCATCAACTATTGATCTTTTCATTCTCTGTAGTTTTGCTTTTCCAGAGAGTCATATAATTGGGATCAAACAGACTGGGGGATCCCTGGGTGGCGCAGCGGTTTGGCGCCTGCCTTTAGCCCAGGGCTCGATCCTGGAGACCCGGGATCGAATCCCACATTGGGCTCCCGGTGCACGGAGCCTGCTTCTCCCTCTGCCTGTGTCTCTGCCTCTCTCTCTCTGTGTGTGACTATCATAAATAAATAAAAATTAAAAAAAAAAACAGACTGATGTCTTTCACTTAGTAATACACATTTAAGATTTCTCTATGTGTTTTGTGACTTAATAGAGCATTTCTTTTTAGCACTGAATCATATTCCATTGTCTGAATGGACCACAGTTTATTTATCCATCACCTACCAAGATATCTTGGTTGCTTCCAAGTTTAAGCAATTATGAATGAAGCTGCTATAAACATCTGCACACAGGCTCTTGAGTGGACTTAAGTTTTCAACTGCTTTGGGAGATTGTGATTGCTGGATTGTATGACGAGAGCATGTGTAGTTTTGTAAGAAACTGCCAAGTGGTCTTGCACAGTGGCTGCACCATTTTGATTTCCCACCAGCAGGGAATGTTCCTATCACTCTACTTCCTTGCCAACATTTAGTGTTGTCGCTGTTCCAAATTTTGGCCACTCTAATAGGTGTGTAGTGGTGACTCATTGTTTCATTTTGCATGTCCCTAATGACATATGATCCAGAGCATCTTTTCAGAGTTTACTTGCTATCATATATCTCCTCTGGTGAGGGGTCTCTTACAGTCTTTGATCCATTTTTAAATTGGGTTGTTTTCTTATTGTTGAGTCTTAGGAGTTTTTGGTATATTTTAGGCAATAGTCCTTTATCAGATGTGTCTTTTGCAAACATACTCTTCCCATCTTGTGGCTTTTCTTCCAAATTCTCTCAGCACTTTCAGAGTAGAAGGGCTTTTGCTTTGTTTGTTTTAAGAGAGAGAGAGAACACGAGCAGAAGAGCAGAGGGAGAGAGAGTTTTATATCTTTCTTGTCAATCTATATACCTCTTAATTCCTTTTCTTAGTTAATTGCATAAATAAGGATTTCCAGGACAGTGTTAAAAAGTAATGATAGGAAAGAATACTTGCCTTGTACTAGATCTGAGAAAGCTTTGATTTTCTCACCATTAAATGTGATCTTAGTTGTATGTTTTTGTAGGTAATTATGAAATTGAGGAAATTCCCCTCTATTTCAAGTTTACTGAGAATTTTTTTAAAAAATCATGAATGACAGATGGATTTTGTCAAATGTTTTTTCTGCATCTACTAATATGATCCTGTTTTCTTTTTCAGTTTGTTGACATATTGGATTATATTAATTGATTTTCAAACGTTGAACCAGCCTTACATACCTGGGATAGATCTCAACTGGTTATGGTAGAGAATTCTTTTTACGTTTTGGGGGATTTGATTTGCTACTATTTTGTTGAGAATTTTTGCATTTATGTTTGTGAGAGATATTGTGTAGTTGTCTTGTAATGCAATTTATATCACTTTACTAATAAACATTAATAATGAAATTGGTGGGCTACTGTCACAAGGAAGAGCTTCTCTGTGCATTTGTTGCACATTCTTTATTAATTTTGTGCTCTACCTTAGATAGGTATGGCTAGGTCTACAGGCTTTGGAGACAGAGTGGGTTTGGACATAGGGTCCATGTTATGCTAACTGGTTACCCTGTGCAAGTGAGTTGTCAATTGTCCTAAGTTTCCATTTCCTCATCTGCAAAACAGATTTACTGAAAAATAGTAGGTACACCATCTCACAGGGTTTGTGTGAAGATTAATTAGTATAATCCAGGTATGATGCTTGAAATATAATTTTAAATAAATATGTAGTGTTATTTCTGTTATTTGCCTAACCTATATCTTACTGTTTTAATATGAGCTAAAAACTCGGGCACGTGGGTAGCTCAGTTGATTGAGTCTTACTCTTGGTTTTGGCTCAGGTTATGATCTCAGGGTCATGTGATCAAGCCCTGCATCACATTCCACACTCAGTGCAGAGTCTGCTTGAGATTCTCTCTCTCCTTCTTCCTCTGCCTCTCCATTTGCACTTGCTCTCTCTCTCAAATACATAAATAAATCTTTAAAAAAATATGAGCTTAAAATACTTTTTGTCCTTACTGTAATATTTTATGCAGGATTTTTTTTTTTTACATTTTTAGTCTATTCTCTGGAGTCTTTTCCTGTGGCACTGTGATATTGCACATTGATGCCTGTAAAATAAGTCTTACTTAAATTTAGCAGTGATTTTTTTCATATATAAAGTAACATTAACATCTCCTAAAAAGCTATAAAATGGAAAACTCTAATCATTACACATTAATAAACACATGTGTATTGTGGCTTCTGGTTTATAAACTAGCATCTACACTCAAGCGGTCTTCTGAATAGGAGTTTTCTATACAGTACATTTGTTTTTCACATTGTGTGTTATTTTTCTAGTTGTTTTTTCTCTGTACCTAGATGATTATACACTTTGAATTGGAAGGAATATTAGCATCCGCCTAGGTGAACCTCTCTTTCAAAACCAAAATCCCTGATGTAGGGGTATAGGGAGGGTGGTAGAATGAGGGAAAGGTGTGTGGTGGTGCCCAGTTTAGGTTTGCACGGCCAAAGTTACCCTGGAGCAAGGGTACACATTTAGTCATTTAAAAAATTCTTTCTGATACTGAACTGAAATTTACTTCTCTGTAACTTCTTCCCTTTGGTCCTAATCTGGTCTGAAGCTACAGGAAAAATATGAAATACATCTGAAATATGCTTATTGGAATATGAAATAATATGAAACCCACAGGAGAACCCCAAGTGTCTGAAGACACTTACACTCCCTTTACACTGTCTTCCTGGGCCCAGGTAAACTTGTTTGAGTCTTTCCTCTGTGGAAGTTTCTAGAGCTTTACTATGCAATCCAGCTTTCTTTTGAAAAAGGGACATTTTCATGCTTGCCTTGAAACGCTCAAGAAATCCTGTAAGTTGTTTACCAATTCTTCCGCATGGTTGCCAGCATAAACACTTCTACACACATGCATGGAAGTGTGGACAAAAAATTGCTTTCAGTTCTTCTTTGAAATTAGGGAGTGACCAGAAATCATTCATATCAAGAACGGCTGTAATTTCTCTAATTTCTCCAGAAACAGTGAAGTCTTACTTTCAGGCAGATAGTGATTTTTTCCCCCAAAACTCCACATTTCTAACATAATTCGAGATAACTACCTTTCGTAGTTCAATATGTCGGATTCATCTTGATTGAAAGGTGTTAAATGGAACTTCTGGGTCTGTAGTCATGAGACCACGTTGTCTTCCCTGAAGAGAATGCAGTACATAAGACAAATGTTTGCTGCAAATTAAACTTTCAGCCATCTCCAACCACCTGACAGAGTGGCCCTAAAAATGCTGCCCTGCCTAGCAGACTGACAGCGATGAGCTTCTTGCACCCAGGTGTGAAGGGCCAGCCATCCTCAGCTCATCCAGGAGGGCACAGCGAACTGTATACTGGCCCAGGCCCCAATGGGCGAACAGCACAAACCCAAAGAGATTACCCTCCTCTGAATAGCTCTGGCTATCACACGTGCCTAAACTATTTTCTGATGAAAGAAAAGCTCAGGACACAACCTACCAAGTTGTTCAGAAAAAGAATGGCAAAACCATTCACAACAAAATAAAACACACTTTAAACCGCATACATTCTTCATTTTTATCTTTAAATAGATTTCTTTAAAGATTTTATCTATTTATTCATGAAAGATACAGAGAGAGAGGCAGAGACACAGGCAGAGGGAGAACCAGGCTCCATGCAGGGAACCTGACATGGAACCCCAGGATCACACCCTGGGCCCAAGGCAGGTGCTAAACCGCTGAGCCACCCAGGGATCCCTCTTTAAACAGATTTGTGCTGGGCACTTTCACGTTGGGTTCTGCTCACAAGATAGGCATTATTATCACCATTTCTAGATGAACTAAAGGAGGCTGAGGACCTGCTCAGATCACTTTAAAGGAACAAAATGAGTTGGACTGAGATTTTCTTACTCCAGACGAAGCCTTCCCTTCACTGTTGCCACCAGGTGTGAGGATGCAAAAAACCAACGAATCAATCCAACACTATGAACCAAGGCAAAAAAAAAAATTATTAGTTTTGAAATCTAAAAAATTTGTGCCAGTAAAGTGCAGGTACAAAAATGCATTTTATAACATTCTATATTATATCCTAGATCCTTCTGTCTTTAATTTCCAAGTCATGCCATCTAGTTTTGGAAAAACAGGTAAGACACCACTCAGGGAAGGAATGGAGAAGCAAAGAATAGCAGAAGGAAGAACAATGGAAGGGCACCGCCTGTCAGAAGAAACCCATCCTCAACCCCTGTGATTTCCAGAGCCACACCAGCTAAACCCAGTTCAGGAGACCAGAGACACACAGAGGCAAGCACACTCCTTTCTGGAAAAGCAAACCCTTTAAGACCTTACTAAACCTGCTGTTTATAGGGAAACTCCTTGGTTCATTTTCACCCTGATTTTACATAATAAGGAACAAGCATAATTTATTTTCTTCCTCTCCAAACCTGTATTTCTACTTGGTGATTTTATTCTCCTTGCACCATTTTTAGTAGGTTTCATCTCCCTGGACACACTATATTCTCTTCAGAGGCAAAGACCATGACTGTCTTCGTTTAGATCACCCAAATAAAAATGATTTGGACAATGCGAAGTATTAGTTTGCATAAAATAAGAATTTGAAAATGCTTATTACACTCACCACTTTGCTGAAATGAATATTTTAATTCTAAGTAACTAAAAAACATGGAACATAGGGACACCTGGGTGGCTCAGTGGTTTAGCACCTGCCGTCAGCTCAGGGCGTGATCCTGAAGTCCCGGGATCAAGTCCCACATCGGGCTCCCTGCATGGAGCCTGCTTCTCCCTCTGCCTCTCTCTCTCTCTCTCTCTCTCATAAATAAAATTTGTTTTAAAAAATCATGGAACATAGTAGACACACAAAAAGTATTCCCTAGTGGAATTAAAATATAGTTGTTAGAAAACACATTTTTCGTCAATATAAGAAATCTCCCCTCTTCCTTCTGATTGGTTATTGATCATCAGCCTGGTTTTTCTTGTCTTAGGAGCACCCCAAGGTCGAGGAGTAGACGCTGGAAAAAATATTTTAAAAATACCAAGGACCCATCTGCTCATGTACTAACACAATGTAGCATTTGATATTATAACTTTCACCACCCTATAAGTAGAAAGGAATATGAATTCACCTTGAGATAAATTGCTTAATATTTAAGATCAAGTTTAACATGTGAACAATAAGTTCATCCTTTTGGCATAAAACTGGACATTTACAACCCTTTCTTTCAAGATTTATTTTATTTCAATATTTGTTATTTATATACATGAGTACTGCTAGATTCTTCCTTTAACATTGTATAAAACTAAAAAATTATATCAACTTTCAATTCTTAAAATTCCAAGAAAAGCTAAGCTTATTTTGGTAGAGACAAATGACATACTTTATACGTAGCATTTAAATATTCCAAAATTAGGGACACCTGGGTATCTCAGTGGTTGAGCAACCGCCTTTGGCTCGGATCATGATCCCGGGGTCCTGGGATTGAGTCCCACATCAGGTTCCTTGCGGGGTGCCTGCTTCTCCCTCTGCCTATGTTTCTGCCTCTCTCTCTGTGTTTGAAATAAATAAATAAATAAATAAATAAATAAATAAATAAATAAATATCTTTTAAAAAATAAAATAAACAAAAATAGATAGATATTCCAAAAGTACAGTAAGTAGCATTTGTAGATACTTACTTGGAACAAGGTCCTGTGTTTTCTAGAAAATGTGACAATTTTTCTTTTGTGAATATTTATGAAAGGCTACATTGGGTGCTCAGACTCCTTGATATCACACATGGAAGTCTAGTCTCTCGACTACAACAGATCTATGATTACCAGATGATGATGGAGATTTGCAGTGGTTGGGACAGCTCATTACACTGATCTATTACAAAACACCGAACACTTGCTGATGCGGGAAAGAAATGTTTGGACAACAGATGCTCTTCCGAGCTCACCACAGAACCTCCATGCATCACCTGCACACCTAAATGCTCTAAAGAGTGAGAACCATTGTTCTGGTTTTTTTTCTTCCATCTCAAATTTAAAACCTTTGTTCAGATGTCCCAGTTCCTGTGTCCACTCAAAAAGACCTACAGTCTGTGTGTGCCCAGAATTTAAAGCCCATTTATATCTATAAATGGGCAGGTCAGAGTGAACATCCATAAGCCATTCATTCCACAGGGACAGCTCCAAACTGTCCCTCCTTCCTTCCTTACACTGGGGAGCGCTGGCAGCTTGCCCTGAATTCCCAGGTGGAAGAGCTTTCTCAGCAGGCTTCCCACACCAGCACCGCCCTGCCCTTTGGGAAGTCTTCGTGCCTGTGAAAAAGCGATAGGCCCTTTTGCTCTGACACACTTCACTGAAATTTGCAGTTGAATTTTTCCGTTCTTAAAAAAAGTTACCTTACCAACAATGTTTAAGTCTTCTCTGGAAGTTAACTTTTTATGTTAGATAGATTAAGTGCACAAATTATGGCAGAAATTTGCAAGTTTGAACAATTTTTATGGAAACAGCACATAACAATATTTAGGGTAATGTGAAAGATGACATTGTAGGACCCAGAACTAGGTTAGGGAAGAGAGTCTAGAATATTCATGCAAGATACCAGTGTCAATAAAAGATGATGCTCACCTAAACGTATGTTGCTTCAGCATTTTGCCCAAAGAAAAAGGTGTGAATATGTTCACTGTGTACCAACATTGCCCGGACCAGCGCCTGGCATGGTGAACATTTAATAAATCCTTATTCAAGAATCTGAGAGGACTTTGTTCATCCTGGAGTGCTGTAGCATTCATCTCAGAGAAGACAGCACTCATCTACCGATTCTATGAAGTTCTTCCATGGGCCACTCAAACCAACCCATTTATACGACAGCACCACAAGCCACCCAACGGTATTGGTTAGAGTTTCATTCACTTTCCCACCACGTATCTCCTACATTTTTGACAACTATGCTTCTGTAAGTGTCAATGATACTGCTGAGATGAAACCCACTGCAGCATTGATAAGACTGGTGTCATAGGACTCGATAAAGTAAATTTAACCTACAAAATTTCTTGCAGCTCTACTTTAAAATCTCATGTTCTCAAACCTCAAACACTTTTTTGGGAACATTGGCTTTTCATCCCTCAGCTATTTATCACATGTCTTTGTGCACAGTACTTAGCAAGAAGGGAATGCTCAACAATTATTGAAATGAATTTCTTCACTCTGGTGAGAGAGAGAGGCAGCCCAGGTAGGGAGGGAAAAATTATGCAGTTTTTTTTTCTCACTCTGATCTTTGGTTCTTGATTACTAACGTCACGGACGTTAGTTCACTAAAGGAAATATCAAGCATATAAGCACGATTTTACAGTGACTATTTATTTTAAAAATTGCACTGAAATCAACAGAATTTCAAAAAGACACTGAAAGTCTCTTAAAAACATCCCACCTGTAATATTAACCTAACTGGGAGACAGATGACATCACTACTTCCCAGAATTAACTGCTAAGAAGTAAAAACATTTATCAAGCTCCAGAAGAAACAAATCGGGGAAAAAGACAAACTTTTAAATTTTATATTCTGGAGCTTTTGTTTGATTTCTGTTCCACAGGCTTCCTCCTGAATCAGCTTCCAAAACTCTTCACAGGGGCTGGTGTTCTTCAAGGGTCCATATTGGGCCAATTGCTTTTGCAACTCTGTGATCTTATTTTCAGAAGAACAATAATTATATTTCACAGTGATATTTTAGTGGCAAATTATAAGTCAGCCAGTCATTAGGAATTTAAAATCTCATTTCTTTTTTAATGTTTATTTTTTATTGGAGTTCAATTTGCCAACATTTAGCATAACACCCAGTGTTCATCCCGCCAAGTGCCCCGCTCAGTGTCACCCAGTCACCCCCACCCCCCGCCCACTTCCCTTTCCACTACCCCTTGTTCATTTCCCAGTTAGGTGTCTCTTTGTCACCCTCACTGATATTTTCACTCATTTTCTCTCCTTTCCCCTGCATTCCCTTTCACTATTTTTTATATTCCCCAAATGAATGAGACCATATAATGTTTGTCCTTCTCCGATTGACTTATTTCACTCAACATAATACCCTCCAATTCCATCCATGTTGAAGCAAATGGTGGGTATAAAATCTCATTTCTAAGCATCAGAGTATAATGTGTGGATACAGGTATCTAATTAGGAAAGGGTTATTTTCAACAGTAACTGACCCTAGAAGAATAGCACTTTTGAAAGTCTGTCCCTAAATTCTAAGGGTCCATTTGTATTTAAAAATTAAAGCAAATAGGGATCCCCTGGGTGGTGCAGCGGTTTAGCACCTGCCTTTGGCCCAGGGCGCGATCCTGGAGACCCGAGATCGAATCCCACATCGGGCTCCCGGTGCATGGAGCCTGCTTCTCCCTCTGCCTGTGTCTCTGCCTCTCTCTCTCTGTGTGACTATCATAAATAAATAAAAAAAATTTTTAAAAATGAAACTCAAAAAAAATTAAAGCGAATAGTTTGAAGGGAAGTGAACTGGATTTTGTTTTGTTTTTTCATTTTTCCTTTCTCCTCTTTCTCCTCCTCCTCCTCCTTCTATCCTCAATAGTAATAGGTAGGAATAAATATAAGGGGACTTCTTTGGAAGATGCAGGTGAGGGAGAGGAGAGCATTAGGGACAAAAGGGAGAAAGAGGGACAGAGCAGCCTTGACCAGAATGGGAGGAAGCAGATAAAGATAACTTTCTTTTACAATTCAATTTCTAATTTTATCTCCCTTTGACAAGGAGACTTTAGAATTACCATACACTGTAAACCAATTGTCACACAGCAATATGCCGCTGTGGTAATAAATGATGGCACCAGGATTATCACTTCCTCTAAATACCATTTCATCTCTTACAAACTGGGAGTACATGTCACCTGTGTAAGGCCTGGTTTAGGAAGTATAACTAGATCCATGCAGAAGCTTCTTTAAAAGAAGGTCCGCCCAGAGGAACTAATTCACTCAGGGATTTTTAAGTCAGGGGTGGAATTCTCCTGGTTCAGTTCAAGGAGAATAAAATCAGGAAGCGCAAGGCTCTAATAAGATTGGGGGATTTTTTTTTTCTTTCCTCTTTTTTTATGACGGTGCAGATGTAACTGAAGTCAGCACTAATCAGACCACGTTTTCCGTCCAATTTCTAGAGCAATTCCTCCCTCTGGGAAGGCATCCCAGGGGAGGCTGCGGTGCGCCCCCCCCCCGCGCCCCGCCCCAGGTAGGTTCCCTCCCTCCCGGGACAGGAAGAGATTTCCTCCACCTGGCTGCTCCTGGGGCTCTACTCGGAACAGAGTGGCCTCGACAGGAAAGGGACAGCTGTCGTGACGGTCATCACGGGGGCCCGCTGGGGCACAGGAAAGCAAGCGCAGGGGCGGGGCGGGGCGGGGCGGGGGGCACAGTGTGTGGGGTCCCCTTCTGTCCTGCTCTGCGTTTCCCATGTCCCCGGGGGACTGGCAGGGGCTGGCACTGCTCCCACCCACCAAGAGCAGAGGGGCTGCGGGGTCCGGGCCCCCCAATTCCTGGGTCGTTCCGATGCTAAAGCACATTTGAGAGGGACACACAGCGGCGCCAGCGGGAATGCCTGCCCGGGATTCCTCAGCCCTGCTCCCAGCTGCTCCGAGGTCCCACTGGGGGAGCGCCGGAGCTCGGGGTACGTGAGAGCAGGGGGCACACGGGGGACACTCGGGGGCACGCGGGGAGGCCCTGAGCAGGGCGCACGTGCGTGCGCGAGGGGCACGCGGGGAGACGGCGCGCGGGGTGGGGCGCTGCGCGGGGTGCGGCGCTGCGCGGGGTGCAGGAGCGGCAGCGCTGCGCAGGGGGGACTGCGTGGGGTGCGTGCAGGGGTGCGGAGCTGTGAGGGAATCTGCGGTGCGTGGGGCAGGGGCGGGGCGGGGCGGGGCGCGGGGGGGCGGGGCGGGGCGCGGGGGGGCGGTGCAGGCAGGGAGGCGCTGCCGGGGGTGGGGTGTGGGGAGGCGCTGCGGGGGGTGCATGCGGCGGGCGGGGAGGTGGGCTTGTTTGTGGTGTGGTGCATGGGGGGGTGGGTCAGGGCATGGAGGGACAGCCATGCGCGGGGCGGCACCGCGTGGGGTGCACGCGGGGGACACTCGGGGGGCACGCGGGGAGGCCCTGAGCAGGGCGCACGTGCGTGCGCGAGGGGCACGCGGGGAGACGGCGCGCGGGGTGGGGCGCTGCGCGGGGTGAAGGAGCCGCCGCGCTGCGCAGGGGGGACTGCGTGGGGTGCGTGCAGGGGTGCGGAGAAGTGCGGGAATCTGCGGTGCGAGGGGCAGGGGCGGGGCCGGGCGCGGAGGGGGCGGTGCAGGCAGGGAGGCGCTGCCGGGGGAGGCGCTGCGGGGGGTGCATGTGGGGGTGGGGTGGTCAGGGCTTGGAGGGGCAGCCATGCGCGGGGCGCGGTGAGGAGGGGGTTTCGCTGTGCGCGGGGTGCAGGCGGTGGGGCTGTGCGCGGGGGCAAGCTGGGCGCCCGGGGCGCGCGCGGGGTGGGGTGGGGGGCCGCGGGGGCGCCTGGTCACCCCAGGAGCAAGCTGCCAGGCAGGAAAGAGAAGTCGCGGTCGGTCCGCCTGCGGTTCGGTAGCGGGGAAACAAAGGCGACAACAAATGACAAGTAAACATCCAGCCACAGGAAGCCATTAAGGAGAGTGGGCGCTAATGAGCGCGCGGCGGGGAGCCCCGACCCGCCCGGAGCCCCGCGGGCCGCGGTAAACCTGCTGCGCGCCTCTGGCCCGCTTCCAGTTGTGCCATTAGAAGCCGCAATTACTGGCATCCCAGTAGGAAGACTCCAGGGTAAAAAAGAGAAAATTGGGATTCTGTGATCTCGCGCGTTCTCACGTCTTCCCTGAACTGGCCGCGTGTGAACACGACGATGTGAGTACCAGGCCGCTCTCCACGGAGCCCTGTGGACCGGTTTCTCGTCAAAGTCCACTCTCCCGAATAACCGCATGTTCCTTGGTGCTCCCTTACGTTTTAAACTATTCTTTAGAAATCTGTTTTCAAGTAGCAGTAGTGGTTTGTCAAACGAGGGTTCATGGCCCCAGACTTTGTGTCTGAACTATTTAGGATGCTTAGAGCTGCCCTTCATCCTGGGGGCGACAGTTCTTTCCCTGAACGCCTGGACCGTGATTCGACCAATGCCCGTGGGGCAGGTGGCACCGTCCGCGCGCAGGCGAGGTCCCGGAGCATCCCCGGCGGCCACCTCCTCCGTGAAGGCCTGGGGGGCGGCGACAGCGGGAGGCCCGCCGGCCCGCGGGGTGCAGCCAGGCCCAGTCCTCTCCCGGGCCTGGGGACCTGGGGGCCTGGGGAATCCACAGGTACCAGACCACACACAGAGGCCGGCTTAGGAACTTAGGGAGCTATGCAAAGGAACTTCCAACAATCGTGCCTTTTAAGCTTGTTTACCTTAAACATTTTAGGAAGTGAGTGAGAAAGTGGTTTAGGGTAAATTTCATTTCAGAGAGTCCACTTTAGATGCTTGGGCGAGCAGAGACTGCCAAGCATTCCCCAAGACTTGGGAATTATTTCTTTATGATTTCTTTATATGCAATGTTCCTTTTTGGAGAAGAAGAGAATATATTTGATCATAAACCTATGTTATAGATAACATATGACAGTGTCACCCCTGATGAAGTTTAAGGAGAAGACAACAAATCACTTTAAATAATTCTAAAAGGGGAAAGGAGAAAAAATGAGTGGGAATTATCAGAAAGGGAGACAGAACATGAGAGACTCCTAACTGGGAAACGAACAAAGGGTGGTGGAAAGGGAGGTGGGCCGGGGCGGGGGTGGGGGGCGGGACTGGGTGAAGGGCACTGAGGGGGGCGCTTGGCGGGATGAGCACTGGGTGTTATGCTATATGTTGGCAAATTGAATTCCAATAAAAAATAAATAAATAAATAAATAAATAAATAATCCTAAGAGGAACCAAAGTGCTTGGTGGCATTTTCCCTCCGAGGCCGTCTTGTCTTCTGGTTTGTGCCTTGCCATATCTGTGACTTTGTTCTTTCTCGATGAAAACTCAAATATATTCTCATTGTTATATTTCTTGTGTTGTCCCCTGAATATCGAGTTACAATAGCTTGATTAAGCTTTAATAATATCACTCTATCCCATTGATTCTAAATGAACTAGAAACACTTGAATTCAGAATAGACTATAGATATAGATATAGATATCCATATATATCCTATTCATTATTTTTAGTCTTAACCCAACATTTCTGACCCTGACACTAAAACGTCTCCATAAAATGAGTTGGATTAGATGGCACCTTCAGTCCGTTTTGAATCTAAAATCTTAGATTTCCTCACAATTTTGTTTTAAAATATCACTTTGATATATATGCATGTTTTTTTTTAAAATCACATTGTTCATAAGAGTTTAAAGTAAAAAGCAACTGACTTCTGTTCCAAGCCGCTCCACGCCAAGCCAGCTTCATAGAAATTTCAACTTGACCCACTTCTCTTAGTAATTATGTTTGAATAAGCCTAGTCCCAAATAGAATAACCACCACCCCGGAAAAAGATTTGCAGCCTTCTGCTCTCTCTCTCTCTCTCCTTTCTCTTTCTTTAGATGTCTAGAGAGCATGTTTACTGTTCCCCTTTCTCTTTCATTGTGTGGGAATGACACCTCTCAGAAGAATGGAGGCATCCAGGAGAATTTTTCCTGCACAAACCTTGAGTTTCCTGGAAGATTCTCCTTTTTCTTGGGTAATAGCTCACTTGGGTTGATTTCTCAGAAAGAAATCTATAAATATAAACTTGCTTTAGGGATATTCTTAAACCACGACAAATTATCCAAGATTGTTTTGGCTGCTTGGGGTCTTCTGTAGTTACATGCAAATTTTAGGATTGTTTTTTCCATTTCTGGTAAAAAAAAAAAATGTCTTTGGAATTTTGATAGGGATTGCACTGAATCTGTAGATCGCTTTGACTAGTGTGGACATTTTAGCAATATTCTTCCAATCGATAAGCATGGAATGGCTTCCCATTTATTCAGCTTTCCCATACTGCTTTCTTCAGTTTCTTTCATTAATGTCTTGTAGTTTTCAATCTTTTTTCTCCTTAGTTAAATTTATTCCTAAGTATTTTATTTGATGAAATTACAAATGCGATTTTCTTAATTTCTCTTCCTGCGAATTCATTATTAGTGTACAGGAATACAACAGATTTTCGTGCATTGATTTTGTCTCCTGCAACTTTACTGAATTCTTTTATTAGTCCTAAGAGTTTTTCAGTGAATTCTTTAGGTTTTCTATATATAATATTATGTCATCTCCAAATAGTGACAGTTTTACTTCTTCCTTTGCAATTTGGATGTCTCTTATTTCTTTTTCTTGCCTAATTGTTCTGGCTAGGACTTCTAATATAGTGTTGAATAAAAATGGCAAGAGTGATCATCCTTGTCTTGTTGCAGATCTTAGAGAAAAAGCCTTCAGCTCTTCATCATTGAGTATGATATGGCTATGGCTTGTCCTGTAAGGCCTTTATTCTGCTGAGAAATGTTCCTTCTATACTCACTTGTTCAGACTTTTTATCATAAATGGATGTTCAATTTTGTCAACTAATTTTTTTTTGCATTTTTTGAGATCCTCATATGATTTTTATCTTTCACTTTATGTGGTAGATCACATTGACTGATGTACATATGACAAGCCATCCTTGCATTCCTGGGAGAAAATGCACTTGATTGTAGGATATGATCATTTAAATGTATTTTTAAAATTTAATTTGATAACACTTTGTTGATTATTTTTGCATATGTTTTCATCAGAGATACTGGCCTATAAGTTTCCCTATAGCCTCCTTGACTGGTATTGGTATCAAGGTAACACTGGCCTGATAAAATTAGTTTGGAAGAATTCCTTCTAGTTCTTAGAACTCTTTGAAAAGGATTGGTATTAATTCTTCTTTGAACATTTAGTAGAAATCACCAGTGAAACCATGTGGTACTGGATTTTGTTGGGAGGTTTTTAATGATTCAATCACTTTATTAGTAATTGGTCTATTCCTATTTTCTGTTCCATCGTGACCCATTTTTTAATTTAAATTCAATTAGCCAACATATGGTACATCATTAGTTTCAAATGTAGTGTTCAATAATTTATCAGTCTTGGCAGTTTGTATGTTTCTAGAAATTCATCCATTTCTAGGTTAACCGATTTATTGGAGCATAATTATTCATAGTAGTCTCTTGTGATCCTTTGTAACATCTCCTCTTTCATTTCTAATTTTATCTGAGTCCTCTCTCAAATAAATTTATTTTTTATTTTTGCAAACTTTATCTTTTCAAAAGACCAGCCCTTTATTTCATTGATGTTTCCTACATGTTCATTTTTTGCTTGTGCATTACCATGTTTTTAACTTTTTTGAAAATTACACTTGAAGTGCCTTAATAAATCAACATTAAAGCTCATTCATATCCAGAATAAACACAGACTGTAATATTCTTTGTGATGCAAATATTTATGGAAATAATAAAGGGAAATAATGTGGCTAACAGCTAGCAAAATTAAAATTATTTATTTTGTATTTGTAAATATTTAATAAAAGACACCCAAAAATGTTTGGTGAAAGTTCTTGCATTTTTATTTCATGTGTTCAACATAATTATGAAAATTGTAAAATATTTAAAGATCTTTATTTTGAAAACGTACTAGTAGGGGCACTTCGTTAAGCATCCCGACTCTTGGTTTCAGCTCCAGTCGTGATCTCAGGGTAGTGAGATCCAATCCCTAGTTGGGTTCCGTGCTCAGTGAAGAGTCTGCTTGAGTTTCTTTCCCTCTGCCCCTCCCCGCAATCACATGCACATACACTCTCTCTTGCTCTCTCTCTCATATAAATAAATAAATCTTTTTATAAGTGTACTGGTAAAATAAATAGATTAATAAAACTGGGGTAAAATGATCTTCTACTTTTCTAATTTAAAAACTTCAAAAATAAGCAGCAAAACATATGAAAGGAACGTAAGTTTTGGGGCTCCATCTAACTTGGACTCAGATACAAGCTCAGCTTTGGGCAAGTTGCTTAACCTTTCAAACCCTCAGTTTTTCAAGCAGAAACAGTGAAAACAGCTTCCTCCCAGGATTGTTCTGAAGGCAAGCCACTATCTGTGATATGCCTGCAGCAGGCACACAGTAAGAAATCAATGCATGTTAAATAATCTTTTTGTACCCCATGAGTCTTAAAGTTTTATCTACTAATTCCATCAACTAATTTAAGGACTAAATATATAGAGGAACTACCACTATGTGCAAAATTGTTTAAAACTCTTAACTTTTATCTATTTCATGAATGAACTGGGCTATTAATATTCTAAAGATTTGTTCAGATTAATAAAAACTATGCAAACCAATAACCATGTAGCCATATTAACTATGTCCTGGCATCACACTCTTTAGTGTTATTAGTGGAAGTAAATGGAGTAAATTGCACATATTTGTTATTTATTGCTGAGTAACACATTACCCTAGCTGTAGCAGCTTAGAACAACACACATCCATGATCTCACGGTGTCTGCGAGTCAGAAGCCTAGAAATGGATTAGCTGGGTATGCAGCTCAGTCTCAAGGTTGTAGTTAATGTGCTGGTGGGGCTGCATCGTCATCTAGGGGTCTGACCATGGAAGCATGAGCATCCTGGCTCACTAGCATGTTGGCAGCATGCAGTTCTTTTCATTACAGGATTTATGGCAGTTAGCTTCTTCAAAGTCAACAAAGGAAGCGAACAAGATGGAGTCTTATGCGACGTTCTGTGATCCCCAGTGTGGCATCCATCATTGTTGCCATTGGGTAGGAACAAGTCACAGGTCCTGATTCAGGGTTGGGGATTACACAAAAGCATAAATACAAGGAAGCAAGAATTGTAGGGACCACCTTGGAGTCCATCTGCCACCATCCACCCTCTGGTTCCTATGTTTATGTGCCTCCCACGTGCAAGACATTCAGAACCTCCCAAGGTTCCCAAGATTCTCTTGTCATAGCATCAGCTGTCATTATTGAAATCAGGTCAAAGATCGCAGAAGGCTCCTGGTTTAATTACTAAGTTCATTTGCTGGGACACAACTTCTGCCCATCTATGGGCCTGTGAAACCAAAAAGAAGAGTTATTTGCTCCCAACACACTGTGCATGGCCTGATAGGACAGGCAGCTGAACACAGCCACAGACAGTTCTCCAAAAAGAGAAAATGGAAGGTCTAAAGGAGTCTCTGAATCCAAATGGACAAGGTTGGAAGTTCATTGATGAGATTTCAAGGCCTGGGAGTAATTCTCATGGCTTCACCCTCTCCATTCTTGGTTCTGCTTTCTGAGTCTTCCTGGCTTTGAAACAAAAGGCAGCACCTGTTTGCAGCTGAGCCATTTTCTCAGCCTGCTTCCTGACAGTAAGATTTGGGGGGTTGGACAGCCTCCTTGCATTTTGTACTCCCTTCATTCCTTTCTGCCCAAGCTGGCAAACTTCTGCAGAAGTAATTTTCTCAAAACATTGTGCATCTCCCATGGATTTCGATGGGATTCAGTCCATGAAACAAAGACCTTACCCACAGATCTTTTTGAGATGACCCTTCTCTACCACTGGATACTGCTGGGATGTCCCTGGGCCAATACCCTGAAGCTCCTTAGAGGCTCCAGAACTGATTGACGGGGTCTGAGGCTCACCCTTAGTCTTTTGAAAAGGTCCTCATGTGACTGGCCTCCTTGGCCTTGGGATCTTTGTGAGGCGTCATATCAAGTTGTTGCAGTCATGGCCTTGGCTTTTTCTCTTGTCCATAATGTCCTGATTTTTGCATCTTTTACCCTTTGGAGAGGTTGACACTCTGATTTCAGACTTCTTCACTCCAGAGCTGTGAGGGAATAAAATGTGTCGTCAGCCACTCTCTTTGTGGTCACTTACGGTGAGCCTCAAAGCTGATACAGGATGCATGCGGTGCTTCTCCCTCCACAATGTGTAAACTCTACTGTTCATCAACCTAGAGTCCCAGAGGGCCATGTACTTGGGGTTCCACCAACTGATTGCCTTGTGGGATCATCTTCCACCAAAAATCACATATATATCTCTATTTTCATACCTTTCACATTTTAGAGATTATGCCAGCTAATATGCCTCTGCCCCTTACTGGGCTGAGATCCTGTCACCAGACTTCCAGAGCTCAACTCCCAGCCCCAGTGCTTTCTAGTTAGGTTTCTGGGAAGTCCTGTGACCTCTATGTATTTCATGTTTCTCATCTGTGGAAGGGAAGGGCAACACCAGAGCCTACCGGTGGAGCTGTGAGGGACAGTTGAACAGGTGCCCTATGGTGTTGTCCCCTGGGTGGTCTGCAAAGATAAGTGCTGGCTGTTGTTACATTGTATCCTAACTGCTAGTGCTGAGGGTACAAACACATGTTGGATTCCACCTCCTAAACACTCAATTAAGTTCAGTATTACCAAAAAAAAAAAAACTGTGATTATATGTGTGTCACTCTCCTTCAGACCATATGTGTAAGTTTAGAACAATATATAGTAGGCCCCTTTCTACTCTAGAAATCTAAGAAGTAAATCTTCAGCCTTCCAGAAGCTGAGGGGAATGAGGCAAGCTGGATAGGTTGCCTAGGTAACAGGATTTAAAAATCATGTTTAAAACATTGCATCTACTTTTCATTTGAGATTTTCAAAAATGCATCAGCTCCTTTCTATGTCTTTTTCTTTTCAGTGTGTATTACTATAGTCAATTCTATAAAAATAAACCAGTAAGACAAAATTATTAACTCTTTACCTAGCTTTTTGTCTCTTGTATTTCTAAAAAAACAATTAAAGGGAGCACCAACCAAGTACCAGGCACTCTGCTGGGTTCTACTTTCATTACTTAACTATTATGTATCGGACATATTTTAATTCAAAACCTGGTCTGCATTCTGGTCAATTTACTAGAAACTTGCAAAATGGGATTTCTTTTTCTAGGGGAGACACAGTTCAGAAACGAACCCAGGACCTCATGGGAGCCCACCTAGGCTCGCCGGACTGCTGCTACTCCAGGCGGGCTCTCGTGGTAACTGTGGACAGCTGTACTATACTCACCTGGAGCTGGTGCATGCAGTTCACTATTTTGGTTTTGTAATTCTATGGTGTGTGCCTTTCTATGTAATGCAAGTTTTATATAATTATTAAGGTTACATTATTACATCCTATTAACTACCTAGCTTCAGCTAACTTCCATTCGGTAAATATTCACTGATTGTTTATGTGCCAGGTCCTGCTGATGACACAAAAATAGTTAAGATTGAGTTTCTACCCTCAGACTTCTGTCCAACCGGGAGACCAGCATTATATGAAAAAAACTAAGCATAATGTTCTATGATATGGGCATTGACCAATAGTGAGACATTAAGTTATTGCTAATATAAAGGCTAGTAACACCATCATTAAAAATATTTCCTGCGTACCTTGGGTTATCATGAGCCAGAGTGTGGGGAAGGTGCACAGCTGTCCAGGGCCAGCCTGCTCTCCAGAATGGGAAGCTGCTTACTTGGCTCACCCATAGCCTATCCATGTCAGGAATTTTTAGTTTGGCTCCTTTGATAAGCTAGATAGTAATAACTCAAGTGGCTATAATTTAAACTTACTAGTACAGCTGAATGTTTTTACTGCAGAAATCCATTATTTCTGTTCCCTCCTGCCTGAGTCGTTCTAACTCTGCCCTGTTCCATCTGGAAAGAGGACATAAAACATGACTTCTAAAAAGCTTATTATAATCTGTAAACATAAGGGATTGTTGATATGGAACTGTTAGTACTCTTTCATTCTTTGTTTAGTAAAGTATTGGTTATATATTCATTCATATCAACCCATATGCTTTCTGGATGCAAACTTTCATCATGTTTCCACATGTATTATTTTTGGATTTCGTTGTCTTTCTTATGAAGTTTTATTTCATTGTATATAAAGGTTTTCTTTCTTTTCTTTTCTTTTTTTGTTACAAAGTTTCTAAGTTTTAAACCTAAGTCCTGTGTCTCTGATTATATCCTTTATTCCCAAGAGGCAAAAATTAACCTCTCCACCATCACTGAGATGAACAAATGCTCAATAAGAAACATCCTACCGGGATCCCTGGGTGGCTCAGCATTTGAGCATCTGCCTTCAGCTCAGAGCGTGATCCAGGGTCCCAGGATTGAGTCCCACATCAGGCTTCCCACAGGGAGCCTGCTTCTCCCCCTGTCTATGTCTCTGCCTCTCTCTGTGTGTGTTTCTCATGAATAAATAAATAAAATCTTGAAGGAAAGAAAGAAAAAGAAGAAAGAAAGAAGAAGAAAGAAAGAAAGAAAGAAAGAAAGAAAGAAAGAAAGAAAGAAAGAAAGACAGGAAGGAAGGAAGGAAGGAAGGAAGAAAAGAAAGAAAAAAAAGAAAGAACGAGCCTATCGAGCACTCTTTGCCTCACCTGTAGCTGGGGAGTGTATGAAGTGTTAGTGCAAGGCACCTATTCTGTAGCACATCTCTTCACTGGTTTATTTTTCCAGGCTTATTATACATTAAACTTCCATAATTTGGGGTGCCTGGGAGGCTAAATCAGTTAAGTGGTGGACTCTGGATATCAGCTCAGGTCATGACCTCAGGGTCGTGAGATCGAGCCTCACCTTGAACTCCATGCTTAGTGGGGAGTCTGCTTGAGATTCTCTCTGCCTCTCCTCCCCAAAATAAATAAGTAAATCTTTAAAAATAAATAAATAAACTTGCATAATTTGGCTTTCTGCATTCAGTTGACTCCTGTGGCCTCCGTTCAGCAATTCCATGGGGATCATTATAATGCTATAATACTTTCCAAACCTGCACTTGACAGAGAGAACGGTTAGCCTTCTTAGCCAGCCCAGAGAGGGGACAGGGCGAGGAGTGGGAGCCAGCCAAGGACATGTCCACACACGTGGCACACGCTCCACTTGGTACCAAGCCCTGAGTCTGCCCCATGTGGTCCCCAGAGCCCTGGCTGCCTTGGCCTTCAGCAACCGCCCTCTGGTCACTGGTTTTCTGCAGTGGGCCAGGTCCCCACCACCATGGCCGTTCTTCCACATTGGTGACGGACGTGGGGTCCGTCATCCCTCCACTACAGGTGGCCTGAGGGCGCTGGCCTCGCCCTGCTTCCTGTCCTGTCAACCCCGATGGCTCACAGGGTCAGATGAGAAGGAGGGGTACTGCCCTTGGGGCTCACAGCTCTGCTGGCCCATAAGTCAGGGCTGCTCTTGCAGGTTCCCAGGGGCACAGGTGGAATGAATCTTACATGAAATCCCAAGATTCTCTCCTGCAGTGGGTCCATCAGGGGCTCAGTCCTTTGTATGGGGCACATGTCTGGGGTGCTCCTGGGGGCCTGGGTGGCACTGGAGTCCTCATCACAGTTTCCTCGACAGTCTCGGCTCCCACATGATCTCAGGCTTCTGAGGGCGTGTGAATGCAGCCCCAGGCAGACCCTGTCCAGAACCTTGCTGGATTTCAAACACAGTGGAACATTTCTTGATATGCAGCCGGGTCTCCAGGACCACAAAGGACTCCTCTGCATTTACTGGGGTGACAGCGGCAGGATCAGGCCAGCTTGCTTGCTCTCAGACTGTCACTCTGACCATTTTGAATTCACAGGTTCTAACCAGCTTAGAGCTGATAGAAAATAAGAGTGTAAAAAAATGTATGTAATGACCAGGGGAAATGTCCGAGTTTACATGAATGCCTTTATACCAGGGTCATTTGAAAGGCTGAAAGGTCAAATGAAGTAGTGTTTAGGAGCTGGAGTCTAGAGGCACCTATCTGGGTTCAGTTCCAGCTGTGCCTCTTACAAACTACATGACTTCAACAAGTCACTCAGTCTTCACTTGGTTTTCCTCCTCTGTGGAATGGTGTGAAGACAGCAGTGCCTCACTTCCGTGGTTTCCTCAAGACCCAAGTTTGTTGATACTACAAATTACTGAGAGGTGGGCCGCGGTACATCCTCTATAAGTGCTTGCTGCTGTAACATTTCTATCAATACGTCACTAATTATGTTTATGTAGTCCATGGACTCTGTGATGTGTACTTTGGTTCTTTAAGGTCATTTGGCTTAGTTATTGTTATCAGCAAAGTTCCAAATGGCAGGAAGTACTGGATAGTTAAGTCATACTTAGAAGAGACATCATTACATGTGCCTCAGTGATGCATTAATGATGATTTATAGTAATGCCTGAGTGGCTCAGTGGTTGAGCATCTGCCTTCAGCTCAGATGTAGTGATCTCAGGATCTGAGGATGGAGTCCCACATCGGGCTCCCTGCAAGGAGCCTGCTTCCCCCTCTGCCTATGTCTCTGCCTCTATCTCTGTGTCTCTTGTGAATGAATAAATAAAATCTTTTTAAAAAAATAATTTAAAAATGATGATTTATAGAGTTGATCTTTCTTTGTAGTATGATTTTAAAAGATACACACATATGCACAAATACATACATATGCATACATCTCATGCACTCATTTGAGCAAAATAATACAGGTAGATTAATGCCACTATGACTAGCAAAAAGTACTGTTCTATGAGTAATGGAAATAATAATGTGAGCATGCAAAAATGGATTATCTTATTTGATTTTGATTACTCTGTGTTGGGTATGATGCAGTTCTTCACAATATAGTCCTCTCCCCTGGTTCGAGTTCATAGGAAGTTGTATACCAGATACTTTGACACAAAGCACCATTTTTATCAAATAATTGGTTATTGTTGGTGCTTTGTAGACAAAGCCCACAAAACCAATATTTACTATGCAAAGTGTATGCATGCAAAGTAGCAAATGAAATATAATTTTTAAATTTAAATTCAATTAACCAATATATACATACAATTAACCAATATATACATCATTAATTTCAGATGTAATTTTCAATGATTTATCAGTTGTGCATAATATCCAGTGCTCATCACATCATGTGATCCCTTAATGCTCACCACCCAGTTACCCCCTCCCCCCACTCACCTCCCTTCCTTCAACCCTCAGTTTGTTTCCCAGAGTTAAGAGTCTCTTATGGTTTATCTCCCTTTCTCTTTTTTTCCCATTCAGTTTTCCCTCCCTTCCCTTATGGTCCTCTGCACTATTTCTTATATTCTGCATATGAGTTAAACCATATGGTAATTTTCTTTCTCCAGTTGACTTATTTCACTCACCATAATACCCTCTAGTTCCATCCATGTTGATATAAGTGGTAAGTATCCATCCCTTCTGATATAATTTTGATTATTTTGAAAACCATTAAGTGATTTCTAGTACCAGAAATAACTATTTAATCATAATCACTTTCCATTACTAATATATATATTTTTTATTGATTATCTATTTGATATAAATTTCCTCAATACTTAACCTGGCAGGGGAGATACCATGATCACAAAGGTGGTTTTCCCAGGGCGAGGTTTATCCATTGCACTCCGGATGTGCTGACCCCTGCAATTTCCCCAAATGTGAGAAACTCGACTGCATAATTTGTGGTAGTGGGGGACTGTGTTCGCGCTTTCCCCTGAAAAAATAAAAAGAAATTTCCTCAAGTATAATTATTAATAGAACAATGGCCACTTGGAAAAATATTTGCTGAAAATAATTAATGATATCTTCCAAACCCACCAAAATCTGCCAGATGCTAGTGCTTTCACTTATGTCTCAGTTCCTACTAAATTATTCACGTTTAACAACATCCATTCATGATAAAAAAAAAAAACTCTCTGCAAAATAGGCCTAGAGGGATCATAACTCAATATAATAAAGGCCATAGGTGAGAAACCCACTGCCAACATCACTGAACTCAATGATGAACTCAAACACATTTAATGCAATCACTATCAAAATACCAATAGCATTTTTCACAGAACTAGAATAAATAATCCTAAAATTTGTATGAAACCACAAAAGACTTCAAATAGCCAAAGCAATCTTGAAAAAAAAATCTGAAGGTATTACAATTCCAGATTTCAAGTTATATTATAGAGTGGTAGTAATTAAAACAGTATGATGCTAGCATAAAAATAGACACATAGATCAATGGCATAAAATAGAAAACCCAGAAATAAACCAACAAATGCATGGTCAATTAATCTCCAACAAAGCAGGAAAGAGTATCAAATGGGAAAAAGACAGTCTCTTCAACAAATGGTGTTGGGAAAACTGGACAGTCACATGCAGAAGAATGAAACTGAATCATTTTCTTACACCATACACAAAAATAAACTCAAAATCAATGAAAGACCTAAATGTGAGGCCTGAAACCATAAAAATCCTAGAAGAGAGCACAAGCAGTGTAGTCTCTGACATTGGCTCTGGCAATATTTTTCCAAACATGTCGCCTGAGGCAAGGGAAATAAAAACAAAAATAAACTATTGGGATTACATCAAAATAAAAAGTTTCTGCACAGTGAAGGAAACAAAACTAAAAGGGAACCTATTGAATGGGAGAAGATATTTGTAAATGGCAGGTCCATTAAAGAATTAGTATCCAAAATATGTAAAGAACAGATACAACTCAATATCCAAAAAACAAATAACCCAACTAAAAAATGGGCAGAAGGCATGAACAGACATTTCTCCAAAGAAGACATCCAGTTGGCCAACTGACACATGAAAGATGCTCCACATCACTCATCATCAGAGAAATACAAATCAAAACCACAATGAGATGTTACCTCACACCTGTCAGAATGGCTAAAATGAACCACACAAGAAACAACAGGTGTTGGTGAGGATGTGGAGAAAAAAGATCCCTCCTGCACTGTTGGTGGGAATGCAAAATGGTGCAGCCAAGTGGAAAACAGTATGGAGTTTCCTCAAAAAGTTAAAAATAGGGCAGCCCCAGTGGCACAGCGGTTTAGAGCTGCCTGCAGCCCAGGGCGTGATCCTGGAGACCCTGGATCAAGTCCCGTGTTGGGCTCTCTGGGTGGAGCCTGCTTCTCCCTCTGCCTGTGTCACAGCCTCTCATTCTCTCTCTGTGTCTCTATGAGTAAATAAATAAAATCTTTTTTTTAATAAATTAATTTTTTATTGGTGTTCAATTTACCAACATACAGAATAACACCCAGTGCTCATCTCGTCAAGTGCCCCCTTCAGTGCCCGTCACCCATTCACTCCCACCACCCGCCCTCCTCCCCTTCTACCACCCCTAGTTCGTTTCCCAGAGTTAGGAGTCTTCATGTTCTGTCTCCCTTTCTGATATTTCCCACACATTTCATCTCCCTTCCCTTATATTCCCTTTCACTATTATTTATATTCCCCAAATGAATGAGAACATACACTGTTTGTCCTTCTCCGACTGACTTACTTCACTCAGCGTAATACCCTCCAGTTCCAACCACGTTGAAGCAAATGGTGGGTATTTGTCATTTCTAATGGCTGAGGAATATTCCATTGTATACATAAACCACATCTTCTTTATCCATTCATCTTTCGATGGACACCGAGGCTCCTTCCACAGTTTGGCTATTGTGGCCATTGCTGCTATAAACATCGGGGTGCAGGTGTCCCGGCGTTTCATTGCATCTGAATCTTTGGGGGTAAATCCCCAACAGTGCAATTGCTGGGTCATAGGGCAGGTCTATTTTTAACTCTTTGAGGAACCTCCACACAGTTTTCCAGAGTGGCTGCACCAGTTCACATTCCCACCAACAGTGTAAGAGGGTTCCCCTTTCTCCGCATCCTCTCCAACATTTGTGGTTTCCTGCCTTGTTAATTTGCCCCATTCTCACTGGTGTGAGGTGGTATCTCATTGTGGTTTTGATTTGTATTTCCCTGATGGCAAGTGATGCAGAGCATTTTCTCATGTGCTTGTGGCCATGTCTATGTCTTCCTCTGTGAGATTTCTGTTCATGTCTTTTGCCCATTTCATGATTGGATTGTTTGTTTCTTTGGTGTTGAGTTTAATAAGTTCTTTATAGATCTTGGATACTAGCCCTTTATCTGATACGTCATTTGCAAATATCTTCTCCCATTCTGTAGGTTGTCTTTGAGTTTTGTTGACTGTATCCTTTGCTGTGCAAAAGCTTCTTATCTTGATGAAGTCCCAATAGTTCATTTTTGCTTTTGTTTCTTTTGCCTTCGTGGATGTATCTTGCAAGAAGTTACTGTGGCCAAGTTCAAAAAGGGTGTTGCCTGTGTTCTCCTCTAGGATTTTGATGGATTCTTGTCTCACATTTAGATCTTTCATCCATTTTGAGTTTATCTTTGTGTATGATGAAAGAGAGTGGTCTAGTTTCATTCTTCTGCATGTGGATGTCCAATTTTTCCCAGCACCATCTATTGAAGAGACTTTCTTCTAATGGATAGTCTTTCCTCTTTTATCAAATATTAGTTGACCATAAAGTTCAGGGTCCACTTCTGGGTTCTCTATTCTGTTCCATTGATCTATGTGTCTGTTTTTGTGCCAGTACCACACTGTCTTGATGACCACAGCTTTGTAGTACAACCTGAAATCTGGCATTGTGATGCCCCCAGATATGGTATTCTTTTTTAAAATTCCCCTGGCTATTCGGGGTCTAATAAATAAAATCTTAAAAAAAAAAACGTTAAAAATAGAACTACCGTATGATCCAGTAATTCCACTAATGGTTATTTACCAAAAAAATTCAAAAAACATTAATTTGAAGGGATACACTTGCTCCTATGTTTACTGCAGCATTATCAATAATAGCCAAACTATGGAAGCAGCCCAAGTGTCCATCAACTGATGAATGGATATAGAGTATGATATATATATCTATATATATATCACACACACACACACACACACAGTGGAATATTCCTCAGTCATAAAAAAAGAATGAAATCTCATCATTTGCACTTACATGGATGGAGCTAGAGAGAATAATGCTAAGGGCAATAAGTCAGCCAAAGAAAGACAAATCCCATATGATTTCACTCATATGTGGAATTTAAGAGACAAGACAGTTGAGCAAAGGGGGAAAAAAGAGAGACAAACCAAGAAACAGACTCGTAACTATAGAGAACACACTGATGTTCCCAGAGGGGAGGTGGGTGGGGCAATGGGGAAATGAGGGATGGGAATTAAGGAATATACTTACCACGATGAAAAAAAATAAATTTTAAAAATTAAATATTCACATTTATTATATTAAAATTATTTGAGTTAACAGTTTTATCTTGGGAATGACCAGCTCTCAAGAGAGCAAGTTTACAGAGCTCTAATTCTGTGACAAAGGCTAGTTGATAATTTCAGAAAAATGGAAAGATTACAATCTGCCCTCTTTAGGCAGAGGATTCAAACAGGGGACGTTAAAATCCTAAATTAGGTTCTTCACTGGAGGTAGAGATTGGAAAATGCAATATTCTGTAGACTGGGTCAGTCTGGGTCTAGTATCTTTTATACGGGCTTCAGAGTAGGAGCCATGCCAGGTTCTTCTTGGAATGGCCATCAAGCTCATTCAGAGGAACCCTGACATCAGACCTTAGAGAATCAATACAGGCCAATATCTGTGCTAGCTTTTCCTAAAATATCTTACTCCGAGCTTCTGTAGTTCTTTCCTCTAAACCAGAGACTTCCTGCTCTTTTTTTTTTTTTTTTTTTTTTTGACTTCCTGCTCTTAACGAATGCCATCATCAGAATGCTGCTACGGATGACAAACACAATTGGCATGCATGCTAATTGTTACCCATAAAGAAAACAAAATGGGCTTCGAATTTCATTGCAAAGGTGCCCAGGAAACACACTTGTAGGTCTCATAACACAGGAAAAGAGAATCTGCACCTTAGGGGCTTGAGGAGGCATGGGGTGGGGAGGTGCAGCGGCAGGGCCGGTGGTTAGGTGCCACCCTAGCTCCCACTCAGCATGTGGATTCTCTTTGAATTACACTTTGTTAACTCTGCGAAAAGTCTGTTTGGACTTTTATACCTACACCTTGACATTAATACCTATTCATTTCCTTAAATGTGAAAGTCTAGAGCTTTTAAATGAAGGAAAAATTGATACCACAAAAAAGTAAAACCAAAGGACATCTGAGTGGCTCAGTGATTGAGCATCTGCCTTTGGCCCAGGGCGTGATCCTGGCGTCCTGGGATCGAGTCCAGTATCAGGCTCCCTGCATGGAACCTGCTTCTCCCTCTGCCTGTGTCTCTGCCTCTCTCTGTGTGTCTCTCGTGAATGAATAAATAAAATCTTTTTTTAAAAAAAGTAACACCAAATTTAAATGTAGCAATTTAGCAAATGTAGCACAGTATACCCAAAATCACATGTCTTTTAAAATTCTCACTGCAAGCTGAGTCTCTGTATCAGGAACTGCACCATGGAAATGCTGAATGAGAAATCAACAAAATACACCAGTGAGGAACTAACCCACTTTTAAAGTCCAACTAATTCAAATCAACGTACATTTATTAAAAGCCTAAAGTTTATTCATGATTGCAATTAAGTAAGCAAAGAAGCTTGATACTGTTGTTTGAAAGTGCAGAAAAAAAAAAAGAAATAAAGAAAACCATGCAGAACTCCCCATGGGGAGGAGAGGGTACTGTCTTGAGTAAACACTCCAGCTTTCTTTTTCTTTCTTTCTTTCTTTCTTTCTTTCTTTCTTTCTTTCTTTCTTTCTTTCTTTCTTTCTTTCTTCTTTCTTTCTTTCTTTCTTTCTTTCTTTCTTTCTTTCTTTCTTTCTTCTTTCTTTTTTTTTTTACACTCCAGCTTTCTCAGTGCTAATTCTTCTAACTGGAAAATACAAGTTCCTTCCTGAACGGATTGGAAACTGCCTTGCTCATCCTACTTCCTTACAAAACCCTGGGAATGAGTTACCTTCCTCCAGCATTAACTACGGTGGAATGTTTGTTGACCTTCACTGTGCTACGAAATACACCTTTTTATATGTTCAGTGCAATATAGTTAGCTTATCCACAGAAAATAAAGCAGAAACAATTCCTTTGCCTTTTGCCAAAAGACCCCCCTGTCCCTCTCAAGTAGGCTTGCAGTGTAGGTGCGGCTCCTCGGGCCGGAGAGCCACCCTCTGGGAAGGGGCCTGTACATCAGGGGGCTGTACATCACGTCTAAGTGCGTGAGCCAGGAGATACGGAGTGGTTTTCTGAGTTAGAAACTCACTCTCCTGCCTCCAGGAAGCGTGAGTGTATAAAGTCGGTCCAATCCCTCAAAAGTTGATTTCAAAAGTATGTTTTAAAGCAGAGCCTTTGCCTGCCACGCACTGAAGTTCTTAGCTTTGGTGGCTGAGGACAACGTGACCTAGTGTGTGTCGTGCCACAAGACGGTTATGTGCTGAGAACATCGGAAGGGGACAGCCAGTGAGACCAGGGGTCATCGCCTCCAGCTGCCCCTCCCTCCCAGAGGGGGAAACTGAGGCAGGAATGGGGAGATGCCAAGGAAGGAGAACACTAAGGATGCAGAAGTTCAACTGTCCCGTCCATGGTCCTTACTTTAAAGTCAGTGGGGCACCCAGGGGGCTCAGTCAGTTGAGCATCCGACTCTTGATCTCGACTCAGGTCATGAGCTCAGGGTCATGGGATTGAGCCCTGTACGGAGCTTCTCGCTCAGCAGGGAGTCTGCTTGAGATTCTCTCTCTCTCTCTCTCCCCCCCCTTTCTGCCCTCCTGCCCCTCTCTTTAAATAGATGAATAAATACATAAATAAATAAATGGGGGCACCTGGATAGCTCAGTGGGTTAAGTGTCTGCCTTTGGCTCAGGTCATGATCTCAGGGTCCTGGGATCAAGTCCCATGTCAGGCTCCCTGTTGAGCAGGGAGCCTCCTTCTCCCTCTGCCTCTGCTGCTCCCCCTGCTGGTGCTCTCTCTCTCTCAAATAATTAAAAATAAAATTTTTAAAGTCTGCGAGGTGTCCATAGCAGCAAGCGAGGGAATGTCTCTCAAGTGGAGCCTTGACTGCATTCATGTAAACGAGGGGCATGGCCTGTCCCACATCAGAGTAAATATTGTACACACAACAGCACATATTCCGGTTGCTTCCAACTAGTAAGAACATGATTCTTCTAGTGGCTAAAAGTTGTTAAGTATTGTTACCAGGAGGAGTTATTTCTGTCTGTCGGCCAGACAGACAGCCAAGAGTGGACAGAAGGTTGCCGGCCGGTCCTGGCTACCCATCACCCGGCAAGAGATCAGTGTCAGACATAGTTTTTTTTCTTTCTTTCTTTTTTCTTTTTTCTTTCTTTTTTTTTTTTTTTCTTTTTTTGGTCAAAAGAATCCTATTTTGGGATGCCTGGATGGCTCAGTGGTTGAGCATCTGTCTTTGGCTCAGGGCATGATCCTGGGGTTCTGGGATCAAGTCCTGCATCAGGCTCCATGCATGGAGCCTGCTTCTCCCTCTGCCTGTCTCTCTCTTTCTCTCTGTGTCTCTCATGAATAAATAAATAACATCTTAAAAAAAAAGAATCCTATTTTGACTTCTTGGAAGCATCAACAATCTACCAACAATATTTGCCGACGATTATTAAACACTATAAACCTTTGCAGTTGAAGTTGGTGTGTTTTCCCATTTTTACTCTCAATCCATCTTTACTCCACGTTGGTGATAAAGCTGTTTTGAGGAGGACATCCATTCCTTAATGCTTGCTGGCATTTGGTGAGAGATCTGTTTGAGAATCTTCTGTCAGTGTATCGCACATCAACAATCTACCCATCAGTGATTATTTTCCAGACACAAAAATGCAAGCGTTTGTCGGGCCGTTAGTATAAAATCCGCACAAAACATGAGTCATCTTTAGCCACTAAGTTTTCTTTTCTTTTCTTTTCTTTTCTTTTCTTTTTTTTTTTTTTTTTTGCCACTAAGTTTTCTAGGAGTGTTTTCTAAAGATCCTTGCCCCACAGCCTTGAGAGAGGGACAGGAAAGCGCCAGTTGCAATCTCCCCCTCTCATTAAGGGCTCCCTGCCAGAAATGGGTTAAGGAGAGGGGAATAAGGGGTAATCTTGCTTTAAAATGGAGAGGAGTTTCTTTTAGAAAGGAAGTTCCCGAGGAAGTTGTTTTAAAACAAATAACTGTTCAGGAGGAAGCCAGCAAAAGGTGGGAAGTGTTTCTCTTTGATTTCCTAGTCTGTGTATTTGGGCTCCGACGCAGACAACATTTTATGCACATATTAACAGAATGCTAATGAGCCTCCTGGAAGGCCCCTGGTATTTGACACCGAGAATTGTCAACAAAAAGGGTCTGGGTGTATTTTTTAATCTCATCAAGGTGCCTATGGTTGGGGGGGGGGGGGCGGTAGGGGCAGCGCTGGGGAGGCAGGCCATCCCGGTGCCTGGGAACGAATTCCCGGCTTCACTTCAGCTGGGTGGGGAGCGGAGCGATTGAGGAATTATCTCCACATCAAGGCATCTTCTGAAAGGTGCAAACACCTCCTTCAAAGTCTTCAGGTGGCTCTATTTATCTAACCCCACCAGGAGAGCAGGGGTTCCCAAACCGAGAGGCCTCTGAATCACCTGGAGGGCTTCCTGCAGCACTTGGCCGCCCGCCCCTGCAGCTCCTGGGCCCCTGCAGCTCCCGCAGTTCCCACGGACGTCTCCGCACGGCTCCAGGGACCTCTCTGGACACGCATTGCTCTCCAGCATTCAGGCTGGTTCTCAGCTACCCTAACGCTTTCCTATCACCTAAAAGGCGGGCAGCAAGGGGGAGCTTTTGCTATGTCTGGATAAGGAGCTGATGCGCATTCAGAGCCCGTTGGAAGCCCATCCAGCTCCACCGGGTGAAGGCGGCAGGGTGGGTGAAGGCTGAGGACTCCGCACCCTCACGTTGGCTGGGGTGCAGAGTGGCTGTCCTCCTTGCACAGAAGTGCTGCCTGGTCCAGGTGGACAAGCGGCTTAACCACACGTTACACTGTGCAGAAAGCTGCAGACCCACTTAAGAGAGACGCTAGTGGCTTGTCGCTCATGCAGCCTTTCGTTCCTTGGGAAACATTGATTCGTGCCTCCCCTGTGGCAGACACTGGGAGGGCTTCTGGAGCTGCTGGTGAACAAGACAGACTCCTGGCCCCCACGCAGCATCCCCACAAGGCCCAGGTCGGGGAAGCTGAGCCACGGAGCAGAGCCTAACACAAGTTATGGGAGCTGTGCACACAAGTTAGGCAGCACAATCGCGGGTGCTGGGTGCTGCCTGCAAAGCAGAAGCCACAGCACCAGGCTGCGGACCAGGGCAGGGGTGAGGCCCAGCAGCTAGGGAGGCCTGGTCCCATGACAAGTCAGAGGTGGGCAAAGATATGAAGGTGATGGGGGAAGGAGAAGGCACCTCTCTGGACAATATTGGGGTATACCTAGGTGCTTGGGAGGCAGCAGGGAGGCCGGAGAGGGCTGGCAGGTGGCACAGGTGGTGACCGGAACAACTGCAGGGGCATCAGGAGAGCTGGGCCAGTAGCCAGGGCCACTGTTGTGCCGGAGAAAGGCGGTGGCAGGGGTGGCCTGGCTCTGGGGCAGCAGGGACAGTGACCAGGGCGAGAGTTCCACTCGCAGTGAAGAGCCTGAGGTTTGCATGTGGACACGGGGTTGTGGAGGGTGGTCGAGGCTCGTGTGGTTGCCTTAGTACAGGCACACACGACGACGACACCCAAAGGAGTCTGCTCCTGATCCTCTGGAGAAGGTACTGGTTTCTTGGCGCTGCCCAAACAAAGCAGCCCCAACCCCACAGCTCAGAACCACGGACACGCTCTCTTCATGGCCTGGAGACAGGATCCTGCCCCGCCCTTCCAGTCTCTCAGCCTCTGCTCAGTCTTCCCCTGGCTTTGTCCTCTGGGTCCCAACATCCCCTTCTTATTAGGACACTAGTCATGTTAGATTGGGGACCCCCTACTCCATCTTATTACATCTTCCATGATTCTTTTTTTTTTTTAATTTTTATGTAAATCCTACACCGAATACGGGGCTCGAACTCACAACCCTGAATCAAGAGTGGACTGTTCCACCAACTGAGCCATCTGGGGGGTCCCTCCCATGATCCTGTTTCATAATAGGGTCACCTTCTGAGTCACTGAGGCCTAGGCTTCAACACAACTCCTATGAAAGGACACAGGTGGCCCATGACCGAGAGCTTTCTCATGACACCCGGACAGGATTCTCCAGTCCTTGCAGGTGTGCTGCATGAACCTAAGGCAGCTAATAATGTGAAGTGTGCTGCCTGTGACACACGCTGAGATCTTGTCCTAATGTGATGCCTTCCCCGGCCTCACAGGGGTGCCCTGCTCTGTCATTTCAGGAAATAGGAGCATTTCAGACAGACTCCAGCTGCTGAATACACTACATGATAAAGAAACACAATATACTAACATCAGGGACACCGTCACGGCAACAGGCAACAAGACATGAAAATGTTCAAATGGGCTCCAGAGTCTGGGAATGTGAACTTGTCAATAGTCTATGCCCCTCTGCTGCTGGAACCCTGTGTGGCTCCTTGCCTGACCCAGAGTAAAAGCCAAGTCCTCTGCAGGCCTTCTAGGCACATCGTCCCTCCCTGACCACCATGTCTCTGCCACTCCCCCCCATTGCTCTACCCTTCAGATACCACTGACTTCGCTGTTCCTAGCACACCACACTCACCCCAGGGCCTTGGCAACTGCCACCCCTCCCCTGGAATGGTCAGGCCTAGAGACCCCCAGGCCACTTCTCTCTCCTCCTCTGACCCCCCTCCTTGGGGCAACCCTGGTCATCTCACTTAAAAGTGCAACCTCTCCCCAAATACCCCTTAACCCACCTGACCTTTCTATGGCATGTGTCCCCTCCCTCACACCATCTAACTTATTTTTTATCTTTTCTTTCTTTGTCTCTCTTTGGTACAAAGTAAACTCCATGAAGACCCAAACTGGGTTCATCACGTATCCTAAAGAGTGTCCCCAAATTTGGGCCGACTCTTGGTTTCGGCTCAGGTCATGATCTCAGGGTTGTGGGATCGAGCCCCACGTCAGGCTCCACACTCAGTGGGGAGACTGCTTCAGGATTCTCTACCTCCTTCCCCTGCACTACCCCACCTCATGGGCTTTCTCTCTCTCTGCCTGTCTGTCTCTCTCTCTCAAATAAATAAATAGAATAAAAAAAAAAAAAGAGTGTCCTCTGTGGGTGAGGGGTGAGTGCATCCCAGGAGCAGATGAAAAAGCTTTCTGAAGATTCCTGGTCAGGTGGGTATCAAGAAGGAGCCTTGAGTCAGGAGATACACATTAGAGCTTAAATGTCTGGGATGTTCGGACACCTCCCTGGGAACCTCGAGAAGAGAACTCGGACACAGAGAAGGGGCTCAGAGGGGAATTAGGAAGGAGCCCATGCCCACCAGCCACAGGCACTGGCTCTGCCGCCACCCAGCCCCGGCCTGCTTGGTTCTCTCCAGGCCCCAGGTGTTCATCCCTGAAATGGGCCAAATACAATCCAACCAGAAGCACTTTCATGGTAAAGGAACGAGATGAAGTGTAACCTGGCACATGCTAAGGACAACAAACCCAGCAGTCATTTCCCAGAGCATGAGGCAGGTAGCCAAAGAAAGCCAGTAGGAAAGCACACCCGAAAACAGAATGCCTTCCCCTTCATCTGGTTCTCGAGGCTAGACATCTCCTTCTGCACCTGCCGTGTGTGCCTTCATGGGGCACATTCAAGTACATCACACACTTGGCATTTCCCATTCTGTGTGTGTCCTTGTGGAGCTCAAGGTTATGCCAAGAGGAGTACCCCACCACAGAGTTCAGGACTGATCATGAAAAGAATGTCCCCGGCACAAGGAATCCTCCTAGGTCAAAACATTCTGCATCTCGATTAGGGTAAAGGCTCTGAGGTTGTCCCAAGTCATCCCCTGTGACACTCAAAATGTGTGAGCTATATTGTATATAAATCACAATTCAATAAAGTTGATTAAATATGTGATTTCTTAAGTAATAAAATATAATATGTCCCTGTCCTCCTCTACATTCCAGGTGATCCTTCTAAGATCTACACGGACAGCCTCTAACTATGAAGAAATAAGACTATGAAGAAATAAGAAGTAACCACATGCAAGCGTGAAACCCAGTTTCATTACTGGGATCGCTGAGTCAAGAGAGGGACAATATTAGATTGTGTCATACACAATCTGTTGCCACGGAAAATTTAGAATTGTATTTGAGGATCATATTTATCCCTTTCACTTAATCTGGAAAAAACACATGTCTGGGTCAGGAAATCAGGTGAAGACATAGATTTCTCTCGATCGCCACGGAGCAGCCGTGTACTCTCATTGGGAGCAAAGTGGAGGGAAAACCTTGAAGATAAGTCCACTTTCCAAAATTCAGACACACACGTTTTCCCCCCTAATAGTTGGTAGGCTGCAGACTTCATACAAAACTCAACTGTCGATCCACTGAGCACAGGAATGTTCCTCTCCAGAAGAGAAATACTTTGTCTTAGGTCTAAAACCGCTTTGTAAATCTTTTTCACGGTTGGGGAATATCACTGTTATTTAAATCAAAATAAATAATGTGAAAGGGGCCAAATGTGTAGCTACACTTTAAATTCCTACTGCTTTTGCTCTTTTTACTCCTTTCACTCTTAAAATTAGGACATTGGTTAACCAGTTCCCTGAACCACGGTGAGAATCTTCCTCGATGGGCACAAGCAAACTAAAACATGCTGCGTGTATGCAGGTGATGCACAAAACTCACTCCCAAATCTACAACTTTTAGCAAAGGGAACAGATCTCAGGTTCCTCGCTGGGGGCAGCCCCCAGACTTAGCACCACGTGTGTAGAGGTCTAGGATAGCACCAGCTGCCACCAGCCGCCTTCTTCAGGCACTTGAGGTTCACCTTCTGACATTCAGTTCTCTGAAGCTTTGAAATTCATCCTGGGCATACTATGGGGTGTGGATCCAATTCTATCTTTTCCCAAATAATGATCCACTTGTCTCAATGTCATTTAGTCAAGAGCCCGACTTTTCTCCCACTGATCTGAGATGCTGCATCAACCACTTTAACTTTCCACTTGCACTTAGTCCATGTCTTGATTTTCTGTTTTGTCCCAATGATGTATTAATACCACTTTGTTCGACTTACAGACTTTTAATATGTTTTAAATTCTGGAAGCCTTAGTCCTGTCCCCTAAATTTTTCCTTTTCAAGACTTTCCTGGTTATTCTTGTTAATTTTTTCACATAAACTTTATAATCATTTTGTCTAGCTCCAGGAAAAAAATTGCCGATTTCCACTTGGGATTACGTAATATTTTGAAAATTAACTAGGGACAATTGACATCTCCACGTAAATCTTCCTATACAAGAATCTTGTATATCTTCCCATTTGCATAGGCCTGATCTGGTGTCTTTCAGGAGTGTTTTATAGCATTTCATATACATATTTGCACACATACTGTACATAATTTGTGCATATATAATGTATATATTTACACATGTATAATTTATTCTCTGATTAAACTTTACATTCTGGGATTTTTGTAGGATCACACATGGCTGTAAGAAATGATGCAAAGAGGGATCCCTGTGTGGCTCAGTGGTTTAGCGCCTGCCTTAGGCCCAGGGCGTGATCCTGGAGTCCCAGGATCGAATCCCATATCAGACTCCTTGCATGGACCCTGCTTCCCTCTGCCTGTGTCTCTGCTTCTCTCCCTCTCTCTGTGTCTCAAATAAATAAATAAATAAATAAATAAATAAATAAATAAATAAATAAATATTTTTTTTAAAAAAAAAGAAATGATGCAGAGATCTGTGTACCCTTTATCTGATTTCACCCAGTGATAGCATCTTTCAAAACTAGAGTCCAATATCACAACCAGGCTGTAGACATTGATAAATTAAGATTCAGAATATTTCCACCTCTACAAGAATTCCTCATGCTTCCCTTTTACAGCTTCACCTGTTTCACCTGCCCCAACCCCCTCTGTAACCCTTGGCAGCCACAAATCTGTTCTCCATTTCTATCATTTTGTCATTTCAAGAAAGTTGAAGTGGAGTCACACAGTATGTAACATTTGTGGGCTTGATTTTTCACACTTAGTGTAATTCTCTGGAGATTCATGCAGATTATTGTGTATATCTGTAGTTCACGGCTTTTCATTGCTGAGAGGTATTCCGTGATAGGGTTGTTTAACCACTTACCAATAAAGGACAATCTTGCTCATTTCCAGTTGTCAGTGATTATAAAGAAAGCCGTGATGAACATTGCTGTACAAATTTTTGTGTGGATAAGTCTTCCTTTCTCTGGGATAAATGCCTGGAGTGCAGGGGCAGGGTCCTGTGGTAGTTGCCTGCACAGCTCTTAGGAAACCACCGAACTGTTTTCAGAGTAATGCACCATTTTAGACACCAAGCAGCAAGATATGTGTAATCCGGTTTCTTCACATCCTCATCAGCATTTGCTGTTGCCACTGTTTTTTATTTTAGCCATTCTGATTGGTGCGTGGTATGACGTGGTTTTAGTTTGCGTTAACTTAATGGCTAGTAGCATTGAGCATCTTCTCATGTACTTACTTGCCATCTGCATATCTTCTTTGGGGAAATATCTCTTCATGTCTTCTGCTCATGTTCTAATTGGATTCTATACTTTTTACTGCTGAGTTTTGAGACATTTTTAGACATTCTGGAAATTAGTCCTTTGTCGGTAAGCAATCTGCAGATACTTTCACTCTGTAGCTTGTCTTTTTTGTCCTCTTAGTCGGCCTTTTACAGATTAAAGGGTTTTAATTTTGATTAAGTTCAATTTGCTAATTTTTCTCTTCACGGATTGTGTCTTGGTATCAAGCCTAAGAAATCTCTATATTTTGAAATTTTTCTCCCTACATTTTCTGCTAAAAGTCTACGGTTTTATAGTTTATTCTTAAGTCTGTGTCTAGGGATCCCTGGGTGGCGCAGCGGTTTGGCGCCTGCCTTTGGCCCAGGGTGCGATCCTGGAGACCCGGGATCGAATCCCACATTGGGCTCCCGGTGCATGGAGCCTGCTTCTCCCTCTGCCTGTGTCTCTGCCTCTCTCTCTATATATATATATCTGTGACTATCATAAATAAAAAAAATTAAAAAAAGTTAAGTCTGTGTCTATTTAAGTTAATTTTTGTATAAGGGATGAGGCTGAGGTTGAGTTCCACTGATTTTGCCTGTGAGTGTCGTATTTCTCCAGCACCATTGCCATCTTCCTCCATGGAGTTGCTTTTGCACTTTTGTTAAAATCAGCTGGGAAAATTTGTGTGGGTCTATCTCTGAGTTCTTTAGTGTGTACCATTCTAGTGTCCAACCCTCTGTAGAGACCGCAGAGTCTGGATTACTGTAGCTTTATAGTAGATTTTGAAATCGGGTAGAATGATTTGTCCTCGCTCATTCTTTTTTTAAAAACTTCTTTTAGCTATACTAGTCTCTTTACCTTTCCATAGAAATTTTAGAATGATTGTTTTCTATCCACAAAAAAATTTTGCTGGCACTTTGATAGGAATTGCACTACACCTGTCTATCAATCTGGGGATAACTAACACCTAAAATAGAAGCTAAGTCTTCAAGTCCTTACACATGGCATGTCTCCCCATTTGTTTACATCTTCGATTTCATGTATTGGCATCATGTAGTTTTCAGCACATGGATCCTGTAAGTCTTTCGTTAAAAGTACTTTTTTTTTTGGCGTGTTTGTAAATGGCAAATAGAGACATTTTTGTTCCTTCCACCCCAATCTGTATACCTTTTATTTCCTCTTCTTGTTTTATTGAACTGGCTATATGCTGAATTAAGAGTGGAGAGGATGGGTGTTCTTCCCTTGTTTCCAGGCTTCAGGAGAAAGCATTCAGTTTTTCACCATAAAGTATAATGCTAATGATGTGGTCCTTGTAGAGATTCTTAGAAGTTCCCTCTATTCCTATTTATTTGACACCTTTTTTTTAGATTTTATTTATTTATTTAGATTTTTACTTATTTATTCATGAGAGACACAGAGAGAGAGAGAGAGGCAGAGACATAGGCAGAGGGAGAAGCAGACTTCACGCAGGGAGCCCGACATGGGACTCGATCCCAGGTCTCCAGGATCACGCTCCGGGTCAAAGGTGGCACTAAACCGCTGAGCCACCTGGGCTGCCCAACACCTTTTTTTTTTTTTTTAAAGATTTTACTTATTCATTTTGAGAGGAAGGGGGAAGGGGCAGAGAGGGAGAGAAAGGGACAAGCAGGCTCCAAGCTGAGCATGGAACCTGATGTGGGGCTCGATCTCATGACTCTGAGACCATGACCTGAACTGAAATCAAGAGTCAGATCTTCAACCAACTGAGCCACCCTGGCACCCCTTCTCAGACACCTTTTTTCATGAATGGGTGTTGAATGAATGGTGTTTACCTGCATTGATGGATATGATCATTTGAGCTTTAGCTGGCCAACATAGTGGATTAAATGGATTGATTTTTCACCAAACCAGTCTTGAATACATGGAATAAGTCCTATGTGGTTGTGGTGTGTTTTTTTTTAATGCTTTGCTAATATTTTCTAAGGATTTTTGTGCCTATATTCATAAGGGATATTGTTAGGAGATGTTTTCTTTTGTACATTTGTTTTTGGTATCAGGCTAAAACTAGCTTCTTAAAATGAGCTGGGAAGTGTTCTCTTCTATTGTCTGGAAAAAAATGTATAGATTTTATGTTAATTATTCTTCAAATGATTGATAGAATTCTCCAGAGAAGCCACATGGGTCTGGAGAGTTCTTTTTTGAGGAGTTCTAAAATGACATACTCCATTTCTTTGATAGTCGTGGGGTTATTCAAATTACCTATTTTATCTTGAGTGTGGTAGTTTGAGTTTCTGGAGGATTTAGTTGATTTCATCTAAGTTGTCAAATTTATGTGTATAGAGTTGTTCATAGTGATATCCTTTTGATGGTGATATCCTGTTTCATATCTGATAATGATTTTTTTGTTACTCTGACTGGGGTTCATCAATGTTATTAATCATTTCAAATAACTCTGTTTCTGAGATTTTCTCTATTACTTATCTGTATTCAAGTTCATTTCATGTCCTCTTAGCTTTATTCTTTCTTTTGTTGTGCTTGCTTTGGGCTTATTTTTCTCTTCATGTTTTAGGTTCTTGAGGTGGGAGCTTAGATTACCAATTTGGGACTTCCTTCTTTCCTAAGATATGATCTGTTGGCTGTACATTTGCTTCTCCAGATTGCTTTAACTGAGAAATCTTGTGTCCTACAAGTTCTGATGTGCTATATTTTCACTTTCATCTGACTTGCTGTATTTTTTTCCTTTTGTCCCATGGATTGTTCAGAAATGTTGTTTAGCCTCCAAGTGTTTGGAGGTTTTACTGTCATCTTCTTGCTATTGATTTGGAGTTTGATTCCACTGTGGTCAGAAACAGATTCTGTGTGATTTCAACTGTTCTGAATTTAGGTTTGCTTCATGTCCCAGGATGTATCAATACATGTTCCATGGGCACTTGGAAGAATGTGTATTCTCTGCTGTTGCGGGGAGTGTTCCACAAATGTCCGTCAGGTCCTGCTGCTTGAGGACACTGTTGGGTTCTTGTCTATCCTCAGGGCTTTTCTGTCTGCTGTGTTGTCTGTGTTCACAGAGTTGTGCTGAGGTCTTCAACTATAATTGTGGATCTATCTATTTCTCCTTTCACATCTATTCATATTTTTCACATATTTTGCAACAGAATAAAGGAAATTATAAAGAAAAGGACAAACATCAGTGAAATTAACAACAGACAAATAATAGAGAAAATTGACAAAACAAAGAATCATTTGTTCGGGAGATCAATACAATGACAATAAAATCTCCAGGCCCATGTGGGCCTGTACGTTTTCCTGCAGTTAGAACTGCTGTGCCATCTGGATGGACAGACTCCTTTATCCTAACATCTTTCTCTGGTAATTTTCTTTGTGATGAAGTCTACTTTACCTGATATTAATGTAGCTACTCCTACTTTCCTTTGATTAATATGTGCACAGCATACCTTTTTTTTTTTCCATCCTTTTACTATCAAGCTGCCAATATTCTCAGGGCATGATCCTGGGTCTGCGGATCAAGTCTCACATTGGGGTCCCTGCAAGGAGCCTGCTTCTCCCTCTGTCTGTCTCTGCTTCTCTCTGTGTATCTCTCATGAATAAATAAAATCTTTAAAAATAATAAAATAAAATGAATTGCTGATAGAATGCATAAAGTTGGTCATATTTTAAATTCATTCTACCTCTCTTAAGTGACATATTTAGGCTATTTATGCTTAATGGAAATAATTGCTATATCAGAGCTGAGGTCTACAATTTTACTTTTGTTTTATCTATGGTTTCCCTGTTTTCTGTTTCTCTGGTTCCTTTTCCCTGCCTTCCTGTGGGTTATTTGAACCTTTTTAGATTTCCATTTTAACTCTAGTGTTGTTGAGTGAATTAATTTACACAGCTTTTTTAGTGGTTGTTCTAGGTCTTACGTTACATATACACAACTGGTCTCTATTCTAATTCCGAGTGAAGTGTAGAGAGCTTACCTCCCTCAAAGTTCTTCCTACTCCACTGCTTATAACATAATCATCTTAAATATTTCCTTTACATACATTTAGTACCATATTAGACAATGTTATACTTTTTACTTCAACCATCAAACATAATCTAGAAAACTCAAGAAGAGAAGAAAAGCCTACTGTATTTATCCAGATTTCTGTGTCCTTCCTTTCTTGATGTCCTTCTTTTATTATTTTTTTCTTTTCAGAGAAATACCTTTAGTAATTATTTTAGAGTATGCCTGATGGTGATAAAGTCTCCTTATTTTTCTTCATCTGACAAAGTCTTAATTTCCCATTCATTCCTGAAAGATAGCTTCACTGGGTGTAAGATGCTGGATTGACAGTTCTTCTCTTTCAACATCTGAAAACATTGAACCACAGTGTGTCTTCTCATTTTTATGGTTTCTGATGAGAAGTCATCTATTAATCTCATTGAGGAGCCCTTGTCATTTTTCACCATTAAGCATGACATAGTAATCAAGTTAATATTCTTTTATTACTATTTTATGTAGAGTTTCTTTTAATCAAGGAAAACATTGAATCTTGGCAATTTCCTTTCTAATATCTATTGAAATCATATATGATGTTCTCAATTCAACTAATAATATAATAAATTATAACTATATTTAATTATATTGAGCTACTGTTTTCCTAAGTAAAAATCCAGTTTGGTCACATACTGCTTTTATGCTCTTTCTATATTTTAAGGGATTTTAATAGAATTTTTAAAGGATTTTTAAATCTATATTCATAAGTAAGATCAGTTCTTTATTTTTGATTTTTAGGTAAACTATCTCTTCCAAAATCAACACTTTTATAATTTCAAAAAAAATGGATAACTTCACTTATTAGAGTTTTCAATTTTAGGAATTTTTTCCTGTTAATGATAGAATTACTTGGTGAAGCTCAAGGAGGATTAGAGGCTGAAGGGCTGAAATATCCCTTTTGCATGAGGCTTGCTCTTCCCCACATGGCCCAAATAGGTGACCATCTAAACACAACTTTTCTGTTTCTTTTGGTGCATATATATACATGCCTGTATTCTTACTTCTCACTTGTAATACATGAAATGCAGCATTTCCTTTATTCTATTCTGATTCTTGCTTTTTTTCACCCAGTGTGATGTTTCAGAACTCTTATGTGTCCTGCACAGAGATCCTCCTTCTTTCTGTAGGCTCATCTCAAGCCCTCCATTCAGGGAGACTTCAGGCGCTCCCAGCCTTGTGCTATGCCAGACAAGGCTGCAGTGAGTAATGTTGTGCACAATGATTTTGTGCTCCTGCAGTTTTTGCCTTTGTGATAGACAGTCAGAAGTGGGGTTGCTGGGCTGATGGTAAAAGCAGCTATTTTGTTCCTATTGTTCTTTAGAAAAAAAATAGTGTTGAGGCACCTGTGTGGCTCAGTGATTGAGCATCTGCCTTTGGCTCAGGTTGTGATCTCGGGGTCCTGGGATTGAGTCCCACATCAGGCTCTCCACAGGGAGCCTGCTTCTTCCTCTTCCTGTGTCTCTGCCTCTCTCTCTGTTTCTCATGAAGACAGGAAAAAAGAATGGAAGGAAGGAAGGAAGGAAGGAAGGAAGGAAGGAAGGAAGGAAAGAAAGAAAGAAAGAAAGAAAGAAAGAAAGAAAGAAAGAAAGTTAGTTTTAATTTGAAAGCAATCTTTGCTGATCTCACTTGTATTCAATGAGGTAATCTCTCAAACCTGTTTGAGTCTATGGATTAGGCCTTTAGTTTTTCCTCCTATGTGAAAAAGTAAATTTGTTTTCTATGATACTATTCATTCTGAAGCCTCAGAAAGACTCCCCTGTTCTCTACCACTGAGTCTTTGTTGTGTCTGCTCACTGGTTTTCACTCTTCTTATTCTTCAAATGTGGATGTGCATGCTTCCGTGTGTATTCTGTATATGTGCCTGTGTGTGTGTGTGCATGCTCCTGTGTGTGTGCGTGTCTGTGTGCCCATGTGTGTCCATGTGCATTCTCGTGCATGTGCATCTATGTGTGTGTCCTTGTGTCTGTGTACATGCTCGTGCATGTGCATCTGTGAAAGGAAGTTTCATGATTTCACCCTCATGCGGGTGAGGAGTGCATTGTGCTGAAGGGTAGCAGGGCCTATACTTTTTCCAGTATTGATACTTTGGGTTTTTATCTTTTTAAGAAATGAGTGCCTCACCCATGAGTATCTCTCAATTTATGAACAAAAAAGGGGAAATGTTATTTATTTTGCTTAACTGGGGAGCCAGCTGACTGGAGATTTGGAAAGAATCCATGAATTAGCAGCTTTGCCCAGGCTTCTTTCCAGCTGCTCCAGGTGAGGACAGAGGCGGATGGGCCTGGATTCCGCGGTGTGATTCACTCTGACGGGTCCACCAGCACCCCGCCCCCCCCCAGCCCCGGCTGCACTGGCTCCAACATCATCATCATCACCTTCTTCCTCGGCCTTCCCTCCTGGTGGGAGTCAGAGTGCTGAGTGCAGCCACAGCTCTGTTTTATACGGCCTGAGATGTGTGTATGAGTATTAGCCTAACCTAGAGATGTCTAAATCTTAGACAGAAGGAGTTAAGTGATGCCGCTGGGGCCAAACCTTCGCGTTCTAGTTGACCCGCAGCCTCACCTGCGCCTGGCTGCTGCTGGTTCCGATGGTTCGCTCGCTTACTCTCTGCTGCAGGTTTTTTTCTTTTTAAGATTTTCTTTATTTATTCATGAGAGACACAGAGAGAGAGGCAGAGACACAGGCAGAGGGAGAGGCAGGCTCCTCGCAGGAACCCGATGTGGGACTCGATCTTGGGACCTCGGGGACCACCTGAGCCGAAGGCAGCCACCCAGCCGCTGAGCCACTCAGGTATCCCTCTGCCGCAGATGTGAATGTTCTCAAACTACCCCCACTCCTCCGCTGCAGACCCCACCCTTCCTCCGTAAACAACGCGGGAAGCTTTGGGATGGCCTCAGACCCACTCCACCAAATCCTGGGGGCCCACCTGCTGCGCCCTGATGTCCTTCCAGCTCAGGTGGTCGCGAGGGGAGGGTCACTAGGGTCTCCCTCCTCCAGGGTCCTGGCATCAGAGGACCAGGGTAGGACACAGCTTCTTTTCTCTGCATTCGAGCTTCCCCGCTTTAAATTCGAAGAGTGGACGTAGAGGCCCCCGGAGCGTTGGAACAGGCTGAAATGAATCTGGGGCGCCTGTGGGGCCCGCCTGGTTTTCAGGGGAGCGCACCTGCTGGCGGCTGTTGGCACCTGGAGACCCTCGGCCCGCGCCGCTGCCCCTGTCGGCCCCTAGAGGGCGCCGCAGGACAGGGAGCCGCGGGCACCCACCTGCCGGTGCCCAACTCGGGGAGCCGGGGAGCATCTCCCACAGGCCCACCATGTCCTCGCGGTTCCGTGTTATTGGTTGATTTCGATTTGTCGTGTTCTCTTTCGTGATGGACCAAAGGCTGTGCGAATTTGTCATATGCATTATGTAAAAGAAAGTGACCTTTTTCTAAAAGCTTCGTTAGCAATGGCCATGTGATGCCCTCAAAGAAAAGCCTTGATCTTGCCAGACTACAGACTTTTAGGAGACCTGCACTGTGATGCGTCCCGCCACTGACAGTGGCCCCGTCATCGGAGTACAAACAGAGGGCACCAGATAGAGAAATAGCAAAGACCACAAATTCAATTTAACACACGTGCAAATAGTTGCGAAGAGTTCCACCAAGCTGTTACATCGCCTTGTCAGCAAGATGACAATGTTTATCGCGGGGCTTCTCTCCAGTAGCTTTTGCAGATGATCTTTGAAGATTTGTGACATCATCTACCTACCTACCTACCTATGTGTGTATATATATATATTTCTCAGCCATAAAAAAATGAGACATTGCCATTTGCAACAGCATGGGTAGAACCAGAGCGAATGCTAAGTGAATTAAGTCAGAGAAAGACAAATACCATATGGTTTCACTCATATGTGCAATTTAAGAAAGAAAAGAAAGAAAGAGACAAAAGGCAGACTTTTTTTTAGAGGGAGGGAGAGTGTAAGTAGGGGGGAAGAGCAGAAGGAGAGAATCCCAAGCAGACTCCCCACTGAGCGCAGAGCCAGACATGGGGCTCCATCTCACCACCCCGATATCACGACCTGAGCCAAAATCCAGAGCTCAACCGACTGAACCATCCAGGCTTCCCCTGGAACAGACTTAACAATAGAGACCAAACACGGAGACCAGAGGGGAGCTGGGGGGATGGGGATGAAGCTTGCCCTTAGGATGACGCTGCGTCATGTGTAGAACTGTTGAATCACTACATTGTACACCTGAAACTAATATGACATTGTGTGTGTGTGTGTGTCAGTTACACCTGAATAAAAATAAATAGTAAAAGCCTTTAAGATTTGTGACATCCCAAGTCACCCATCTTCTTAAGATGTGCATCATCTGGATGCGGCTCTTACTCTGAGACATGCTCTGCCTTTGCCTTGTGTTTTCCCACCACTGGCTGGAGAGAGGCCAGGGTGCCGAGTGTGTCTATGCGCTCGCTCAGGCCTGGGGCACGAACAGGCAGAGAAGGCCCAGCAGGTGCGCGCCTGCCCCGTGGGGGTCCTGCAAGCAGGGAGCGGCTCTGCATACGGACCCCCCTTTCCCGGGCTTCGTGGGCTCCGGCCCAGAACAGGAACAGGACTTGTATGCGGGAGGAAGGTTGTGTTGAGACAGGGAGTGACGGAGAACCAGGCGAGGGAATCACTGGTCTCCGAGCACGCGGCACCCAGGCTGCTCTGTGCCTCCCACAGAAGCCACAAGCCGCACAGGGCCAGTCCTCAGCCACCATGAGGCCCTGGTTCCTCTCTTGGCTTTCCCTCCTTCCTGGATTTGGGAGCCTGGCAATGGGAGGGGGGTCAGAGGGGGGGCGCAGCGGCGCCCAGGGGGCGGGAGGGAGTCCTGAGCAGGTGGCTGTCCCAGGCAGCCAAGAGCCAAGGGGGTCCAGAGAGTTAAGGAAGACACTTGCCCTGGATTTTGTCCTTGTTTCTCCCGTCTTTCCCCCACAGATGCCTGCTTTCATCTCTCCCTGGGGTCCCAGCAGAGTATTGATTTACATGCCCCCCGCCCCACAACGTATGGGGGTTCCTCCTACATATCCTTGTCAGCGCTCTTTATTGTCTTTTTAATTATAGCCATTCTGGCAACGGCAAAGTGATGCCTTGCTGTGGTGACGATATTCTTTTAGGTCAAGAATGGTTAACGTAGGGCAGCCCGGCTGGCTCAGTGGTTTAGCGCCTGCATTCAGTCCCGGGCATGATCCCAGAGACCCGAGATCGAGTCCCACATCGGGCTCCCTGCATGGAGCCTGCTTCTCCCTCTGCCTGTGTCTCTGCCTCTCTCTCTCTCTCTCTCTCTCTCTCTCTTTCTGTCTCTCATGAATAAATAAATAAAATCTTAAAAAAAAAAAAGAATGGTTAATGTAGCATAGATTCTTTCCATGCGTCACCTTCCAAGACCTGTCCTTTCACAAACAGCAGAAACATACGCACTGGTTGTGCAGCCCACTACTGAATCCTAGGATTGGTTCGTACCATCCATGTTGGCATCGTTGAACCATCTAGGCGTGCATACGTGTGTGCATGTGCATGTGCGTGTGCATGCGGCTTCTCCCATGTAAGCAGATCATCTCCTGGTCATGAGTGATGTTGCCGTTCTAACAAACCATAACATAGATATAATATACTCATGTGTAATTTCAGGTAGGTTTTTTTTTAAGATTTATTTATTTTAGAGAGAGAGCATGAGCGGGAGGAGAGGGAGAAAGAGAGGGAGAATCTCAACCAGACTCTGCTGTGCTCAGAGCCCCACTTGGGGGGCAATCTCATGACCTCAGATCACAACCTGAGTCGAAACCAAGAGTTGGACACTTTAATCAACTGCGCCACCGAGGTGCAGGTGGTTTTGTAAATCAGTTGATTTACATATCTGGCTCCTGGATCATTTCAATCCACCAAGCATTGGGATCCACAGGCCAGGGACTCATGTGTTCTGTCCCCTGCTTGTACCCCCACCACCAGAACCGCCTGGCACACGGGAGGTGCTCAACCAATGCTTATTCAACCAGATGCGTATCGTGATGGTCGGAGAGGAAGAGAAGGACCGATAAGCTGGTGGCCCTCCCGATGGTCATTTTAGTCCCAACAGAGGAGAGAATGAGAGGCAGTACTTGTACCCGCGTCCAAGCAACCCAGCAACTTTGAACATCTTAAGTGAAATTGTTCTAAATTTGATAATGAAATAATACAGTTGAAACCTTTTCATGTCAACTTGACTCTATGCTTTTAAAGCAATTACGCAGAGTGCTTGGGATCTCAGTAAACGTCTTCCTGATGAGTCTTGGGCTGGTTCAGGGTGACAGAAAAGAGCTTCAGAAGGTCTCAGCATGGAGCAATGGGAAATGTCACGCGGGATTAAAACATGCACTTGAACCCTCTATTGGAGGAGCAGTGATGTCTCGAGCAAGGTCATGAAGTTTTACAAAAAAAGGAACCACCATTGTCACGTTGGACTCAGACATCCTTCCGGGCTCTGAGTCAGCTCACAGTGCTCTGGTCCTAATGGGTACAGCAGACTCTGTTTTTACCTCCTCTGCTTCACAAAGCCAGCTGCTGAAAACACAACTCACCTTGAAACTCCGAGGTCTTGATGTCCCATATGCTTAAACACAAGTTGCAGCTTAAAAAGGAAAGATGTGACAACTATAATGTGACCGTGCTGTGTATGGATTGAATTGTGCGCACTGAAAATTTGTCTTAGTCCCCAGCACCTAGAATGTGACCTCACTGGGAGATAGGATCGCTGAGATCGGCTTAATTAGGATGAAGCCATGCTGGAGCAGGGTGGGCCTCTGCCTCAATGTCACTAGTGTCCCTAGGAATGGGGAGATTTGGACACAGGGTGGGGGGACACTGTGTGAAGTGGACACAGAGATGGGAATGATGGTGCTGCAAGCCCAGGAGCATCAGAGGTGCCAGCAGAGTGGGAGATGCTGTCTGGAAGCCTGGAAACGACTCAGCCTCTGAAGGAACCAACCTGTCCACACCTGGACCTCTGATGTGTGGCCTCCAGAACAGTGAGACGGTGCGTTTCTGTCGTTTATGCCCCTATGTCTAGGGGATGTGGTTATGGCAGCCCCGGGAAACTAGTATAATTCCCAGCTTGGAAATACAGGCATTTTTATCAATGTCACTGGGGAGAATAATTTAAAATCAAAGAATAGAGACACCTGGGTGGCTCAGCGGTTGAGTGTCTGTCTTTGGCTCAGGGTGTGATCCCGGAGTCCTGGGATCAAATCCCACATCAGGCTCCCAGCATGGAGCCTGCTTCTCCCTCTGCCTATGTCTCTGCCTCTCTCTCTGTGTTTCTCATGAATAAATAAATAAAACATTTAAAAAAATAAATAAAAGTATTCTGAGTATTTTTTTGTAGCCTGATTAAAGATCTGCCTCATTTGTTTGTTGCTCGTTTCTGTGAGGCTATTATACAGGTCACCGTCCCTTGTGGTGCTTCAAGTATTTTATGTAAGAAAAAAAAAAAATAGAATCATGTTAAATTTTCTTTGTCTTCTTTGCTATATTATAGGACAAACTTTTTATTAGTGTTTTCTATTCTTTTTTTAAAGAATTTTATTTCTTTTTATTTCTTTAAGAACCTCTATGCCCACCACAGGCCTCAATCCCTGACCCCAAGATCAAGAGTTACGTATGCTGCTGACTGAGCCTGCCAGGCACCCCTAGTGGGTTTTTTAAATCCTCACTTTTTACTTTTTTTTTTTTTTTTAGTTTAAAAAATCTATTTTATTTGAGTATAGTTGACACACAATGTCACATAAGTTTCGGGTGCACAGACAGTGATTTGACAAGTCCCCACGTTCTGCGGTGCTCGGCACAAGTGCAGCCACCCTGTCAGCACACAGCCCTGTTAAAATGACATTCACTATATTCCATAGTCTCTCATTCCCGTGACTTGCCCAGAAACATTCTAAGTATTCTAAGTATCCATGTAACTGGATACTGAATACTCTCTTTTTTCCTCTAATTATTAACTTCCCTGGGAAAAAATTTTGAGTATGTAGTTTATAAATTTTAAGCTGTAAGAGCTAAGTTTGTGAAATAGTAGAGCCATCTTTTTACAAGAGTGGTTATTGTGCTTGGAAGTGTGTGTGTGTGTGTGACCCTTAAAAGCTGCAATCTAAGAGAGTTTCAGTTCTCACTTCACTACTTTCTCTTCTCAGGCATCTGGCTGTGACTCTGAGTTGGGGGAATGCCACGCACTTGCAAACTCCCTGGGGGTTTCCGTGGCAGCGAGTCTAGAGGTCCGAGTCCAGGGTTTCAGAAACTGAGCTGGGGCTTCGAAGGAGCGCGCATGCAACTCTGTGTGCCAATACCCCACTTGCCAAAAAGCTCTGCAAGGCTCGTCTCCTGCACACGGCACTGCCCGCAGACACAAGCCTCCGGCAGGAGGAGACCGCACCACCCAGGCCACTTTGCATCAAAGGACATCACAAACTGCAGATCCGGTTCCTGCCTGCAGCATGCTATTCTCAAAACTCAAGGAGAGGCGTGGTGCCTTCTGTGTGCGTGGGTGTGGGGGGGTGTGTGAGAATGTGCAAGAGCGTGTGGGAAAGTATGTGTGACAGCGAGTGTGTATGAGAGTGTGAGAGTGCATGAGAGTATGTGAATGAGAGTGTGCAAGCGTGTTGTGTGTGTGTGTGTGTGGCAGAGAGAAGAGGGAGAGTGGAGGGCGAAGGGACGAGGACGGGGGACTGCGAGTGCCGTGTGGGGCACATAATGGTGCAGGAGCAGCAGACACTTGTACCCTCTTCCCCTGGGGGATCCTTAGGCGCTGACTTTTTACAACATTCTAGGTTCTCCAGTAGAAGCCGATGACATGACACGTTCTGGGGCAGCCCCATGGCTCTGGGGTTCCAGGGCTCTGTGGCTTGTTTTAGGCCACATTCACTTCCCACCAGTGGCGGGCACGGCCAGTTGGCAGGGGGTGTGGCTGGCGGGTGACCTGGGAGGGTCACCTCTCCCTCCTACCCCCCTCACTGAAAAGTGAGGTCAGTGCCATGCAGCTGCTGCTCGACCTCATTGAACAGCCTTGTTCTCCCGAAGAAAGCAGGCATTGTTAGGGATGGTGTGTGCTACACTCATCTTTGCGCTCTTGCGAAGCGGCCCAACCTTCTGTGTTTTCATTTTAGAGGGAATCTTCGTAATGATACCGCCCATCTCGGAGGATTTCTTAGTCCAGGCAGGGGGACGCCAGACCTGCCCAGACAGACAATCCCCTACCCCTGGCAGGGCATGAGCGCAGAAAGGAGGACAGACACGTGGACGCCCGGCATTTAATCATGTGTCCTATAAGGGACTGAAGAGAAAGGCACAGAATGAGGCTTTTGAAATTTAGAATAAATCTTATGCTCTTTTACAACAGTTATGTTTCTTTGCAGAGGTTTTTTTTCCCCAGTAATTATACAGTGGCCGTGGGCCCATCCTAATTCACCATGCTGGGTATTACCTATTACTGACAGCTCAAAAGTCTGGCACCAAAGTATAAACATGGAAAGAAAATATTTAAATTGTATAAACTCAGTTTTGAAAACAAAAATAAAGAGAAATTGAAAAGCATTTCAAGAGACAAATGCTTTTTTAAAAAGATTTTAATTTTATTTATTTTATTTATTTTTATTTATTTATTTATTTTTATTTATTTTAATTTTATTTATTTTAGAGACAGAGTGTGAGTGGGGGAGGGGCGGAGAGAGAAGCAGACTCCCCATGGGAGCAGGGAGCCTGACGTGGGACTCGATCCCAGGACCCAGAGATCAGGACCTGAGCTGAAACCAGGATTGACACCCCCCACCCCGGGGTGCCCCTGAAGACAAATGTTTCAACAATGTACATAAACTTTCCAAATGGAAAGAAATCATCCTAGAAATTTTTCCAAATTTTGAGGTCAATTGCTTTGGGTTATTCTGAAATCCTATTAACTCTTAGGATTATTAACTCTTATCCCTGAAATATTTGATTTTTTAAAAGATTTTATTTATTTATTTATTCATGAGAGACATACAGAGAGAGGCAGAGACATACGCAGAGGGAGAAGCAGGCTCCACACAGGCAGCCCAACGTGGGACTTGATCCCAGGACCCCGAGATCACAACCTGAGCCAAAGGCAGACGCTCAACCACTGAGCCAACCCGGTTGCCCCATCTGAAATGTATTTTAAACATAGAAGGAAAGGAAGAAAGGGTATTCTAGGGCCATCCCCTATCAGATCCTTTGAGGAGTGACCATGGCCCTTCCGGGTTAACATTACCAACATGGTTTGGAAAGCAAAGTGCTTGCCGGCAGTCGGAGTTGCCTCTGTCCCTCCGTGAGACCAGAAGCCGTGGATGTCAGGACCGACCCGAGCTGGCTGCCTGGGCCCTGTGGACCCCCGCTGTGTCACTGCAGGGACCTTCACGAGTTGGCCCTCTGTGTCCTTACAGACCATGCCCCTGACCATATCTAGACTTACTCCCCCAAACCAGATAGACCCCGCAGACCTGCCCTTGGGATTCTCAGGCCCCATCACTTAGCCAACCCTTCCTCTGCCTCAGTCGGGAAGCTGGGTGGGGTGACGGCAGACCACACAGAGGAAGCAGAGAGGCTGAAACCACCCCTTCCCAACAGGCGCGTGGTGATTTGGCCGCGTCTTCCAAACCTTGAAACTGCAACCATTAGTGGTTCGCATATTCAATCTGGTGGGCACGGCCAGCATTTTTTAATGCAAAGGGACATAGTCTGTGTAGCATCAGGGAAATAGAGTAGAAGAGATGACATTTCACAGCGAGGGGAAGAAGGAAGTTTTCATTAAATGTTTTGTTTCAAATACACACACAAAGTGAAGTATGCGTGTTTCTCACCTTGGTCTCGGTGGGGTCTGAAAGCCACAGTCATAGAGGAAGAAAAAGGAAAAGGAAAAGGAAAAGAAAAAGAAAAAGGAAAAGGAAAGGCACTGGGTCCAGGGTCCAGGGATGAGGGTGAGGGAGGAGGAACCAGGCCACCAGCCCTGAGAGGTCCAGAGAAGGCTGGGCCCTCCCCTGCCTCGGTGCAGTCTGAGCCCCGTCTCCAGGCTGGCTGCCTGGGTCCTGTGGACCCCCCTGTGTCACTGCAGGAAGCCTTCCCTCCCTGCTGGTCAGCCCAGGGCCCCGAGCCGGTTCCCCAGGGTGACCAAGTGGCTCTAGCAATCACTTGGCCAGAAGAAGACGTGCTCTACCAACACAGTGCAGGCCAAATGCAGATGTCACTTTTGTGGCTGAAACCAGCACATGTGCAGAGCCGGCCCCACGCTGAGTTGCTATGGTAACCTGCTAGCGCTTCCACCTGCCGCACATTTGTGGGATCTTGTAGGTCAGCGTGGCCCTGCCTGCAAGAACCTGCCACTCAGGGCGCTGTGTGTGCCTCGTCCCTGATGCCACCGAGGCTGGGGAAACAGAAGTGCACTGGGGAGCCCCCCAGGCCTGCCACGGCACTCGCAGCACCCACTCCCCATCCCGGGGTGGGCGCTTCGGTCTCCAGCAGGCAGACCTCAGTACCCGCGTCTTGTTTGCTGGTAAGTGACACTGCTGTCTGGAGGGAGCAGGATGGGCTGGACAGACAGCCGTTCGTGTTCCCTCCGTGACAGCCAGCACCTTCGCTTCAGGAGTGGGCAGCAGACTTGGGAGTGGCAAGACCCATGGGGTAGCACGCTCACAAAAAAGATGGGGTTTCCATTCAGATCCTGCTTTATCTCCACTGTGTGTCCGCGTGTGGTCTCTGGTCACTGAAGGAAGTAAACACTGAAGGAAGAAATCCGTAGGGACAGAGATGGCAAAGGTAGAGCGAAGTCTTTAAAGAAAACCACATCCTACAGTGAAACCTAGCCTTCTTTAAATCCATTCTGGTTTTTTTTTTTTTTAATCAAATATTTAACCCTTTTTCAGTGAGTTCGGGGGACCCTTTTAGACTAGGATGAGGATAATAATTAGGAAACAACCAATCTTAAAAATGGGCAAAGATGGGGGACACCTGGGTGATTCAGTGGTTGAGTGTCTGTCTTTGGCTCAGGGTGTGATCCAGGGACCTGGGATCGAGTCCCACATCAGGCTCCCCACAGGGAGCCTGCTTCTCCTTCTGCCTATCTCTCTGCCTCTCTCTGTGTCTCTCATGAATAAACAAATAAAATCTTTATAAAAAATGGGCAAAGACATTCTGCCAGAGGCAGTACAGGGACAAAGATGGTGCTTGACAGTACCTGTCACTAGAGGGAAAAAAGTCAAAACCCCGGTGAGATGCTCCCATGGACCTGCAGAAATTGCTCAAATTCAACGCATGACCACATTGAGTGTGGGTCAGGGTGGGGGGCAACTAGACTACTTGTCTTCTCCTGGTGGTGAGGCTAGGAAACAGCGTGCCCACGTTGGAAGCCACTTTCACAGTTCCTTAAACCATTAAACATGCACTTACCAAAGATCCCCATTTCCATTCCTAGGGCTTTACCTCAGAGTAATTATATGTGCGCACACAGACTTACACAGATGTGTGTACAGCAACTCCATTCGTAGTAGCCCAAAGCTGGGTCTACGGAGTGGGGAACGGGCAGTGAAGTGTTGTGGAGGCATCGACGCCACACAGCCCAGCAGCAGAAAGGGGTAAACGCTGGATACACGCTGCACCTGCCATGAGGCTGATTGTCTCAGAGGAAGAGAAAGCAGACATGGGCATGCGTCGTGGAAGACTCGCCTGCAAAGAATTCTAGGAAACACAACCTAACCATCAGTGGTTACTTTCAGATGATGAACGGAGGGAGGCAGGAAAGGGCAGGGGTTGGAGGGGACACATTTCTAAGGGACACAAGGACATTGGGAGCAGATGGCACGTCCGCTATTTTGAACATGGTGATGGCTTCACAGGTGTATGCACAGGCCAAACTTACCAACGTCTATGGGTTTACAGATGTGCAGTTCGTTGTGGGCCAAGGGCGCCTCAGAAAGCTCTAAAGCCAACAGAATCCTCCTTGGCGTCCACAGGCCCCTGGCCACTGTCAACCAACTTGTTCTCTCTAAAGATTTCATTTGTCCCCTCCGCCTTGCTGCCCCTGTGACCCGACTTCCACCATCCCAGTTCCACCAAAGCCGCTCCTGTGAGGGCCCCTGATCACCTGCAGAGCGTCAGCCCATTGGCCCCTCGTGAGTCTCATCCTTCCCCGTGCCCCTCAGCACCCACCCATGGCTGCTCCTCTCCCTCTTTCCCTGCCTACTTATGAGCTGGCCTGTCAGGGCTCGCTGGTGCCCTTTTGTTCCCCTTCCATGCCTTCCTCGGGGGTCGCAGCCACTCCATCCGAAGCTGCCCCAGGATGGCGATGGCTCCATGTCCCTGCACCATGAGCTCTGTCTCAACTCTGCATCCTATGCACCAAGAGGCTCCCGCAGCCCCCAAAATCCCAGGGCCAAAAATCTGCTCATTCTCTTCTCCCGAGAGTCACCTCCTACTTGCCATATCTTGGGCATTGTCACACCATCCTGCTAACCCCAGAGCCAGGGGGCTGCTAACCCCAGAGTCAGGGGGCCTCTGACACATCTCCCCTGCATCGACAACCAGTCACCAGGCCTGCAAGGCCGGCCCGCAGCCGGTCCTCGCCCCCCAGCCCTGCCCCACCTGCGCGGCTGCCTGCACCCCACCACCCTTGGCCTGTCCACCCGGCCTCCCCCGGCTCCTGCTCCTGCACCTCCACCAGGCAGGCTCTGGCTCTGAAAGATCTGAGATCTCGTCACTCTCCACCCCTCACGGATCCTCCCCAAGGAGCCAGGCCTCACCGGGTATGGAAAGCATCAACCGTCAAACCTCACATGCCAGAGCGCCGGCTGCAGCTGCTCGGACATGCGCTCAGGAAAGGATAATTTAACCAAAGCCTGGATGCAGATAGTTTTGACTTGGGGATGCCATCCCTTAGGGCATGCTACCCGCAGCTTGCGGGGGGGGGGGGTGCTGATCAACCCCCTGCCACTCCCAGGGCAGCCCCCCACAGAGCCTCTCCAGCCAGCGGTGTCTGTATCCTGGGGGATGAGGGGCGCTGCCGGCGGAGGAGGAGGCTCCATCTCCCTCCAGGATGCACAGAGCCGTGTAGGACTGGCCCTCCCTGCCTCCCAGTGTGATGTCCCCAAAGAGAAGACACCCAGTGGGTCCCAAGAGCATGTGGCTCTGCACACTCACCTGCTCTGGTACCGCCCTGCTGCCTCCTAAACGCTGGGTCCCCAGCAGCTTTCACCTGGTGTGGGACCCACGCTTGCTTCTGCTCAGACACGATTTTTGTGTGGGCGACTGTGAGCATGCGGTGGCCTCGGCGGGGCCGGGCAGCGAGCCGCCCGGTGGGGCCACGGTAGTGGAGGCGTTAGGCAGCTCCCCATCCTGACTTTGGCCACACCTGGTCCCTCAATCCTGCTCACCTCTCCACACCCCGCTCTCTAGACTCTTCACGGGGCTGTGTGCTACTTAATATTCTTCCTAGCAGTTTTTTGGATTTGGGTTTTGTTTTGTTTTGCTTTGTTTTGCTTAAGTTATTCACGAGTCTAACTGGCTCCATCTCTACTATGTGGCTAGCAAGAAAGAACTCAAAAAATATTTGTTGGAACAAATATGGTGAGTCAGAGGGAGAGTAAAGAGGACATATGATAACATAAAACCAGGGAAACCAGGGGACAGCCCGGGTGGCTCAGTGGCTCAGTGGTTTGGCACCGCCTTCAGCCCAGGGTGTGATCCTGGAGACCCAGGATCGAGTCCCACGTCAGGCTCCTTACAGGGAGCCTGCTTCTCTCTCTGCTTGTGTCTCTGCCTCTCTCTCTGTGTGTGTCTTCCATGAATAAATAAATAAAAATCAAAAACAGGGAAACCTGAATGCTTCAGTCAAACAGCCAAGACGGTATTCACCTTTCCAGAGGACACCACAGTGTCCTGCACGGGCAGGACGTGTGTAGGCAGATAATATACAATATCTGCCTCTGTGCTACCACAGGGTCTTATCCACGAAGGCCCGGATATCTTCCAAAGCAGTCAGAAAACAGGGACGTGACGTCATGAGTGGTAGATGGTGTGGCACTTCCCACCCAGCTCTGGGCCAAAGCCCTCAAGCCCACACTTGTTACACACGTGAACACCTCGTCTACCGAGACAGAGAGCACGAGCCAGTGCTATGGAAAGCTAATCATGTTAATCTAAAACAGCAAAGAAGAAAGATGAGTTAGGTTTATTATTTTTTATATAAATTTATTTTTTATTGGTGTTCAATTTGAGGAGTTAGGTTTAATGAAAGAAATCAAGCAAAGCCTGGACAGAAGGTTCGGTGAGATATGTGCTGTGCAAGCAGCATCCTTGGGCCGGTTCTCTCTCCCAACCAGTCAGGATGTAAGCCAAGTCTTCTAATCATTAAAAGGTGAATGTGGAAGATTGTAAGCATCACACGCGTGTGCAAAAACACAGAGACACCCCCTGAAAGGCAAACCTCTGTGTAGAACCATGACACTCAGCGTGAGCACAAGACCAGAGCAGAACTAGATCCTCATTGGATCTAGAACGTTCATAGCAAAGCGAACAGAGTGACTTAAGATCTGTTGGACCTATTAAGTGAAAAAGTTGGCTTGGATTTTGGATGTCTATTTTATTTCATTGAAAATGTGATTGCAAACAGAAAAAGCAAACAAACATGATCCTTAACTGCAGATCATTTGAGAAGCAAAGAAAATACCTAAAATAATGGACTGCTCTATGGAAGCGATAAGAAGCCCCCTGGGACTTCTACCCCAGATCCAAGGCTTAGAGCCTGGTGGGACTTTGGAGGGTCTCCCTCAGGGAGGCAGGAGTAGATTTTGCACGTGGAAGGAGGAGAGGAGACCCTGTGATCAGAAGGGAAAAACTGTGGGACTGTTGTATTTATTCCAAGTGTTCACTTCCCAGCCTGGCCCTCGGGAGACCTGCCCCCACCCTCTGGCGTCAGGCCCGGGCTGGGCCAGCAGGTGCCCCACAGAACCGTTAGGAGCCTCCGCCTGGTTTCTCCATAGAGCCTTTCCCTCTGCCCTAAGACACAGGGCGAGGGCTGCTCTGCCGGCCTGAGGCCCCGTGTGGAGGGACCCAGACAGGAAGCCTGGCCTCGAGCCGACAAGGCATGCAAGCCACGGGATGGGGGAGGGAGGAGTCCCCGCAGCACAAGCACACCCCGCAGACACTCTGCACCATGGGAAGAAAGGTCTAATTCTCTTTGCTGTTGCGGTTTGCAGATCTGAGCCCACTGATGCCCACTGAGCCCATCAAAAACAAGAAGGCAAACATTGTGCTACGTTTTGGCTACTATTATGATGTAGAAACAGGAATAACACGAAAGCCTTGTGTCTGGTACGTCCAAGAGACAGCCTAGCAGTAGAGTTGGGGTTCATTGTTCCAACCAGACTGCCCAGGCCCAGGCTCTCCTGCAGGAGACTGACAATACCATGTCAGGACCCCACACAGGAAGACACCCAAGCTGCCTGGACTGACAGGGACCAAGGTAGAACCAGACGGCAGGAACTAGAGGCTGAGCCAGACGAGTCTCCAGCTTCAGTCCGCCAGGTAAGCCAAGGTGTGCAGAGGAGGAGAGGGGAAGAGGTGGCGGGTAGCCGCAGGAGGCAAGGGAGGTGTGCAAGGGCACCCGCTCCTACCTGCCAGGTCAGCAATGCACACACTAGGTTGCCAGCTCCAACGTGGCTTTTCACTCCTGAGCAGAAATGAGTTTGCAGCGGATCCAGGTTATTGCCTGGATGGGTTCTGAGCCCCAGCCGGAGGGACCGGGTCTCCTAGAACAGAGCAGCCTGGCTGCTGCTGCCTCCACCCCTGCAGCAAGAAAGGACGGCGGCAGACACAGGCAGCCTCCGGGGTGAGGCCGCAGGTGTGGGCACACTCGTGTGAGTGGAGGGCAGGGGCCAGGCGGCTGGACGGTTACCACTCGCACAGGGTCCCCGCTCATGGTCAGAGCTGCAGACTCAGGTTGTCCCACTTTCCAGGAATTCATACACACACACACACACACACACACACAATATAACCTAGCAAGTGCTGTCATGGACAGGTCATGGACACCGCTGGAAGAGCCCTGGAAGCCTGGAGGTACCAGGTCCCCAGCTGCAGCATGCTCACAGACCAGATGTCCCTCTTGCTGGTGACGACTAGGGGAAGGAGGAAGAGAGTGGGAAGGACAAACCAAAAGATTCTGGACTGCATGTTCAGAGCTCTGCTTCAGGGGCGCTGGGGTGGCTCAGTGGTTGAGCATTTGCCTTTAGCTCAGGTCGTGATCCCAGGGTCCTGAGATCAAGTCCTGCATCGGGCTCCCCGTAGGGAGCCTGCTTCCCCCTCTGCCTATGTCTCTGCCTCTCTCTGTGTCTCTCATGAATATATAAATAAATCTTAAAAAAAAAAAAACTTTGCTTCATTGAGAGGAATCCCAGAGGCCCACGACACGTGTCACTTTCAATGTTGGGATGTGCCATGGGGGACTGGACTCTGGGTCTGGAGAGAGAGACTGAGATTCCCAGCTGGCCAGGGAATCTGGCAGACTGCCCTGCACCAGCCTCCCTGCGCGGTCCTGTGGGTCTCCCTGCGAGCAAGAAGGCAGACGGGACGCTGGAGGGCATCCCAAATGGGGCATCCCCAATGGGGCATCCCTGACGGATGGGTATGCGTTTTACTGTGTGAGGCTCCACACAGCTGGGGGTTAATGGGAATGAGGGAGACCAGAAGGCTCCTGAAACTCTCTTACTGAAGCACAATTTCCTCTGCAGGTGTGAGGAGTTGTGTAACGAAGGTGGGGCAATCCTATCCCATGCACCAGAGGTGCCCGTGCATTGGTGCATGGTTCAGGGCTGTGCCTGGGCCTCGCAGGGAGTTTGTGGGACACATTCCCGACCCCACACCAGCGACTCTGCTTGAGCAGGTTTGGGGTGGCGTCAGTGCTGCTGACATGGAGCAGACTTTGAACAGGATGGAGCACTTGCCATCAGCTCTGGCTGCAGATGAGGAGCACCCAGGAGTGTTATTAAAAACACCCAAGTCAGAGGCCCTGCTTCTCCCCGCTTTCCCCTGCTCCCACACTCTGAGTTACTTGGTCGAAGTGGGACCCATCCCACCCTAATAATTTTCAAAGCTAACACCCAAGGCTGAGCCACCTGAGCAGGACGGACCAGGCAAGAGCAGGCGTGGGAGCCGACCAAAGCACGGAGGGTGAGACCCTGGGAGGAGGGACAAATTTGGTAGCAAACTGACAAGAGCATCAACGTGACTCTCTCATCCACAGGAATCAGCACCAAGTGGTCCAGGACCACCACTGGGTTCCAGGTGTAGACACAGAGGGACTGGCCACACAAAGTCACTTATGACACAGGTGTGGTGGGTTTGTGGCTGAAAGCGAGGAGTCGTGTGTATGCCTTCGGAGTTGCTGCCCCTGCTGGCCCGGGTCCCGGGGTGCCCGTCGCACGACTTCATGGCCTGGCCGAGGAGCCCCCATCCTCGCCCAGAGCCTCAGAATGCATCTCTTCTCCCAGTATGGAACCAGGTCTGGGCTCATATGGCACACGGGACCTGGTTACCCCCTGAACTCCACCTTCCAGGGTTCAAGGCTGGCCTCTCTCCCCTGTTCAAGGGTGAATTCCAACAGGACCAGGACGAGTCTTGCTCATCTTTGGTCACTGGGTCTCAACTCAGCATCAGGTGCACGAGGGCCTCTGCGTCTGTCACATGGTGAAAGCACTGATTCCTGTTTCAAGGGTCTTAGAATGTAAGAGTCACTGAAGCACCAAGGATGGTTAGAAGTTTAAACCAGACGAGGAAGTGATAGATGTGGAGCAGGTGCTCAGAGGGAGCGGGCGGGTGAAGGAAAGGAGGCTGAGCTGGCCCTGGACGACCTGGCTGGTGGAGGACAAGAGGAAGAGCTGCTCCGGCCTGGAATATTGGAAGGACAGGAGGCCGAGTGCTCGCTGGGACGAGGAGTGCTGAGGGGCGCAGGCAGGCTGGCCCGGCCAGGGGCTCCTGGGAACAGACACAAGGTCACCTGGGCATGACCTGGGGTAGTGAAAGGGCCTCCGCACCATTGGAGCTTGTCGAGCGAGGCACCAGGCACTTCCTTCCCCTTGCACGCATGGCAGCCTCCAGCTCACCCTGGTGTGATCACCAGCAGCCAAGTGCCAAGTGCTGGGCAGGAGGGGAAGCCCAGTGGGGCCAGCTGTGGCCCGGATACTTGGGACTGGGCCTCTCTGCTCCCTGGGACTGTAAGCATGGCTCCGTCTTGCCTCTGTCCCTATCCAGAGATGGGCCTTCTTCCCACGGCCTCCTCGACTGGCTCTAGAGGTGGCAGGAACGCAGGCTGGGGGGCCAGCCGACCCTTCACTGGCATCCTCCCCTCCCCAGAGAAACTGTTCTCTTTCTTGGCCCCAGGTGCAGGCTGAGGGCTCCTGCCCACCCACAGGGCTGACCCTCGCTTGGGGCCTCTGAGGGATCTCCAGTGACCTCCCTGCCCTGGTCTTGTGGCACCTTCCAGGCCATGGGAGCCAATTCCCTCCTGACAGCTGCATCCCTGACCAGCCCTGCCTCTGGCCGCCCACCTTGCACACAGGCCACAGGAGCCGTCACCCAGCAGCTCTGCAGCACAGGGTCTTCAGTCGACCCGGGGCCCCACAGACGCTGAGCCTCGCTCCTTGGGTTTTCAGGCAGGAGCTGGGCTGGCAGGGCATCTACCCACAGGAGCTTGGGAAGCACCCTCCCCAAACTTATAATCAGGCTCAGCTCCATCCTGGAGCTCCAACAACGGGACACCGACAGGCACCCCCAGTGACCCTCCCAGTCACCACCCAACTCAGCCTTAGACCTTCGTCTTGGGGGGTAGATCAAGAACCACTCGATGGTGTTCAGCCATCCTCCTGGAAAGTTCTGTCTTCCAGAATAGGATAGCTAGCGTCCCTGGGGGGCCTTGGTGGAACTTTATAACTGCCAGCTCACAGGCCAAGGGCAGGCTCTAGGGGGAACCCCGTGCTATGTGACCAGCGGCTCCACAGATCCCAAGCGTCTACACACACTTACACACAGACATTTCAGGTCATCTGGCTTGGGGGTAGGTGGTTCCTGGCCCCCATCCTCAGGAGCACCTACAATCTCCCAGAGGGCTGGGGCCCAGGGTCACGGTGGGAAGGCAGTGAGAGGGTTAGCGCTGAAAGGGCTTGAGGTCAACCAGTCTTCCTACAGATTACGAACCTGACCTACCCGAGTTCACAGTTAGGGACACTTAGGTCACTGAGGCCACGTCTTCTGACAAGGGCCAATTCCAGGACCCCAAAGACAGCAGTCACTGCTCAAGGGCACTCTTCTATCTTCTCCCCACGCCCCTGACTTTTACACCTCCACGCCCCAACCCTTCATTCTCACCTAATGCCTACTAACTCCCCCACTTATCACCAGCTTGGGAGGGTTGTCACCAAAGTGTCACCGGAGCTCTGGGTTGCTCACTTTGGGCAGGATATTCACAGATTCACAGGCGCTGCATGGTTACATTCGGTATTTCACAAACACACAAATCATATTTGTAACAAGTGTGGCAGCCGTAATTGTATTAAAATAAACATTAACATTTTATCTCTCTAAGCCCAGCAGCTTGGGAAGCGGAAACCCTCGGATGCACCATCGGGCCTTAGGTCTCCAAGTTCTCATCGACAACTCCTGATGTGTCCTGGACTCCCGTGCACCTGCTACCCAGCCCACAGCTGACCCGATTAGAGACCTGTCATGAAGACAGTCCCCAGCAAACGAAGAGGGAAAGGAAGGTGTGAAGTCATTTCCTCTGTTGCGGGGTAGCCCCGGTCCAACCTGCTGGTGCAGAGCTACTCGGGACAGAAGGCCCCGTGCTCTTTCCGTGCGGGGGAAGCCAGCGGCCAGGATCCAGAAGAGGCTCGTCACCTGTTGTGGAGACAGAGGGCAAAACCAGGACGGGTGTCTGCCGGGGATGACTCCCGAGAGTGACGACGCTGAGTGTGGGCGGCCACCCCAACACCCATCGGAAGCCGCCCTGTCCTGTCTTCCTTGCTGCCGTCCAAGCTGGGACCACCTCGGGGGCGGGGGGGGGAGGGCGGTCAGAACCCATGCCTTTTACATTGCAGACCTGGTTCATCCGTAGGCAGTCTCCCGGAGAGAGGACGTCAGAAAGTCTGATGTGACATCGTGTTTGTCAGAAGGTCTGATGTGACATGGTGTTTGAGTGCTGACTCTTCTCCCACGTGCCGGGGAAACATCCACAGAGTGCACCTGCCCTTGATGCTGCAGGAGACAGCGTGGTCCTGGAGGGACCTGGAGAGCGGAGGGGCCTGAGCAGGTGCTCCTCCAGCGGGGAGGGGGGGGTCCCCTCCTGGTCACACAGCCCGGCCTGCTGGGCCTGCAGCCTTGGAGCCCAATGGGACATGAGCCGAGTGTGGGATGGTAGGAGGGCCCCTGGCCGTGTCTACCGCGGTCCCCACAACTGTGTCACTCTGGGCCTGTGACTCCAGGCTGGTGGCTGAGAAGTGGAGGAGCAAGATCTGCCCACCGTGCATCCACTCCGACCTTGGTCAACACGCCGGCGCTCTTGGGGGGCCGCTCTTGGCCTGGCCCTGGACGATTTGTAAATGGAACCAGGAAGACGTCGCCTGCCTGAGGCAGGAGCTCCAGTTAGCAGCTGGGACCCCTGGCTACAAACTCTTAGGGGCTCCTCCTTCCACACCAGCCGGGGGCACCTTGGCTCTGTCTGGTTCAGTAAAGCACGGGGTGCTGAACCCCCAGCGTCTGAGAAGTCTCATGTTAGGAGGGAGTCTGCTCGGATATCCATGTCGGGACTGAACCTGTCCCTGGAGCTCCTGCCATCCCTCCAACCCGGGGAAGATGTGCTGCTCTCTTGGGACCTGTCCCTGCAAGGCTTCTTCCCTATAAACGACAAAGAGGAAAGAAACAAAACTCACGGATTTTAAGTTACTGCACTTGTGATATATTTAAACTACTGGTCCATGAGGCGGGGGATGGGGAGGGCCGGGTGTGCAGGAAGTAAAGCTTCAGTCAGATGGTCCTGGCTCTAACCGCAGAGCTGTGTGTTGGCTTTGTTTTGTTTTTAACTATTCAGGGGCAGCCAGGGACGGACACAGGAGGGCTCCTAACTCAGCTGAGAGGGAAAAAAATCATTCAATGGTACTGCTATTTGAAAGCCAATTTCATGACCAAAAAACTCTACTGTTACCAGCAAAAGTATTTAATAATGTAATAAATTTGAGATCCCTGGGTGGCTCAGCGGTTTGGCGCCTGCCTTCGGCCCAGGGCGTAATCTTGGGGTTCTGGGATCGAGTCCACGAAGGGCTCCCTGCATGAAGCCTGCTTCTCCCTCTGCCTGTGTCTCTGCCTCTCTCTCTGTCTGTGTCTCTCATGAATAAATGAATAAAATCTTTTTTAAAAATTTAATAAATTTCCTTTCTTCTTGAAAGAAGAAAGTTTCATTTTCATGAAAACTGGAGAGGTCCAACAATCCACTCTCGTTGCTAGCTTTGTTCTTACAAAAAGATAAAAAAAAATCCAAAAGCCGCCAAACACTGTAATGTTTGTTTTTATCCCCAGTGGTTTTTTAAATACAGTGGCTTATGGGCCTGCCAGGCCTTTTTAGGTGACTTTAATCTCTGTTAATTCCATAGAGAAACAATCAGGCCTGCGTCCTGCCTGGGCCAAGGCGGAGCCCAGGTGGCCTCACCGTGAGGCTGGTCCTCCCCTCCTCTGGCCCCTCTGCGGCCTCCACTGCCCCGGTGGTCACTGTCTCTACTCACCCCGCCAACCTTGCCCCCCCCCCACCAGCCTCCTCGAGCCCTGGCTCTGGTGCAGCTCCAGCTGGCGGGGGCCTGGGTGCTGGCACGTCAGGCCCAAGACACACCACTGCCCTGCATCTCCAGCCGGTTGTCACAACAGAAGCAACTGCCCCTGGTGACTGACACACACTCAGTGTCCCATGCCCAGTGCCCTCATCATTCTCCTTCACCATCCTACTCCACAGCCACCAGGCGCAGGTCGCAGCTGATCGCTGCTGGTCCTTGCTGCCTAATTTTTTTCTTGCTCTGTTTTAGGTTGGATTCTTTCCTCCCAGAAAGCTCTGAGTTTTCGGATCCTCACTCTTGGATATTAGTAGGCACTCAGGAGCACCTTATGTGGGTGCTGCACACAATGGGATACTTGGAATTGTACTAAATACTTAGGCTGAAAATACCTAATTAGGCTAAATAACTATGGAAATAGGAGTCATCTTCTATGTTTATTATTCGATCCAGTTACAGCATTTCCAACTTTCCATGCTTTTTCCTGGCACCCAGGAGAGTGGGAAGCGTGGCCTGGGCATCCTGAAGAGATGTCACCAATCACCTCACTCCCTTAGCGGATTAAACCCCTTGACACATCTCTGGGCCAGGCAGAAAATCGAGAGGTGGCCTTTATGAGAGTCCGCCTTCTCCCCAGGTGGTGGCCTCCTGAGTCAAGCTCGAATCCCTTTCCAATAAGAACTCTTCTCTTCTTTCTGCAAAGGAGGGCAAGGGTTCCAAAATGCCCAAGGGGATGTCAGTAATGTCATGCGTCTGACCTGGGAGGTCAGTAACCTCATGTGTGTGACCTTACAAAAGGAAAACATTTTGCTAACAGATTGCTGGGCTGATCAGAAAGCCCAGGCAGCTTCAAACAGGCTTCTGGCCTCTGTGGCCTGGGGATGTTCTGGTCCTTCATTCCTCAAGGTCAGTGGTCTACAAATCTCAAAGAAAGGAAATTAGTTCTGTGAGAGATCAAGGGCCTTAAGTTAGCAAGCAAGGAGCCTGTTACCTTGTAGCACGGTAATGCTTCAGACCAACTGGGCTGCAACAAATCCCCGCTGTTGGTTTCATCATTCCATAACCACAGAATCAGGGGCAAAGATCTGTCTTCTGTAGCCACTTCCTGTTGATCAGGGAAGATGTGGGGATTTTGGAGTGGAAGAGTTTTGCAGAGTGAGAGAATCTCGTTTCCAGCCTTTGCACCGTGGGCAACCGTGAGGGCCACTCCAAATTCCTGTTCTTGAAGTCCCGAAAGTACCCTGACGTTTCCTGCACCTGCCAGAAAGTGACATTCTTTACTAACCAGGTAAGGCTGCTGGGAAGTCTGTAAGCAAGGTATCCAGCCAACACTTCTAAGGATCTCCATTGGCTTCATGCTCGTAAAATCAACCTTAGTTCCTTAAAGCTGTCTGGTCACATCCAGTGGTGATCTGTCGCTAGACGAGATTCTTAGAGAAGCTAGGAGACAATCATAACTGCCGTGAAAGAAAGAATACTCATTGAGAGCTTCTGAATTTTGAAGGGTTCTGGTAGGGATGAAAGTTGAATGTTTCCATTTTTTGACAAAAGAACATCTTGTATTTCTATAAAGTCATAGGTATCGTAAGAGAAAGTTCTCTTAAATCTGGAAAAGCAAACATTAGAGAACCAGTAACGCTTCAAACAAGAGTCATAAAATCTATCATCTTCCTCAATTCATTTGGTCCCATGTTACGAATTCTTGCTCTGTTTGAATGCAGTTGTTCATTAATTCTGGACATTTTTACTCAGCTTATTTTATAATCTTAAAGGTATCAGAATTATATTTGTCAATTTTGTCAATTTTGACAAATTGCATTTGTCAAAAGCTCTTTTCATGAATCTCCTTTAAGACAAAACGCATCTTACAAGAGCATCAGACCACTTACTATAAATAACCAAAGACTCAGAAATAGCCATGGTTAAAGATCTGAGAGCTCATTCTAATGCAGGTGACAAGGAAATCTGATTGGTTCTGTGAAACACAATATTTCAACAATTCAAATGATGACCTTATACCAGGACATACACTTCCAGAATTTCATGTAATTTCTGAAACAGTTATCATATTTATCCACACAATATAACCCAAGGTTTATCATCACTGGTTTGACAAAGCTTCTCGTGGAATTTAACAACCCAAATAAACAAGTTTAATTAGCCAAAAATATGTCATTTACAGTTTGAATCTTGGGGATTTTATTTAAAAAGGCCTCAGAAAGGAAGTGGGGGGGATCTGGCTGCCTTTCTTTAAACAAATAAACAAATAATTAATTAAAACAAAATTCAGTTATAAAACACAAGCATAAGTAGGATTACAGATCATCACAAAACTTAAAACTTAATGATTTATTTAACGGTGGCAATAAGAGATTCCAAAGGCAAAAAGTAGGGTTATATCATTGTTAGCAAAACTTAGCATGTAATACTGAGCTGTTTAGCTTTCTTTAGTAACAAAAACCCAATTAAAACAAAATATAGAAACTTTGGTTTCCCAGGCAAAGAAAAGAAAAATCTTTGTTTACAATTTCTTATCAAGTGCGAACCAACAATCCAAGAAAATTTTGTCTTTTTAACAGAGAGAAAAGCAGAATTTCAGTATTATACTAGTGTGCTTTTAAAATCCATTCATTTCAGGGGCGCCTGGGTGGCTCAGTTGGTTAAGCTTCCAACTCTTGGTTTCAGCTCAGGTCCTGATCTCAGGGTCGTCATCTCAGGGTGGTGAGATCCAGCCACTTGTTGGGCTCTGCCTTGAGCGTGGAGCCGTCTCAGGACTCCTTCTCCCTCTGTCCTCCCCCCACAAATTTAACACACCCCACACACACTCCAAGACACATCTGCTCCAATTCTAAGTACAGAGATCATTACTTAAGGCCTTCGTTTCTCCACAAAGCCATCCCTAAGCCCCCAAGAGCCTCCCAAACGAGACACTTGGGTCGGTGTGCCTTCCCACCCCGTCGGACTTAGCAGGTCCAGAAGCTCATCAGCTTCCCCAAAGGTGCCTTTCATTTCCACTCAGCCCAAAAAGTGAAACTGGTGGTTGGTGTTGGTTGGGAATCAGCAGGGAGTTTCCATTGAAATGAAAACAGTCTTGGGGTTGCAGGGTTGGGCCCCCCAGGCTCTCCTCCAAGGCCAGCTCCCTGGAGTGGCTTGTCCCCCATCGCAGTCCCAGTGACCATCCTAGAAGCATGCCGTGGGGCCCCCTGGCTCCCCTGCCCAGGCGTGAGGCTGCCACTCTCCCTGCCGCTCCCCAAGTTTGTTATAGAAACCCATGTTCTGTTGCCCAAGCCTCTGGACAGGTCGCTGCTCAGGAGAGAGTTCTGATTGGAAAGGGATGTGAGCTTGACTCAAGAGGCTGCCACTGGGGAGAAGGCGGACTCTTGTCCAAAGGCCACCTTCCAGTTTTCTGCCCAGCCCCGAGATGTGTCAGGGGTTTAATCCGCTAAGGGGATGCGGTGATTGGTGACATCTCTTGATGACGTGCAGACTAACCATTCCAGCTGCAGAGTTCTCTCGGGGCTCCCAGGTTGTGCAAGATGTCCTAGTTCCTTGGCACCACTCTTAGTTGGCTACTTAATACTTTAGGTAAAGATGAATATAAAAGGTAACTGAAGAGTAAACAGGGCAAAGGTTCCATTATGAACTGGATGGTTAATGTCTCTAGGTGATGGATGATCCCACCCCACTTCGAACTCCACCCGACAAGAGGGATGGTCAGAACAAGTGGGTAGAAAACTGGGTGGCCACCGGAGCACGGTTTCACCCGATTCACCTGAACTCTTTGCTTGCTCATCCCACCTGCCTGTAGATCTCTCCACGTGCTGAGAAAATGGAACCCAAGTCCCCTTTTATGGGCAAGAATAGCTCCCACTCAGGTGGAATATTGCCCAAGTCAGGGAGAGTGGGAAAGGGAGCTGGGGGTGGAGGGTTGGTTCTGGGAAGGAGGTGATGACACCTGAGCTTTCAGGTGTGACAGTGACTTCTGCTTCTATCAAGCCTGTGTACAAACACCAGCAGGGAGGGCCGTTAGTGGCTGCAAGTCTGGAGTTTATGCAGGATCCGGTAGCTGGAGATGACAATGACCTGGAGGGAGGGGTGAGGACCCTCAGGTGCGGAGCCAGACACCTGTGCAAGCAGACTCCCAGCATGAGTGCCTGGATCATCATGTTTCCTTTAAAGTCAGCAGACAACACCAACACTCCAAAGTATGAGTTAACTATGAGTAACAGTGTGAATAAATGATTTTGCAAGAGTGATAAAGGCCGAACAGGGGCTTGAGATCTTCACTGGGGGACGTCAATAACAGTTCACTGAGTCCTTCCATGACTCGAAGGCCAGGAGGAGCCGAACCGAACTGTTTCATCCTTAGAACTAAGTATCACATCCACGTTCAAGTCCTAGCCTATATTTAATTCCAGGTGCATAAGATATGAAAAGTACTTTTGGGTAAATCTTACTTCTTTGCCTGCTTAAAGAAACCCAGCGAATGGCAGACGAGAGAAAATCTTTTTTTTTTTTTTTTTTGAAAATCGATCTTTTTTGACCAAGATTATGGTGATCACAGGGAGCCTACCCTTTTCATTTGCCCTTAGGTGACCTTTTACTTTTTCAATTTTCATTTAAATGTTAAATAATTCTAAATAGTAATTTAAATTTTATTGTTATACAGCCATGAGGTCGTTAAAATGTCACTAGGGATGTAGTGCTTCTAACTATTATGATTTATGAAATTTGTACTTGATTGTAAGCTTCTATAAGATACTAAGTTTTCTGAGAATGGAAAAATAAATGAGTAATGACTTGCAGCCTAATTAGTAGATATAAAAAATAGAACAGACTCTTTTTTTTTTAAGTTTTTATTTATTTATTAATGAGAGACAGAGATTGAGAGAGAGGCAGAGACAAGGCAGAGACAGAAGCAGGCTCCATGCAGGGAGCCCGACGTGGGACTCGATCCTGGGCCTTGGGCCGAAGGCGGAGCTAAACCCCTGAGCCACCAGGGCTGCCCCTAGAACAGACTTCTTAAGAATTCAAAAGATGCTGTGGAAGCCATGTGAGAGTTTTCTTATTCATTCATTCATTCGTAAGATTTTATTTATTTATTCATGAGAGACATAGAGAGAGAGATAGAGACCAAAGCAGAGGGAGAAGCAGGCTCCCTGCGGGGAGCCCGATGCAAGACTCGATCCCAGGACCTCGGGATCATGCCCTGAGCCAAAGGCAGATGCTCAACCACTGAGCCACCCAGGTGCCCGGTTTTCTTATTTAGTTAACAGTCTCTCATGTGTTGGTTTTAACAGTGGCCTTAAGCTGGAGAGCAGAGGTGGATACCTTGCCCTGGGCTTATTTTTGTGTGTGGTGTTTTGTTATTTTAAGCAATTATTATTTGGCCAAGAAACAGAGAATTCTGAATAAAGGGGATCACTTTTTCACTTTGGGTTCAGGGTGCACGGAAGCGCCCCTTATTAATTCTAAAGGAGCCGGAAGAGGATACTATGGAAGACCCCAGAAAGGGGCTTTAAATACAGCCGGCCGAGGAGAGCTACCCACCCCGGCCACACACTGCCACGTGTGTGTGATGACCATCTGTTTCCCCCAGCAGGACAATAAAGTTGACATGGGGAAAGAGTCTTAGTGAACCAGAATGTCCCTGGAAAATCCAGAACCCGTGGTTAATGATGAAGGTGTAACTTTGCATTTCCCTCTGTCCAGGAATGAGAGAGATCGTCAAGGGATGATGGGAAGGTGCCTCCAGCCTAGGTGATGCTCCACCTACCTCTGGGTGCAGAGGGGGGCAGGCAGGGCATGCCCATCCTAATACTTTGACCCCAGAGGCTGGAAACACAACCCGGAGACAGGGTGCTCAAACAGCCTGTTGTCAAGGTGTCTCCTCAAGGAAACAATGGGCGGGTCCACCTTCGGGGCTTGGGCTTGACAACCACCAGCTTGTTTGCCTCCTCCTTGGTGACCGCTGGGGGTGAGGCCCGGGGCCCCTTTATTCACACTGATAAAGTCAACCTCTTTTGCTGGACAGGTGCACAAGGCTTTTGTCTAACATCAGATAAATATTTTCTTAAATAAACTTTAAAAAATAATTTCATTTGTCTTTTTTTTCTTTTTTTTTTAAAGATTTTATTTATTTATTCATGAGAGACACACAGAGAGAGAGGCAGAGACACAGGCAGAGAGAGAAGCAGGCTCCGTGCAGGAAGCCCGACGTGGGACTCGATCCCAGGTCCCCAGGATCATGCCCTGGATTGAAGGTGGCACTAAACCACTGAGCCACCCGGGCTGCCCTGTCTTTTTTTTTTTTTTTTAATTGCAAGATGCATAGCATAGCATCACAACCAGCAAGGATAATAGCAAACCTAATGCTGACGGGAGAAGATTGAAGGAACCCACTCCAGATCTACCTTGGCTCTGTAGTGAGGCGGGCCACCTTGGGCACTGGGGACAGCAACTCCTTTTTTTTTTTTTTTTTTTTAAGATTTTATTTATTTATTCATGAGAGACGCACACACACAGAGAGAGAGAGAGAGAGAGAGAGAGAAAGGCAGAGACACAGGCAGAGGGAGAAGCAGGCTTCATGCAGGGAGCCCGACGTGGGACTCGATCCAGGGTCTCCAGGATCAGGCCCTGGGCCGAAGACAGCCCCAACCCACTGAGCCACCCAGGCTGCCTGCGACTCCTTTTTCTCTGTGTATCTGGTATCTTGGGTCACGCTGAGCATGTGGAATTTTATAATGAGAAAAAAATCTGATAAAGAAAACTTTAACTTTGCTATGCGATGCCTCAGTTCCACATGGCACAATTTTCTCTTTCGGTCTGTTGAGTATCTGGGATTGCAGAAATTACGGGAGACAGCTTCTGGGTGCTTCCAGCACAACTGGTAAACAAACGTGGGCCATGTCAACACCAGCACTTAAAAACACCTCGTTCATTGTTCAGTGATATCAAAGAGCGGATCTTGGGAATGCAGCCCATGTGAGGTTCCTGAAGGACATCTGGAGGTGTCCTCCTGGCGGCAGGCACCAGCATCCCGGTCCTGGGACGTGCCTGGGAGGGTGTTCTCCAGACCCAGCACCGGGAAGTCTGGGGCTTTGATTTGCTGAACAAGCCAACACCACCAACACGTCAGACCAGAGTCGGTTAGTCACGTTGTGGAAGCTAGAGGAGCTGAAGCAACAAGTCTCACTCTGCCGGTGCTCGTGGAGATAGATGTGAGTGGTTCTATCAGAGCTAAAGACATCGGCGTATCACACGCGGTGGGGGCTCCGAGACAGGCCGCACAGAGTGACTCTGGATGTTTCAAGAAGCCCAGTGGGCGCCAGCACACTGCCAGGGATGCCTCTGTTCCACGTCCCAGGAACAGGGGCCAAAATACGTCAAGCGTATATTTGAACAATGATGTGATGATATTGATTTGGGTTTGATTCCCTAAAAACAGGCTCTGAAAGTGTTTCCCACTTTAAGCTCTGGAGCTTGTTCAGACTGTCAGGACAGGGTGGGGGTTAGAGGCGGGGCTGGGCTGCTTCCTGCCACCGGGGGAGAGTGGGGCCTGGGAGGGTGAGCCTCGGGCAACCCACCTGGATGGGCCCTCCGCCTCCCTCCCTGCCCTCCCCTTCCCTAGGGCGACAGAACAGTGTCGGTGTGCCAGCCTCGCCCCAGCCAACGCTGTCCCTTCCATTTACATCTCCCCCATCTGCTACCACCCCCCATCCTCCACCCCTCCAAATGCCCCCATGCCTTCCCCTCTCCCCTAAAAAAAAAAGAGAATCCCAACAACTTACTCTGGAGCGAATGGGCCTCTCCAGCTGCCTTGCAGGCCTAAGCTTAGAAACATCTACGCTTTAGGGCAAAGTTAGAGTCTCCAGGCCACTGACTAGTAGGTGCCTGATCTAATGATGATGATGGGGGGTGGGAGGAGGTACAGGGATCAGGGAGTCAGGCCACGTCCAGCCCCCTCGCCATCCCCAACACAGCTGGAAAACAGCCCTATTCCTGTTCCGAAAGCCCAGGGCTCTTTCTTAGCCAGAAGGTCTTCACAGAATTCAAAACTCTCCATACCTACCCCCTCCCCACCCTCCTCCACCCTGTGCCCTGCTCCTCACCGATCTCCCTAACGAGGTGTCTTGGCAATTCTAGAACACGGAGGCAAGTGTGACTAAAATACTGCTCAGGGGGAAACATCACCAATGTGCTCAGCTCAGCCTCGCCTGGACGTCATCACCTTTTCCCATTCTTCAGGGGTGGGGTCCCTTCATTCTGTGCCGTGTTTATAATATCTTGACCACATTTTTCTTTTTTTTAAGATTTTATTTATTTGAGAGAGAGCAAGCACGAGAAGAGGGGGGTCAGGGGGAGAAGCGGGACCCCTGCCCCTACCGCCCACTGAGCAGGGAGCCCGATGCGGGACTCGATCCCCGCTCCCTGGGACTAGGACCTGAGCCGAAGGCAGACGCTTCACCGACTGAGCCAGCCAGGTGCCCTTAACCACATTTTTCTAAAATTCCGGCAAATGTTTCACTGTTTATGGGAGAGTGGGTGTAATTTCTTCTAGGAGTCGTTAGGCCCTTCGCACAGGCAGGTGTCCCTAGAAAAGGTGCACGGGCTTGGACACACTCGGGTGGGGATGGAAAGCAGAGCCCGCAGGCGAGGTCAGGCCAGCGCCGTGGGCCGGACAGTGGGCCGTGCTTCCCCCAAGGACTGGGGACCTGAGCCACCATCCCGCTGGCTGATTGGGGAAGTGTGGGGCTCACGCTCCAGTGTCTGTGGGTCCAGGGTCTGTGCCCCACGGAGACACACCGGGGACGCCCGTGCCCCCCGCCAGCTGCCACCGCCACCGTGGGCCAGGCTGGCCTCCGCTTGGGCCGCCTCAACCGACCTTGGGCAGCGCCCCCTGCCTCTGACCAGAGAGGCCCCCCCAGAACCTGCTGGGCCCCGGGGCCCGGGCAGCGGGGGGCACCACCGGGAGTGGACGCCTGGGGCCCACGTCTGTCTCTCCGTTCGCATCTGCCAGGTGCTTGGTTTCATGTCAGCGTCTTCTCGGCGACGGCCTGGGATGAGTTTTTCACGCTTTTGTCACAGGGACCACATGAGCCCGTTCACACCCCTCTGCGTGTGACAAACTAATAAAACACACGTGGCTTCTGAACTTCCCACATGATCATCTCAGCCTGAAATGTGCTGGCCCTCTGCTCCCAGCGCTGCAAAGCTACCAGTGCAAGACCGGATGCTGCCCCGCCTAAGTCTACAGACCTGTTGCCCCTGCACATGAATGGCGCACAGGACAGGGGAGTGGGGAGGCCACGTGTCCCCTGCAAACCCAGGACCGCGGGCACTAACCACCAGGCGTTGCCTGTGAGTGCTGGCGTCACTTGTACCTGAGTTGTTGGGGACACATCGCACAGAGTCTCCCCTTTTATTTACAAAATTGGCCAAGGAGTGTCATCCAAACCGGGGGTGAACGTAAGTCCTCAGAAATGAAGATGAGTCCCCTCACTGATGCGCTGAAAAGGCAAAACAGGGCTGATCCATAGCACAGATCCCCGGGCCACTCCGACCCAGGCCACAGCCAGGCAGGGGAGAGGGGCAAACCTGTGGTCCACGGGGGACATGATGGGCTATGGCGGGACACGATGGGCTATTGTGGATGGCACTGGATACTGTGGGGAATTGGGGGCACTGTGGGACATTGGGGATGCCATGAGACATTGGGGGACACTATGGAATACCTCAGACACTGTGGGACATTGGGGGACACCCCAGATACTGTGGCACATTGGGGAACACCATGGGACATTGGGGGACACCGTGGGATGTACCAGACACCATGGGACATTGGGAGCACTGTGAGACATTGGGGGACACCATAGGACATTGGGGACACCATGGGACATTAGGGGACACTGTGGAACATTGAGGGCACCAGCAGTGGGGCTTATGAGGCAGACAGCTATTCCTCACAGTTCTGGAGGCTGGAAGTCCCCAATCCAGATGCTGGCAGAGTCAGTGTCTGGTGAGAACTCGCTTCCTGACTTGTAGACACAGTCTTCCCTTGTGTCCCTGCATAGGGGAAGAGGTAAGGGGGCTCTCTGGGGTCTCTAAAAGGGCACAAACCTCTTCTAGAAAGACCCCATCCCATGACCTAATAAATTCCCTACAGGTCCGAATACCATTGCATTGGGGGTTAAGTTTTCACATGGGAATTCTGGGGAGACAGACATTCAGCACTCTCTCCACCATTTATCTATCATCTGTGCGTCTACCTATCACCTATCCACAGAGCTGAGCTGTCCGTGTGTCCTCATTCCTGTTCTACTCACTGTTGCTTGTAGGTGTAATGACAGGCTTCTTGGATTTCCTAATATGTCACAGACAAATCAATTCATGAGTATCAGTCTTCACTCATTTCTTCTACAAACTCTTACCCCTTCATCCTTCAACACATGGGAATTTTAATTCTTTCATGGCTCCAGAGTTTTGAATTTTGACACTTGTCATCTATGACGTAAACACAAAGAAATGAAACCTAGGTGCTTCACCAACAGCACGGGGGGAGCATGTGGGGAACGGACAAGGTTTCCTGTTAAACATCCGGCACCATCCAAGGGAAACCATGCAGGATTTCTCAAGGTGACCACTCGTAGGTGCTCAGCACTCCTAGACACACTGTTGGATGTGATCTGAAATGTGTCTTAGAATTGAGTCCCATCATCGCAAGTGCAACTGCTTCACATGATTGCTTCTGTAGCGGCGTGTGTGTGTGCACGTGTCTGGGCACATGTCCATGTGGAACCCAAGCCTCTCCCTGCACACCCCTCCCACCAGCAGGCTCTCATGGCTGAAGACCTCACCAGGGACTTCAGGGCAAGAGTTAACCCTGAAACAAACACAAACAAGGAAAAAAAGAGGGGTGGAGGGCAAAGAAAATCTTTAAAATGATAGGTTATAGCCCAGCTGGGCAAATCTCTCCACTTCCACGTCCTTGCGTATAGAAATACAAAAGTGGAATGAGTTATTTTTTTTCAGATTTCAGTAAAAATTTCTTTTCTCACATCTTCCTGCTTCCCAAAGTTGTGTGTGTGTGTGTGTGTGTGTGTGTGTGTGTGTGTGTGCACATGCTCACCTTGGTAGGAGGGAGTTGATAATCCTATCCTACTGTCACATATAAATGGATCTTCAAAAGCACCGGAAATCATAGACCATGTTACGGACTGAATGATGTCACCCCATTATTCACATGTTGAAGCCCTAACCCCAAGCATGACTGAAGCTGAAGCTTGGAGCTGAAGCCTGTAGAGAAGTGATCAGGGTGGGTCCTGATGCAGTAGGACTGGTGTCCTTGTAAGAAAGGAAGGGACCCCGGAGCCCTCCCTGCCTGTGCACAGAGGACAGGCCATGTGGGCACACACTGAGGACGCGGCTGTGCACCAGCCCCGAAGGGAGCTGTCACCAGATGCCGAATTTGCTAGTACATTGATTTTGGACTTAGAGCCTCCGGATCTGTGAGAACACAAATATCTGTTGTCTGAGCCCCTTGTCTGTCTACGGCAACCTGAGCTGGCTGACACAGACCCACTGCGGTCCTGAAAAGCAGCTCAGTGGTAAGTGTGGTCCGATCAGTGATTGCTCCTGGCAGACAGTCTCCTAAATGACACCTTTCAACAGGTGGATTCATTCATTCATTCAGTTCTACAGGGAACGGCGCCTACCTAGTTTTGCATCCCAGGTACCCCTTGTCGGGTAGATACAGGGTAGAGATGTGCTGAATGGATGAATGAAGTATTCTGGACCTACTGTAATACTATCCCGCTCAGAGTAAAATATCCTATAAATATTTATTGGAGTCGGTATGTAAAATCAGGAAATGGTGAGCAATGTACACCACCTGGAGATGGTTTTCATACCTAAGTCGGGAGGTCTGCAGTCCTCGCAGGACACCCCTACGCCTCTGGTAACATCATGGGGTACAGCTGTGGAATGCGATACGTTTTGTAAGCATGTCTCTGGGAAGCATTTGTGATTATGATGACAGAGGTGGGATCAGGGAAGGTCTGGAGCATCAGTCATTGGGGGACGGCAGGGACTCTGGGATAGGAGGTGGGAGCAAGTGGGACGTCCAGCGTGGCCAGCGCCATGGCCCCCATGAACACCCTGAGCCCAGTGGCCTCACTGACCTGTGAGAACTTTCATTATTTCGGTGACCATGTTACACTCTCCATGCCATGACTACCATGCAGCCGGGAAAGTGGTTTGGCCCCTAGAAAAGGAGAATCTGCCATCGACATTCGGGGTCTTCTATGACAAAACCCAATTGTAAGACGCCCGAGGACTTCCCTGTATTTCTGGCTTTAGAACACTGGTTCCCAAACCCAGGTGCGCAGCAGCTCCTGCCGGCCTTTCTCAGATCCCCTGAATTAGGGACTCTAGGTTTGGGGGCTGGATCATCTGTATCTTGAAATGTTCCCCCACTATGTCAGACGTAGCCCCCACGACAAAGACGACAGGCACTAGCAACTGACACAAATGGTAAGAATCAGTGGTTCTCACAGTGCAGCCCTAAGATTTTGAGGGTCCCCAGGCCCTTTTAGGATCTTGGTTTTTATTTCTAATGCAGGAACTGTTGGAAGACATAATCCACATAAACAAAAGTTATCTTGGCCTCCCTCAGTAACTTTTAAGAGTATAAAGGAGGCTTTGAGACCAAAAAGTCCAGGAATTCATATATGATTTTCTAGGGTTTTCAGCCTGTGATCTAAAACTCCTCTCTAAAAATTCTCTACCGTTTTTTTTTTTTGCAGGTTCACATATAACCCACATCCACAAGACTGGACAATCCGATGCGGGAGAGGATGCAACTGGATATTTTCCCACTGGCTTTTATCAAGAGCAAATATTGATACGAGGGACATCTGTGCATCATCCAAAAACTGCACTCAAGGATACTGTCCATTGTATTGTATACAAATCTATACATAACACAAAAATAATTTTCTCCAAGAAGAAATTTGTCTCTTAAAATGGGTTAGTGTTCTCGTTATAGGATGTTGAACTTCTTATTTTTAATTTTGTCTTTGCTGTCAGCTCAGAGGGACATTTTACATTCAGGGCATAAATAATAATTTTGAAATAAGAAGGGAAAGCACAATAGACACTTTTATGTTTAAACTCCTCGGGGAAATAAAATTGTAGACCTCACCACAGGTGTGCATGAAACTGTGAGGGGGGACAAAAAACTCAGAATATTGCAGCCAAGGTGGGTCTTGATTTTGCACAGATAAGTGCCAGAGAACAATGTTTTATAATGAGTAGTGAGGGTTTTTTGTTTTTTTTTTTGAGGTAGCAATAATTTTACAGCTGACTTTGAGCGGGCGACATGCAGGTGCTGTCCCAAATGCTTGACACACACCTCATCATAATCCTCCCCAGGATCTGCTATATCATCTTATCCTCATTATATGGAAGAGGACATGAAGCAGTTTAATGAGACACGGCTGACACGGGACAGCGTCAGTATGAAAATTCTGTCTTCGACCTGTAGCCACGGTGAGGGACCCTCTCCTGGACCATACTGGACAGGTACTCAGTCTAATTTGGGAATGAGGCTACATCCCGGGCCATGGGAGCAGCAGTCTTTTTTTTTTTAATATAAATTTATTTTTATTGGTGTTCAATTTGCCAACATATAGAATAACACCCAGTGCTCATCCCATCAAGTGCCCCCCTCAGTGCCTGTCACCCAGTCACCCCCACCCCCCGTCCACCTCCCCTTCCACCACCACTTTCCCAGAGTTAGGAGTCTCTCATGTTCTGTCTCCCTTTCTGATATTTCCCACTCATTTTCTCTCCTTTCCCCTTTATTACCTTTCACTATTTTTTATATTCCCCGAATGAATGAGACCATATAATGTTTGTCCTTCTCCGATTGACTTATTTCACTCAGCATAATACCCTCCAGTTCCATCCACGTGGAAGCAAATGGTGGGTATTTGCCGTTTCTAATGGCTGAGGAATATTCCGTTGTATACATAGACCACAGCTTCTTTATCCATTCATCTGGGAGCAGCAATCTTAACCAGACAAGGTGACAATGATCTGAACTGGGCCACCCCAACCTCCCCACAGGTTACAAAGGCATGTGCGTGCATTACTGGCAATTGCTCTTCTTGCTTATTCTGCAGAGACATCGTTCAGGACTAACCTTGGCTGAAATTTCCAAGCTAAAAAATACAGGTACGAACATACAGTTTCAGAGTAAGTTAAATATAAGCAGATCCCACAGATTATCCAACCAGTGGAATTGGGTACTTTCTAGGGGAACCACAAAACTAAAAGTTTTGATTTTTGCCATCTCCTTTTTCCAGAAATAAAGATCAATGTAAAAATCTATCTTGAAGAGCTAGGGTATTCCCTACGTGTATGGACTTAGGTCATATATGCTCGGTCTCCCCCACAACACAGAAGGCTTAGCCTCCGGGCAGAGTGGTGATGGGGGAATTTGCTAATAATACCACAACTTCTACAGGGAACACGTTCCCAACTGTCTTACTTCCACGGATAGATAACTTTTAGTACTTTTTTCTCTGTGTCCCCAAATATTCTAAAGACAAACCACATTTATTAGGTGATATCACCCTTTTTAGAAATCAAATAGTCCTTGCTGTTATTCAAACTGACACTTCAACTTCTGATTCGTGTGACCTACCAGTCTGAAATTACTTCCAGCAAATAAGAAGTGGTCCAGCGGGCGTGCATAGGGGTTCTCAGTCTGGGGCCCGTGGGCCTCCTTACGTACACGCAGATTTTTGTTGTCATGTGGTACGTCTTGGGAACCTATTTGGAATAGAGCTTGCACGAGGCTTGTGACCCAAAGCAAGGTTAGGAATCACTGCCAAGCAGCTTTATTACAGTAATATTTGACCATCATTAGAATTCTTAAAATCTCGGTCATTGCTGGTAGGACTATAGCCAATGAACCTCCGCCAAGCCCTGGATCCAGGCCCTTGGGTGGGGCAGTCACACAGGGGACCACGTCACTCCAACTCCAAAAACCTCAGGAATCTTTCCCGAGCAGTTTTAAAAATCTCCCTCCAAAAGAAAACAAGAGGCATTGAATTTTTCTCTTTTATTTCAACATGAAGAAACTGCAGCGCAATGACTCAGAGAAAACTCTCAAAACGTCAGCAACAACACGAAGAGACCTCGTGTGTCGTGTGTAGAACCTTTTTGTTTTTATTTTATTGAGGGTCATCCACCCGAGCAACATAAACATTCCACTCCTCTGCTTTGACAGTGAGGAACAAGGCACCAAAAACTCTGTTCGACAAATGCCATCGGAGAAAAAAGAGCTCAGTGTCCCAGGGAACCCAGTTAAGACAGATGGGGACGGTGAGAAGGAGACCAAGAAGTGACAAGGACACACAGACCCACACACTGTGACAGCAACGGGACCAGAGACACACACACACACACACACACACACACACACGCACACGGGCAGGCACGGAAAGAGGTCTGGAAAAGTCGATTACTTTAGGACAGTCTTTACAATGTTACTGGAAGGAGCAGAGGCTCGGTGCCTCTCGGTGGCCGCTGGTCGCCGCTCTGAGCGCATGGAGCGTGTTACCGCCCTGCCCGGCTGAGCTCACGGTCCGCTCGGAGCCAGGCCCGTCCAGAACCAGCGCTCTGCTCTGCCTCCCGCCAAGCATCCACGCAGACTCGCTTCCACGTCACCTGTCACCTCTGTCACCTCGCAAGATTGCACCTGCGCTGGGCCGCCTGCTATCAATACATCCCTCTAACATAAAGGACACCCGAGCTCTTCTTTGCATTCGAACAGGAGTCAAGAAAACACAAGCTATTCAGTGGGTAGGGGTTTTGTTTTGGCAACTCATCTGGTGGCTGACCTAGCTCCTGCTGAATTAAATGCTCCACGTTGTCTAGATTTGTGCTGAGACAGAGAGAGACAGAGAGAGAGAGAGAGAGAGAGAGGAACTAGAGCAAAGAGCACAAGGAAAATATAAAATCGGTTTTTTAAAAATGTAAGGCTTCAAAGTAAAATGTAATTAAGACCTACCACGGGAAAGTCCAACAAGATGAACATTCAGCTACTTACTGACTTTTACAAAGTAAAAGTTGAGGGAATACATTACTCTTCTATGACCGCCTTATCTGATGATGACCTTTTTTTTTTCCTTCTCAACCCTAGAGTTAAATATAATCAGATGCATGCAGGAAATATCAAGAGATCAGCCTGGAGTTAGCAGGAAAGGTATGGCTGGCTCCTAGAAGGCCGAGGAGTTTTTACCCTCTATTCAAATAACGAGTAGAAATTTTGTTTTTTAAAATCACTATACACAACTGAGAGAAGCCACCATGTTACTGATTTTTACACAGTGATCAAAAATGCTGAAAACATACACAGCTACCCCACACCCACGCAGCAATTCCCACCTCCTCCCTTGCTCCTCTGGCCGGGAACATTTTGTTCTACATCTGCATACAGCTTTTTGCATTTTCCCCAAGTCCCTGTGGTTAGCCATTCTTTCTGGAGCACAGAAGTTACTCTGTGAGCAGCGCTTCAAATAAAAACAATGAATTTTAGCAGAAGCTGCTCCTTGCTCCTGCTCACGTCTTGGCCCAGCCTCTAGAAACGATTCCTGCAGCCGTGCTCCACGGAGACACACGTGTGTCCATGTGTGTGTGCGCGTGTGTGACAGCACTGAGTGTGAGGCTGCGGGAGTGTGCCAGGGTGTGAGTGTGCGCCATCAGTGAGAGTGTGAGCCAGAGTGGAACCGCTCCTGAGTGAGCCTGCCTGTGGCTGCGTGGGCAGGTGTGCGCAGGCTTGCACGGGGCAGAGGCCCGGACGAGTCCTCCGTGGGGACAGAGCCCCTGCCATTCCAGTCTCACTCACCAGGCGGGCGGAGTGACAACAGCTGGAGGTCCTACGCTTCCCATTTGGAGTTGGAGAGTCAGGTTCACTTGAATCTCCAAGCTTTCCAGTCTCCCGACAGGTGTTCCATTTCGGAGAAACGAAATCATAAATGCAGCGCCGGGTCCAGTTCTGCAGCAGACAAGCCACCCGGTGGCTGCCCTCCTGGCGGCGGCCACCTGCTGCTCAGACCAGGGCACCCGGTGCCCAGCGCGCTCCCACCGTGACACGGACCACGGCCGAGCCAGAGGGTGTCTGGGACCTCCCGGAGCCTCCGGGGGGGCTTCCTCCTGGACAGCTGAGCCCTTAGGCCTCCCGGGTCCCGGGGCGCGAACAGGAGGCAAAGTCGGTGGGGGAGCCTCCCAGGGGTGGGGGAGGGAGAGGGGTGCTGTCTGCGGGTGGGGGTGCAGGGGCCCCAGCAGCCTGGGTCGCACGCGGGCCCGCAGGCTCCCGGAGCGCGGGAGGTGGGGCGGGAGGGGGGGTGTGCGCCGGGCCTGACCCCGCCCCCCCGGGCTCACAGCGGCCTGCGGGGCCCGTGCGGGGCTCACAGCGTGCTCAGGTGCGGCAGCGCGTCCAGGGGCCCCGCGCGGTCGCGCGCCCGGGCGGCCGCCTCCACGCCGCGCAGCCACTCGGTGCACCTGCGGACCAGGCCGTCGTCCCGCGGCGGGGCCTCCTCGTCCTCGTACTCCACGTCGTCGTACCTGTGCCGCTCGTTGAGCAGCGACACAGGCAGCGCGGCGCGCGGCGGCGGGGCCTGCGGGCGGCGGGGGCGGGGGCGGGCGCCGGGTTGGGGGCCGGGTTGGGGGCCGGGGGGCGCGCGGGGCCGGGGGCCGGGGCCGGGGGCGGGGCCGGGGGCGGGGGCCGCGGGCGCGGGCGCGGGCGCGGGCGAGGGCGAGGGCGAGGGCCGCGGGCGGGCGGGCGGCGCCAGCAGCGGCTTCTGCAGGTGGCGCCCCTGGAGCAGCAGGACGGCCTCGGGGGTCAGGCTCAGCGGGAAGCGCAGGGCGGCGGGCGCGGGGGCTCCGGCGGGGCCGGGGGGCGCGCGGCGGGCGGGCGGCCGCCCCGGGCTGCTGGAGGGCCAGGAGCCGGACCGGGGCGCCTCGGGGGGCCTCCTCCGGGCGGCGGGCAAGGGCGCGGGCAAGGGCGGGGCGCGGGGCGGCCTCCGCGACGGGGGGCGCGCGGCGGGGGCCGCGGGGGCGGGCGGCACGGGCGGGAGAGGCATGGGGCGGCCCGCGGGCTCACGGCGCGCTGGAAGGACTCGGGCGGCGGCCGGTCGGCGCCCCCCGCCCCGCCCCGCCCCGCCCCGCCCCGCCCCGCCCCGGCCCGGCCCGGCCCCCGCCCCGCCCCCGCCCGCAGCCCGGGAGGAGGAGCGCGCGGCCGCGGGTGTCCGAGCGGGTGTCGCGGCGGGTGTCCCGCGGCTGTTGCTGCGGCCACACCCGGAGCCCGACCGCAAGGGGCGGGGCGGGGCGGGGCGGCCGCGGACTCTGCCCGCCGCCCGCCTCCCGGCCGGTTTTCATCCAGGGGGGCGGGGAGAGGCCCGCGAGGGCCGGGGGTGTCCTGAGCCCCAGGCGGGTCCTCGCCCGTGGGAGGGAAAGTCCTTGACAGCCGCCCGGTGCCCTCAGGACGGTGGGAAGCCCGGGCGGAGGGCCGGGGCCCGGGGGCTGGGGACTGGTCTGGGGACCGGCCCGGTGTCAGGGGCAGCGCTGGGGACCCTGGTCATCCGCTGTTTGTCATGTTAACCCCACCACGGAGAGAGTCATCTGAAATTAAAGACCTAGTTTTATGACTAGGCAAAAAAAATTGTCCAGTTTCAACTATATCATGATAAGGACAAGAAATAGGACACACTGAGTTCTTTTCATGGGTGATCACTGAGAGCAAAGCAGTGTATTTACTGCTCTAACGACGGGTTCAGAAAGAATGAGGCATCTTCACTGTCAACTTCTATTCCAGTTGTAGAGACGCAAAAACATTCCTGTGCTACGCAGGTGAGTAACTGAAGGGTTACACAGCAGTGCATCAAGTCAGTTTCCCGTGCCTGGTGGCTCAGCCTTTGGCTCAGGTCGTGATCCCAGGGTCCTGGGATCGAGTTCAGCATCAGGCTCCCAGCAGGGAACCTGCTTCTCCCTCTGCCGGTGTCTCTGCCTCTATGTCTCATGAATGAATAAATAAAATCTTTTTTTTTTTTTTTTTTTAGTTTCATAAAGGAAGCTCCTGCATTACTTGAGAATTATCAAATTGTTTAGATCCCCAAGAAATAGTTTCCCATAACACATACTTTTCAGGCCTAACCCAGAACATGACCAGGTTGTACTGGTTATGGTCCCCAGTTAGCTGAAGCATCCATCCACGTGTGGGTGAACTCCAATGCGCCCTGTGCCAACAGCACCCGTCCCCCCCGCCCCCAGCTGCGGCACCTCCCAGTGTGAGGAGGGCGCAGGCCACGCTCCCCTCCTGCTCCCACATATTCCAGTGGAGGTGGTTGCTGGCTCAGGGTACCAGGGGAGATCAGAACTTGATAGGTGGCCAGAAGCATGTCTCACCACAGCTGGGGGCAGAGGCAGGATTAGGTCCCATAATTTCCACCAGCACCGAAACCCACCCCACATCTACATACACATTCTCCATAAAATGTGCAAACACACTTCAAGACAAGTGTCCCAGCGGTCACTCTCTCACTCTTCCCTTCCCTTGAGGGCTGCAAAGTGGCCTGTCACTGCCCCCAGCTCAGGTGCAAAGATGTCTGAGACAGTTCAGCTCATAGAATCCCTGCCGTGGGTACTGAAAGCACATGTGCATTTTCAAGTTACTGTGCTTCCGGTGGGTGTGGGGCTGGGTGTGGCAGCGGTGGCAGCAGGTGGGCAGTTTCCTGCTGAGGAGGGCCAGGAGGGGAAGCCAGCACACACTACACCTGTCACCCAGCCCTAGAGGTAAACTACTGGGGGAAACTGACCCCAGGGGGATGCCTTGAGACTTGAGTATGTACAGACCCCAGCCATTCAAATGTGCAGTAGTGTCAGCGGTGGGGTTCCCTCCCCCTCTGAGCTCCTAGGGTGCTGCATAAGGTCAGTGGGAGGCGGGGATGGGCTGGCTAGCACACACTGGGTGCAGGGCGCCAGGCACTCTCCTGGCTCCTACCACTGTGTCTGCTCTGCAAGGAAATGGGAGCTGAGCTGGAAAGCAGTCCCAGCGTCACACAGCTCCAGTGGGATGGAGGGGACACTCATTCCCAGGAACAGAATTCCAGCCCATCCCTGAGCACCCCATAGAAGGAGAGAAAGAAAGTCCTGGGTAGGGGGGTGTTTGGCCACGCCCACCACCACACTCATGGACAAAGTGAGAGTCATCCAAGAGATGCACACACCTGACCAGATGGTCACGGTGATTTCTCCGGGTCCCCTGCACATCCTGCCCCAGCCCAGAAGCTTGGAAGCTGGGGAAGCTGTAAGTGTGCCTGACCTTCCAGGAGAAAAGTGAATGCTAAGCACCTGCCGTCTCCTTACCTGCCCAGGTGGGAAGGGCCCTCCTCTGCTGTCTTTCCCAGAGGCCCAATAAGCACCCCTGCTGGGGGTGAGAACTTCGCATACCTCCCGGTGGGCTGCACTCCCAGAAGCAGTGGAGGAGATGACATTCCTGAGGGCACAGGGCTCTTCAGGAGCATCCACAGGACAGCATCGCTGCTCCCCACCAGCTGCCTCCTCTACTTGAACCATTCAGCCTTGGGAAGTGGAGGCTACACAGGGTGGCAGCGCCTGGCTGGGCACGTGAGTAGCGGCCTGTGTTGCCCTCACTGTCATACATTCTATCTGCTTGACTCGAAAGCTGGCGACAGTTACCAGTAAGGAAACCACGCTGGGACAGGCAGCAAATGTAGGTCTGGAATAGCGGATGCGACAGTAAAGCGACCACAGTCAAGACATACGGTCAAATCTAACTTGTGATTTGCATAGGATTTTGCATAATGTGCACAGAACATGTGGGGGTGTAACTAGGTATTAAATAGCAAAACTTGAGTACCAGAATCCTGGTGTCAGCTTACCAGTTTCACAACCGTATTTCTGGGATCCGCAGACTGCAAGAGTCTGTGGCTAAAGCACAGGAGTGCCTTCATCTAGACGCTACAAAAGTTACTATTTCAAATTAGCTGACTGATTTGAAAGGTCAATCATGCAAAATCAAATATATGTATTCAGCACTCTCCAGGTGTTTTTTTTTTTTTTTTTTTTTACCTATGGCATTTAATTTTCCAATGACACTTAGCTGATTTTCCTTTTTAAGAAAAAATCATGGTTGGGGTGCCTGGATGGCTCAGTCGGGAGAATATGCAGCTCTTGATCTGGGACCGTGAGTGTGAGCCCCATGCTGGGTATAGAGATGACTAACAAAAATAAATAAATAAACTGAAAAAATACACCCATTACCTTAACATATTTTTAATGAAAAATAACAACACCTGCTAAAACAAATCAGAGAAGAGGGGCAGACTCTGTGCTAGGTTCTTGAGCGACCACACGTCCGCAGCCTCGTAACCGCGCTGAGTGTTCATGGTGGCAGGAGTGAAAAGTGCAGTGTCTTGGGATTATTACTAACGTAGACGCTGAGAGGGTCTCCCGGACCCCCGGGCACGGTGAGAACTGCTGCAATGCCTGCCGTGTTGCAGGAGGGACCCTATACTCTGGAGGCCTCACCACGAAGGTGGCTGGGAGGGGTGTTCTCCTTTCAAACCAAAATTTAATACTTGGCTCTCTCTTGTGTCGACAGCCTGGAAAAAAGTTTAGAACATGAGATCGTGTGGGAAGATGAGACACAAACTCTTCTATTAAAAATGCTATGCCCCGGGGCAGCCTGGGTGGCTCAGCGTTTAGTGCCGCCTTCCGCCCAGAGCGTAGAGACCCGGGATCAAGTCCCGCGTCGGGCTCCCTGCATGGAGCCTGCTTCTCCCTCTGCCTGTCTCTGCCTCTCTCTTTCTCTCTGTGTTTCTCATGAATAAATAAATAAATAAATATTTAAATGCTATGCCTTAAGTTTATAGTATACCTTTTCCTCGCAAACCTCAGACTTCGGTATGTGAGGTGGACTCAGCATCTCCCACGCGGCAGGGAGCCCACGTGCTAGGGGACACTTGTGGAAGTGAGGCCCAGGGCAGGGTGTCAGGCACCCAAGCTGTCGCCCGGCCCTGACCCCCACTGCCCAGATGCCAGCGGCGCACCCAGCCACCTCACGCGGGCCCGAGGCGGCCTGTGGCAGCCACAGTGAGTTCAGCTGGTGAACCCCCATGCCACCCCGTTCCCTGCAGTGGGGGTACCTGACCCCATGATACACGACACAGATGCTGAGCCCCTGTCCGGCGAGTGGCCGCAGCATGGCTCCCTCACCTTGCAGAAGCATCTTGCCCTCCAGTGAGGTTAGCTGCCCTGGCCTGGGGCCCCTAAGAGCGAGGTGGCCCGTGTGGACGGCATAGGTGGCACAGACACCCCACAGGTGCTTGGGCGGGGAGCCCGTATTCAGTGGAGCCCTGCAAATGCAGCCCCCACTTCACAGCAGCTCTGTGAAAGCAGCGTCATGGGAAATGACCCCCTGACGTCTCACGGTGGGCTGATATGTCAAGAGGCGACTTAGTGTTTAAAGGCACGAATAGAATGAACTGTGTGCCTTTGCCACGACCTCTGGGGACAGCCTTTTCCCAAGATCCCCAAAGATCCCCCTGGTCACTGTCATTGCCTCCACATGCGCAGTTCTGGATACACCTGCCACTGCCAGACCCAGGAGGCGATCCCGAGGCCCTGTCCCTCCCACCAGCCTCCCACCGGCCTCTGGGGGCGGCTCACAGACCAACACTGGCTCGCACCCCAACTCTGGGGGCACTACCCTGGCTCGCACCCCGACTCTGGGGGCACTACGGGGGGGGGGGGGCGCCAGCACACCCAAGGTCTCACAGAGCCGTGTGAAGCAGCAGCCGTCCAAACAGATGCCCGGGGCCTCTGCTTGGTCCGGGGACAGTGGCTGGCACCAGGCACACCTCCCTTCACTCCTCCCCCTCCCCCACCTCCCAGAGCAGAGCAGAACCTCATTTTTTACGCTTTTTCTTCAGAGAGAAAGTGGGAGCTTACAGAGGTAAGGACCTCGCCTGAGCGTGATGGTGAGACGGACGCGGAGCACCCCCCCCCGCAAGCTCTATCTGGTGACCACGCTGCCGACAGTCCTGGCCGGGGTGATCAGGAGACAGGCGGTGATGTGCACGGTGACAAGACAGGGGGTCGGGTAGGGGCAGACCAGGATGGTCCTGCTAAGGAAGGACCCCCGATGGGCAGGGCCTCTCCCACAGACTCCCTCCTGAGGACATAAGTGGGCAGGAACCAGTGTGACCTGAACTCTCTCATGTGATTGGTGAGACTCCCCCAGAACTTCCACACCCCAGCCAGGGCCTGGCACGTGCCCCTGGCTGACCCATTCCCACTCACCTCCACAGGCTCTGAAGCCCACCATGATGTCCCTCCTGCCCTTGCTGAGGGGGATGGGTAGGGCCAGGCTGCTCCCCTCAAGAGACGAGCTCCCTGCTCATCATCTGTGGGCATAACGGGTTGGGTGAGTGGGAAACCTAACCAGGTGCACACACACCACACCAGGCACAGAACACAAGCTCACCAGTCCTTAGATCTCTCCAAACCACACCCCCCCCCCCCCACAATCCAACGCCCTGGCCCGAGAACACTAGCCACTGCTGACACCTGGATTGGGATGGAGGGCCACCTGGGAAGCAGAGAGCCGCAGGCAAGGCCTGGCCTGTCTCAGGGCTCCCATGCACCCTCTTCGTGGATGTGACAGCTTTCTCCTCTGTCCCAGGGCTGCACCTCCACCCCCGCAGCAGGCAAACACCTTGACCGAGGCCCTGCTCTCGGCCCCGGGATGCCCGGCACTGCTGGAGAGGCAGCGTGCTCCCAGTGAGCTCTGGGCATGCACGGCTCTACTGCGTCCGTCTGTCCCTGCTAAGCTGTCAGGCCGGGTCCCCGGCCGGCTCCTGCTCAGGGCTCGCATGGTGGCGCTGGCCCAGCAGGCCACCAGATGGACCCCGCTCTCCAACCCTGAGAGGACCTCACTGTAGTCCTGCTGACCCCTGTGCAGACAGGATGCGGGATGGGGGTAGGCAAGTAACTACCAGTCCGCTTCAGAAAACAAAGTCTATGGGGAGCAGAGAAAGCGAAGGGACCTCACTCAGGAAGACCCCATGCTCCTTGACCTCAGGGCCAGGCCTGAGGCGTGATAACAAACATGGAACAAAACGAAGGCTGAGGAGGCAGCCAGTCGGGGCCTGGCCTCCAGGTGAAGACAAGCCCCTCACACAGGCCTCGGCCCCACTGCCTGCCACTTGGGACAGGCGTTCGGCCCGCCTGGAGGACGCCATCCCCGGCTATGCTCATGTACGCACATCTAAGATAACCTTTGTCAAGCTCCACATGACTTCCAGGTCACGCTGCAGCCTCTCGGCGCGTCCCCTGCACATGGTTTCCCTCGTGGTTAGCCCCATGTCCTCATGGCCTGCTTGGCCTCCCCCTCTCGCCAGCTGCCGCGCACACCGCCTCTGCCTCTGCCTGCAGTGCAGGGAGCTGCCCTCTCCACTCCCCCAGGACACCCCAGGGCTCTGCAGCCACGTCAAGTCGGTCAGGTCGTGACCCCTCCAGGGCGGGGGAGGGGGCAGGTGTGGTGCTGGGACCTCTCACCGACAGGCCCCCCCCCCCCCCCCCCCCCCCCCCCCCTGTGGTGTGCCCATCCTTACTCCCACCGCCCTGCAGGGGTTAGGGCCTGGGCCTGGCATGGCTCTCCAGCACCCCACCCCCACCTTTCCCCAGCTCCTCAGGATGCGGAGATTCTGATGCACCCTGTTCGAGCAACCTCGTCTCCAGAGCAACCTCGTCTCCAGGCCGGCCGCTCTGCACGGCCACCAAAGAACGAATTCTCCATTACCTGCCCTGAGCCCACTTCTTTATCAATGCTACGACAGCATGGCCAAGCAGGGGCACCTTCCCTGCACCACGGGGCTGTGGTGGTCCTGTCCCAGCAGAGCACAGTGCTGTTCGCTGCAGATCTGACCCAGGCCAGCCCACGGTGTTGGGGAACCTGAGAGCAGGAGGGGGGCTGGGCTACCTTGCCAGGCACCTCCCTCCCCACCACTCCTCCAGCGCAGGGGTGACACTCACCTACCCTCACCTACCTGACTTGGCCCATCAGGGCCTACCCCTAGAGCCAGTTCCCTGCATCCCACCCTGTTCCTGCTATTTTTGCAGGTCTACACCCTGAATGACACCCTTCTAAGTGCTTTCACCATGATACTCCTATGATCTTTTGCAAATGTGTCCTTTAGGACACATGTGAGCTTTAGGACAAAGACTGTATCTTACCCATTTTTCTACAGAAAAACTGCATACTGCCAGGACTAAATGTGCCACTCACCAAACACATTATAAATTTGACCCAGAAAATATTATTTTTCCAAGTGTGGGTTTATTTCAAAATTGTAAAGATTTATATATTATTTATTACATATAATAAGCAATTTTTTAGCTTAAAAACTTTCACATTTAAAGTTTTTTTTTAAAGTAAAACTTGACATTTTTAAAGAGCCAAAAAAGCCTGCAGCATAGATTTATCCTTAAATATTCACATTTTAAATGCTGTTTAGAAAAGGTTAAAAAACTAAAAATCATTTACAGTTGGCAATGATTAAAAACTCCTTATTTTGGGAAAGAACACGTTAATGACACATAATGAATTTCATGTTACAAGTATTTAACAGTTTAATCAAACATGTAGTTTCCACCAGTACACAAAATGGTCTTAACCTGTCACACCAGTTGTTTGGGGAGTGATTATTACATCAGGAAAACCGTATTTCACAAAAAACAGAACGCTGAAGTTCCAATGCTCTTTTCAAAGTTTCTGATTTTCAATTTAAGAGAGAAGAACAGCATTTAATTACTGCATCCCTGGTGGGGGGAAAAAAGGAGAAAAAACAATGTAATAATCTGCCTCATATACAGTAATGCCGGAGGAAACACTGCTGCCTGCCAAGAGACAAATGCATCATCACCTGTTTATGTCAGAACTCAGATGCAATCACCAAAACACTCCCTAAGGAAACTCTGCTGACTATCACTTGAAATCAAGAACTGAGATTTGGAAATCATGTTTTAATGCCTGAAATGGCATTTAAGAAATCTTTTCTAGTACATATGCTAATCTTGAGAAAGAAATGTAAATACCAAAAATAACCTAACAAAAGAATTGTAAAAAAAAGAAATAATTGGATTTTTAAAAACAAAATGGGGCAGCCCGGTGGCTCAGCAGTTTAGCGCCGCCTTCAGCCCAGGCCCTGATCCTGGAGACCCAGGATGGAGTCCCACCAACGGGCTCTCTGCATGGAGCCTGCTTCTCCCTCTGCCTGTGTCTCTGCCTCTCTCCCTCTCTCTGTGTCTCTCATGAATAAAGAGAAATTGTTCTGGAAATAAAATCTTTAAAAAAAATAGTTAAAAAAACACAAAATGTTGGGATGCCTGGGTGGCTCTGTGGTTGAGCGTCTGCCTTTGGCTCAGGGCATGATCCCGGAGTCTGGGATTGAGTCTCACATTGGGCTCCCCGCAAGGATCCTGCTTCTCCTGCTGCCTATGTCTCTGCCAGTCTCTGTATCTCATGCATAAATAAATAAAATCTTTAAAAAAATAAAAAACAAAAAACTAAATGTTTATAACATTCTCAGAATTCCAAAGAAATATTCACGTGACTTCCTTCGCCTTTCACATTTTCTCCACAAGACAGTTTAAACTATTACATAACACTGTTGTGTATTTAAAGTTACTGTTTGTATGTGGATTGTCAGAAGCATGCACCAATGAACTGGAGCATCTGAGCAAATCCCTGGCGCCACCCTCAAAGGCAGGGGATGGGCATGGCTTCGAGCTCAGGCTTATGGGGCTGGACATCATTTCAAGGTGCTGAGAAACGGCACGAGACCTCTCTACTAAGGTCCTGAGGACTGGCCGATTACCTGTAGCTCTCTTAGTCTACGGCCTGCCCACCTGCAGGTGACCTTGGTCTGCTTTCATGCTCATTAGCACTTGTCAAAAAAGAACCATTCATTTGAAGTGGAATAAAAATAGGATTTCTACAATTTCCTTCACTGTTCACATTAGGCATACAAATTTGCTATGTTTCATATGTAAGCTATGTTTCCAGACTTCACAAAGAAGCAAAGCTGTGCCTAACAGAGTACTTGTCTGAACTGGTTTAAGATTACAACTAGTTTTGGTTTTCCCTCCACAGCTAAATCAGTACATTTCTCGAAAAAATATATAAAAATGGCATTTACTCTTGACATAGAAAATAAACATGTTTCTACTGGCTTCAAAGTTAACACGTATGTATTACATGCCATATTTTCACTAACTTGTTTTTTCTTTAATGTAGAACTTGTTTTGCTGGCATCTCTACATCCCATTTCCTGAGTATTTGCAGTCATGAAAGGATCAGGAATCTCCTGTCAAAATTTCCTAACTGCAAACATCCAGGGGGTAAAAGCAGAAGTATGCTCCCAACCTAACTGCTTACATACGTTCAAAACGGCTTTACTTTATATTGGCAGACTCCTACTCATCTTACGTAAAAAATAATTTCTTTGGGGGAAGAAAGTTAAAGTCCTCAAAGAACAGCCTTTTATATCACATTTTAATTTGCATATGCTAAAATTCATGTAGTTGTGTAAAGATGATTAGAGGACTGGAAACAAGAGTCTCACCTTGCATATGGGATGTATGACAGGCTGTACCTGCAAGAAAAGTTCAAAGATATTGAGACCATCTAAATACTGTTTTTCCGCATGCCAAGTGAATACCACAGAATATACAGCTGCACAATATTGTACAGTAATCCTCAAAATAAGGCCCCAGACCAGTAATAACAGAATCAGCCAGGAATTGGTTAAAAATGCAAATGACTGTGCCCCACCCCCTACCTCCTGACCAAGAAACTCTGTGTTTTACAAACTCTTTATGTGCCTCTGACACCTGATGAAGTCTAGGCTGGGGATACTAGAAATGACCCTTTGGGTTTTTTAAAATAAAAATTGTAAAGTAAAAAAAAAAAAAATTGTAAAGTAACTGAGAATAAACTGCATTCTCCTTTAGCAGGTAAACCAATCATTAAGTACAGATGATGCAATAGAAAAAGCAACATATTATAGAAAAAGGCCAAGGAATTTGATTCTAATCTCCCCACAGTCACTGACACAGAGCCAAACAACACGCAGAGGAGCGCACGCAGCACCCAGCAGTATTCCAGCCATCAGTGGAGAGAGAGCCAGGGCCAAGGCAAAGGCTGATCTCTGGACCGGCCACGCCGGAGACAATGGATTGGGGGGTAGGGGGGTGGGGACTGGGTCTTAGAGGGAGCAAAGCAACTGTAGCTCTGAAGAGAAAAGGAAACCCCTGAAAATGTCGCATGTGCAAAAACAAGGAAGTGTGGGAAGTAGAGCTCATCTAATCCAATCCCATGCCCACTGGGCCTTTCTCGCAGCTGAACTAGATGCAGTCCACAGCAGGAAAGGGCTTCCTGGAGGGGAGCGCGTGGTCAGGGAATATTGGGAAGGAGGGACAGGGGAAGTGAGGCAGAGGGAGGGGCACGGGAGCTATTTACATCCACAGGCGGCTGACTCTGGCACAACAGGACTTTGACCTTCTCTGGTCCACTTAAACATGGATTTTTTTTTTTTTTAAATAAATACTTTGGGAGATTTTTTGCTGGAGATCTGTGACAATTTGAAAAAATTCACAAATGAACCCCTTGGCCTAGGAATACCAAAAAGAATTAAGAAACGGGTATTATTGTAAGAATACAATATATACGACGTATTGTTCAGCTGTTTATGTAAGTGGTCAAGCTTCTGGTCAACAGTAGGCCTTTAGGAGGTGAGTTTTGGGGCAGTCCAAGGATATACACAGGTGTTCGACTAGGTGGGGGCTAGTGCCCCTAATCCCCGAGGTGTTGAACGGTCAACCACATTCACTGATGATTCAGATGGGGCAGCGCCAGATATCACAGGGCCACACGCAGCAGAAAGAATTCTACTCTGTAATTATCCAGCAATACAGTGCAAAGGGAATAGCAAACCAACATTCTCTGGGGCTTCTCCTGTGATATGGCCTCACTTTTATGGCTTCACGTAGTATCATCTATATTTCTCGTCATTTCTCTTTCACGTACCAGGAAAGCAGGAAGTGTGTCACTGAGCTGGCACAGCACCTCCCACTGCCATAACCCCTACCTCCCCGAGCCCTCCCTCTGGTCACCACGGAGCTATGTGCCAGTCTCACGGGACACACCCGCAGATCTCACTCCTCTGACCTCCCAGGAGGCCTGGCCCCTCCAGGGCACAGTCTTCATCACGCGGAAGCCTAACGTTGTTCCCAGGCTCCAAACAACACACTTATCACTGCTGAGGGAATTTTAACCTTCTCATCAATGTGAGACTTACCAGGTCATGGACAAGAACTGCAATATGCAGAATAATAAGGCCAGTCCCTTCTTGTGCCACTGACAACAGCAAACACAGAAATAACAAGTTAAGAATTTTTAAGAATATTTTTCACAAGTTCCATCTTTTTCCCTTCCAAACATGGATAATGTTTTATTTACTTTAAGTATGATAGATTCAAGATTCAGTAGATCTGAAGTTTAACTGAAACACTGCTCCATGTACGGCACTGGCTTGGTGGTCCCGAGATAAAGAGCCATGCTCCTACAGTCTCATGTCCAAGTCCACGTCCTCTCTGCTGCACTCAACACTCAAACCATACTCAGCTGTCCCTGTCTGTCCTCTGTGGGACTCCCCACTCACTCCTTCTCTCTTGCTCCTTGAGTTAGGTTTTGAAGGAAAACTGCATTCTATTGTGATCTTCTAGGATAATGTAAAACGAACAGTTCCTGTTAAAATGGGCTATTTTTAGGATTCCTTGTCCATTTTTATTTATATTTGTTCACTTCCTTATCATTTTAAGTCTACTAACTACAAATAAATACGTGGTTAGACCATCCCAGCACCAGAAATCAATATTCCACACAGACATACAGGTACTGTTTAAGAATATTCTAAGTTATCAGTGGGAAATTAGGTTTAAGACTGGTCACATAATTAAAGCTCAATCCTAAAAAAAAAAAAAATAAAATAAAAAATAAAAAAATAAAAAAATAAAAAAAAATAAAAAAAAAAAAAAATAAAGCTCAATCCTTACATGATCAAAATTAAAAAAACTGGAACATTTTTGATAGAGTATTTCTAAAACATATTATGTACTACTCTTCCTTTTTCTAAGAGTGCAGTTTTCTTGATAGCTCAGGAACTACCTCACATCCCTTTGGAAGCAGATGGTGCAACAAACACATATACTGAAGACTCAGGAGTCCCGAAAAGTGAGCCGAACTGCAATATTATAATTTCCGGTAGGCGAATGAGCCGTTCACCCTCACAGAAGACGTACAAAATTAATTTCTCTTCCCCTTTTTTTTTTTAGTGATTTTACATCTTTTTTACAATTAAAGCAAGTAAGCTCTACACCCAGCATGGAGATCCAAATGCCCGGTCTTCCAACTGAGCAAGCCAAGCAGCCCCATTCGCCTCTTTTGGTTAATTTGTTTTGCTTTGTTTTCTTGCCCTTTCTCCTTATTAGTTTCAACATCCTGTGATTCTCCCATTGCCTGAGGGGACGGCAAAGCAGACAGAGGAAGCAGAGCCACTGCAGGAGCCTCTTGGAGCCTGGGAAGTAGGAGGGGGCCGTGAGAGGGGCAGCTCAGTCTACCCTGAGAGTGAGTAAGAACTCACCTCTCCGTTCCGAATGGCAGAATCTATCACAAGCCTAGCCACTAACTTGATGTTCACACACACAATCTTAGGAACACCTGACCTTTGGGGGTTTTAAGAAGCCAGACTTTGAGCTCCTTTGGGATGGCGATATGACACCGGGGAGGGGCCACCGTTAGTAGAAAGCAGGCACCGCTGACGTCACTTACCCAAAGAGCAGCACACAAGGTAAATATCAAACACAACTATAGAAAAGGAAAGAAAAAATTGCAAATGTGAGTCCTTCCAAAAGCTTAAAAAAATTCATAAAATCAATGATGCGGCCGACTCTTGATATACTTATGTACTCCAGGCCAAGCTTACCCTAAGCTTACCCTACCTTCACATCTAGGACTGCAGTGTTCCTTGGCGAACTGCAAGCACCTAGTAAACAATCCTCTGATTACATCAACAGGAAAGATGTTTGAGAAAGGATCGTATCAGCTGCTTTTAAAAAAATTCTTATATAAGTAATGCTCAGTGTCCTATCACCCTCAGGTGTACAGTACAGGGATTGAACACCTCCACACACCGCTCACTGCTCATCATGGCACCTGGACGCTTAACCCCCTGACCACAGCTGTTATGAGGGCTCCTGCTAATGTTTCATAACAGAATACTGCAACAGATATTATTAGCAAGACAGGGAACACCCTTACTTGACACAAGGAATCTACTGTCATGATTTTCACACCAAAGAGGACATCATCACTCCATGTCCCACTGTCCCGGGAGGAGGCAGGGAAGTGATCATGACGGGCAGGCCACAGCAACAGTGACAAGCAGGAGGCTGGCAGGCAGAGCCCTGCATGAGACCCAAGCTCTGACGCCCTGAGTGGTAAGTCAGTTGTCTGCTCTCGCCTTAAGTTCTCTTCTCTTTGAAATGAGGATGGTATCTACTGACCTGCTCTAAAGGGCAATGGTGGCAAATGAATTGGAACTTGTCTGTAATGGGCCTAGGGTAGGGGCTGGCACTCAGAAGACTACATAAGTGGCAGTACTGCTTCCCTGTCATTATTAGGCATCAATTATGTTAGCAAATCTGACCACGCTCACTCAAATGGAAACGTCATGACTCAAGTCATCACCAGAGTTACGTGATATAAATACTTCATGGTCTCTCCTGGAAAACACATTTCTGAATGTTCTAAATGTTTGATGAACAGCCTTCTCGACTTTACATTTACTGCATAGAGTGCATTACTAAGATGGGGTCCAGGATATCCAAAGTAAAGCCAATCTACATAAAATCTTAGAAAAGTATAAAACTTCTCACAGTCTAAGCATAAGCTAACTTTTAGGTAACCCACACAAAGTTGAATATTAATACACTGCCGTACATGCTAATATAGGAAATACAAAATAACTGGAAAAATTAGAAAAATGGCAATAAATTATGATGAAGCTAAATAAGGACATAAATAAAAAGTTAGGCTAAAAAGGGTTTTCTTCTCTGATAAGACTCACACAGATTATGTGGGAACATTTCCTTCCTACAAATCCACCAAGCTTAATTGTGTTAAAAAGCTTCCTAGCATTACAAGGATACACTAGCTGATGCTGGTCCTCAGATTCGACAACATGCTTGAAGGCAAGAGAACTCTGCAAGAGACACAGACAAGCCCACAAGGAACCAGAGACTCCGTGGAGAGAGGGACACTTGAGTTCCTTGGCCCACAACACTCAAACCAGCAGCCAAGAACCCAAAACACACAAAGTACAAACTTTCTAACCACAAGCCCAACCCTGCCCGGTTCAAAGATAAAGAGACAGGAAATTTAAGAGTAATGACCTGACAGCCATGCACAAAATCCATAAAGTGATAATAGATGGCACCTGAAAGACATGGCTATAGAAGCCGTGCTGCTGGGAGTACAAACAGTAACACAGGGAAGGGACAAAAGCCAGGTGACAGGCTACTTAAATGAAGCCAAGCGTTCCTGAGAAAAGATGCGAACAGCCTCAGAGAAGAGACCTGTATTCCAGCCACCACCCCCACAAAAAGCACATAGCCATCTGTTACAAGGCGCTCTACAGGGCTGGGAAATGACATATGTCCACTTTAAATACACAGCGCCAACGGTAGGTCTAGACAACAAAAGGCAGGATTTAGCAAGTCAGTCAGTTGAAATAATGCTGTATCATCTAAATTCTCTAAACACACAGCCTTAAGGATATGATTACATGCAGCACAAGATATAATAGCACGTACATAAGAGCGGGCAATTATCTGTAAGATAATAATGCAAAAACACTGCTCTAAGTTTTAATTTTCATTATTTACTTACAAGCATAATAATTGTTGCAAGCAATCTTGTTGTTTCAAACATTTTCTTCAGTTGCTTCATAGGTCCCATTAAAAAGCACGTACTTAAAAAAAAAAAGCAAGTACTATTTGAAACAAACAGAAGGAAGAGATGAATCTACTAATTGGCTATCTAAACATAAATGCTTTTACAAAAAAAAATCTTCTGCTGATTTACGAATAAAAATCTCTCACTAAATCAGTTCTATTTTTCCTTAATATTAAAAGCAAACTTTTTTTAAAGACCTTGTTATTTTATTTATTTTTTTAACTAAGCTCTAGGCCCAACATGGGGCTTGAACTCATGACCCTGAAATCAAGATTCACGTGTTTTACCGACTGAGAGAGCCAGGAGCCCTTAGTGTTCTAGGACACACAAATGCCTTTTCACAAATTATTCATAGTGTTATTTCAAAGCTACAGGTGATCATGATGGTCGAAGCCGTCCTGAACTCACAGGTGACTCGCTCCCCATCTGTGCCAGTCCAATCACTACCACTCCTCACCTCTGCGTGCTACAGACCAGAGCAATGATAAACGACTCCCATGTAACAACAGTGTGAAGCCCACAACAGTGACACAACATAAAACTGCCGGGTAGGGCTTTGTTCGGACTGTAGCCCCAAGAAGCAGCACTATAGGGACCAGCCCAGAAAAGCCCACTGAGCTTGGCCTTGGCTCACGCAGGTTCACTTGACTACCTTGATCCAGAAAATTCCAGAGACAGAAGGTCACCTCTGAAAGCTCAATGTATACAAATGCAAAACTCATACATCTGACAACTACTTAACAGACACCAACACGCTCAAATGTGCACCAAGATCCTCAGAGGAATTCCGGGGCACCAACCCAAAATGCTACTGGGCTCACTGGCGCTCCTCACCCCCAACTTCTCTGCTCAGCACCACTACCGTGGGGGCTCCTAGCTGGTGGGCAGCAGTCGGCTCCTCTCCCTGAGACGGGCTTCCCAAGCAGGGAGCAGAACACAGCAGCCATGAGCCATGGCTCCAGAGGACTATCTGGTGGAAAGCCTGCCAGTCACCTAATGGGGCTCATCCCAGGGTAGTGACTCACCCTCTCTGTGCTACTCTGCTCGGCCACAGGGTGGGGGTGATCACAGTGCCCACCTCTTACACTGGAGTAACAGACAGGAGCACTTAGCAACCCCTACCCTCCCCGCGACAGTGCGCCCCAGCACTCAGCGTAAGTCGATGTACACTTACTGAATGAACAGAAATGTGGCTCTAGCAGCCTTGCTATTGGGGAAGTGCTTACGGCAAGGACGGCTGCTGACAGTGCCAGCAAACCAAACACCCCGAGGAGCCAGACTGGTATACACACCTGGCTAATGCAGAGAGATTTCCAAGAGTATAAAACACTGCAAAAAGCTTTATGCCACCAGGAAGCCACAGTAATCCAGTCCCCTGAGTGAAGATATATTTTGAAATAATTTTACCATTGTGATAGCTTAAAATATAAACATGCTACAAAGGGAATATGATTATATAACAATGGACAGTTTAAGTATCGATATGCTAGTACATAGTCTTTAATTATATTGTTTTGTAAAAACAGTTTTCATTGTTATTTGCTAATTGAACTCTTCTGCCTATTCTGTGTATATCTAACTTAGCCATAACATGTGTAAATCATCTCACTCTCCTTAAATCAATGCTCTTTACAAATGACAAGTTACATAAGGTAGTTAACTTATCTCAGTTCCTGACTCTGAAGCTTTCTATACACACTGATTTTTTTAAAAATATATATATATTTTCACAATCCGTAAACTCCCCCCAAATACTAATTTCTGCATCTCTATATTGATCTCTGTGTTCCATGGAAACAGTCTTGCGGGTGGTCTAGACTGCAGGCTGCTTGTTGGAACTAAATGACGTATGACGTTAGCCTGGCCTAAAATAAAAATCATTAGGCAGCAGAAAGCCGTAACTCACAAGGATGGAGAAGAAAATGCCGCAGACGAAGCAGATGACGAACCACTTCAGCCTGGTGTTGAAGCTGAGGGACGAGGCGTCCAGGACCTTAGGAAGGAAGGGGAAGCAGAACATGTCCTTCGGCTGCTTAGTGCAGCCTGACTCTTCAGAGTGAAGGGGGCAAAGCCTCCCTAGACCCTGGACGCGGGGCCCGTTGGCTCGTGCCTGCTGCAGGTCAGTGAGAAGGGCAAGACCCCGGGGACCATGAAGGGAAACTTAAGGCGGGGGTCGGATGGGTGCACCCGTGGCACTGTGCGCCTGGTTTTTACAGCCCTTAGCAGGATAGCAGACATATCCCGACACCCATGAAATGACAGAACATATGTTACACATTATAAAACATTCAATAACTAAAAAAAAAAAAAAAAAATAGGGGAAAAATGAAACAAGACAAGCAAGATGTGGACCAACGCTGAAGCTGGGTTCTGGGCACAGGAGAGGCCTCTAAGTGCAGAGCCCGAAACAGGGGTTCTGATGCACTTGCTGCTCTCAGCAGAAACCCTGAGGGAAGTGAGGGGAGCTGCCAGGGAAGGGAGAGGATGATGTGGTTTCAGCCGGCATTCAGCTTGGGCCTGGGAAGGCCACTGTCTGGAACCCACCTCCCATTGGCTGGCCACAGGCTGTAGGCAAAGTGGGGGTGACCGCAGGACCTCCAAGGTGTGCTGGAGGGCACAGCTGTGAGTCGCTGAGGGACGCATACACCCGCTTCACAACGGGGGTGGGCAGCCACCAGTAGTGTCCGCTACTGGATACGTAACTTCCATTCATTATAAAAGGTTCATTTAAAACCAACTCAGGAGAGCCCTAGGTACCTCCTCCACCATTATTAAAAACACATTTTTTTAAATGATCATTTATGCTAGAGCAATGGCACTCCTATACGCAAACTGTAACCAACTTAGGTGGGCGAAGAGTGGAAATCACCAGGCATGCCTTACACAGTAACCCAGACTGAGCCATGGACACATGCAGATTCCTAAGGATACTCATTTCCCAACAAAGCTGAAAAAGTATCAACAACGCTATTTTGGGGAAACTAGAGATATATATTAGGAATTTATAGATCACAATTTAATTTCTAACTTATATTACCATAGATATTTAAAAATAAGTTCACATGCTTATAATGTATTTTCAAGAATAATAAAGCAAAAGCAGAAAATTCCTATGCAAAAGCTCAAAAATACCTCTTGCTACATTCCTTACCTCAACTGATTAACCTGGGAATCCTTATGCGGCATGAAAAGTAGATAAAAACAAGATAAGGTTGTAAATGCAACATATATCACTTAACACATTTTAAATGTTTTAAATTTGCTTTAACTCACATTCTGATTTCTAGCAATGTCACCTGTTTATAGCAAAACCACAGCTCCATTTAAACCAAGAATGGACTTGTCTATGAAAACACCCAAGTACCATCCTTTCTGAGTAGGAAGTGTGGCCAGGAAGTGTGTTTCAACTACACAGAGCAGCATGAACCCCAAAGACCACTCACTGCATGGGAGATGGGCTACAGAGCAGCATCCACGGAAGCCTGCCTTCTAACCTGCAGCCAGAGGACACGGAGATGTGGGGACAAGTCACTTCTGCTTTCCATTCACAAGTTTAAACCACCCCACCATTCCTAAGTTCAGATGCTGGTTTTCAACAGCCAGTTCACTCTTAGCACGATTATTTACATATTAGGTATTTTCCCCTTATTACCATCTTCCAAGTGATGATCTTTAAAATGAAACAAGTTATTTGCATTTGAAAATATAGAATATTCAACCCACAAGCAAATGATTTGTCTTCAGCTTTGCCAACTGTCCAGACTACAGAAACAAATTACGGATTCCCTGGTGCCTTATTTGGAAAACATGCAAGAAAACTTGGTGCAGCATTCCCCACAAAGGAGCCAGAAGGGGCCCTGATCCTCCAGACTCGCTTCAGAAGCACTCAGGTGCTACTTTCTGGTCCAAGCGCAATCAGGAACAAGCCCAGCAGAACCAGCAATCATACTGATTTCTTAAAGATAGTCTCTGAAAAGAAATACACAGGGACATGGGTACCAATTACTTGACATATTTGTTATCAAAGGAAGAGGAACCCGAGCACTTGGCTGGCTCAGTGGATTAAGCATCGGACTCTTGATTTTGGCTCCTGTCATGATCTCGGGGTCATGACATCCAGCCCCACATTGGTCTCCATTCAACAGGGGGCCTGCTTGTGATTCTCTCTCTGCCTCTGCTTCCATCCCTCCCCCAGAGCACTCTCTCTCTCTCCAAATAAATAAATAAAAATCTGTAAAAATAATTAGAGAAACCAAACAAAGGAAGAAGAAGCAAAGAGAAAGCATCTCGTGTGCAGGAGAGGCTCTTCCGCCACAGCAAACCACTACCTGGAACCAGAATTTTGCTGATTTAGAGAAAGTAGTTGGAAAACATCTCCCGGTGGCAGCAGCATTACAGGTGAAAGAATGAAGCCGAGGCCCTGGGGACACTCGCCTCTCTCCCAGTGATGGAGAAGCCAGGAGCAGAGCCACACGATCACGAAGGGGCCGGCTGTCTTGGCCTGAGCCCTGCTCCAGGGTGACTACCACCTGAACAAGCACCCTGAGTGCAGGACTCCCATCAGTCCTCCTTCAAAATGACGGTGGGCAGGAGGAGGAGGAAGGCCACCAGAGCGAGAGCGAGCACGGGGAACAGGTGTCCACAGACGCTCTCGAGGGAGGTCAGCATTGCCTTCTCGGGTCCCGGCTCCTGACTCAGTCTCCTCCGTGACTAGCAGGCCCACCTCACTCCTGGCACCAACAGCTCCCCCTGTCCTTCTCTCTCACTCGGCGCCCCTGACCACAGGTCCTACACTGGATCCCAGGGGAGCCTTGGATAATCGTACATCCACGGGGATTGCCCGGACTTTCTGTTCCTCAACCCCTAATCTCAGTGGCCCGTGCCCTCCACTCCACCAAGTGACCCAGGACGCTCTCGCAGCCCAAAATCTCTCCATATCCAAACTTCAAGCCGCTGCTCTTGGACCCCAAAGTCCTCCAGGTGGCACGCTCGTCCAGCCCACCAGCTCAGTAAGACAGTTAAAATTCCCTTTCTGCTGCTTCCATCTGGCAAAATGCCACCATCAAGCCTGCTTCCTCTGAGCAGTCATGTGGCAAGGTGGGGGGATCGCACCCAGGCCATCAGCACCTCCCAGTGGGCCCCGATGCCGCCCACCTGGCCACATGACATGGCGGACTGACAGGCACTGTGAAGTCAATGTGCCTTCTCACTCTACTGACCACAGATGATTTCAACCCTGCAAGTGTTGCTGTGACACTTCTACTATACAGATAACTTCCCCTCTTTCACAGAGAAAACAGAAACCATCAACGTGCCCTCCCTCTACTGCTTGCTGCTACCGAGCCCCCAAGGCTCCCTCAAGAATACCTTCTCTTCCTCTTCAGATGACCACAGAGGGGCTGAGGTCAACCCACTGTGCTTCAGAGCCCCACCCCTCGGCCTTCTCAGGAAACTTGCAGTATCAGCTTCTCACCCTTCTCAAAAGTGACCCATGTTCTGTCCCTGAGACCACTCCCATGAACCTGAACACATGAGTATGCCTCTTTCAGCCTGAAGCAGCAGCTCACTTGAGTTCACTCTCCAGCCTTTGCTCATTCATTCATTCAGCAAATACTGCTAAGCGATCTTTGATGTCTGTTCAATGTGCTGGCTGAGGAGTCTGGCCCTCCACACACCCTTCTCCCTGACATCAGGCTCTGTAAAACTGCCCAAGCCTTTGGTTTGGGGCTCTCTGGACAGGGAGCAGACCACCAACCAGTGCCCAGTCCATGGGGTGAAAACAGCACAGAGGGAAGCCGGCCTTTCCTGACTTCCAGCCTCTTGCTGCTACTGCCACAGAAAGTGATCTGAGGCACAATTTGCCCTGCCAGTTTGGCCTACTGCCCCTTCCTTTTTTTTTTTTTTTTTCTTTTTTTTTTAAGATTTTACTTACTTATTTACTTGAGAGAAAGAGAGTGAGCACACGAGTCGGGGGAAGGGCAGGGAGCCTTACACAGGACTCGATCCCAACTTAAGCCAAAGTCAGACGCTTAGTGGACTAAGCCACCTAGGCACCGCGGCCTATTGCTTCAATGGGCCACTCTGACCCTGACTGCTCAGCACCTGAGCTCGATACTGGTGACACAGCTGTCAATGCGATAAGGTGGCTGCCCGCAAATCAGTAAATGCCCACATGCTAGAACATCAGGTGTAGTATGTGCTATAGGGAGGAATCAAGCAGATCCAAGGATGGAGGGCGAGAAGGGCAGTGCTACTTCAGCTGGGTTGGGAGTCTTGCTAAACGCCTGTGAGGAGGTGCCTCAAACAGAGACCAGGAGAAAATGAGAAGAAACATCAGAGGAAGAAATCCCCTCTCCTCCCCATTACACCAACCTCCCTCTGGATCCACGTCCTCATCTCACGTACCACAAACGGTCTTGTCACCCTTGTGGGTCCCGGAGAGAAAGGGCCCACGCAGGTTAAGGCCATGTGGGCAAACCCTGGGAGCCAGGTTAGAGCATCCCAGAAAAAAAGAAATGGCAGAGGCAGAGGAAGCTGAGCAGAGCACAGTAGTCCTGCGGGACAGGTGAGGTGGGGAGGTGTGCAGAGGGCTGAGGCGCCTGGGGTAGAGTCTGGATCTTACACCAGCGCTACAGGAAGCCGTGTGATTGATCTGGACCCTCACACCTGGCTCCATCTCGCCCTCCTTCCATTATCCCAGACACCTTGCAAGGAGGGACCCTACAACTCTGGCTACTCTGCCTCTTCCCTGGCCTCCAAACCCCCTCAGCAGGGTGACGGAGCAGTCCCGGATCTCAGATGCACCCCCAACACCACCATGCTGCTCGTCACCCCCCTGACGGAGGGGGGGGGAGGGCAGGAAGTGGGCCAGGTGAAGGCCGCTCCTCACTGCTGTTCCCCATCTTCTCAGCCCCAGAAACACCTGCCTGCAAGATCCTGCCCTCACACTAGGCCACCTGCTGCTCCTCCTCACTGCTGTCACTACCATCTCCTGGGTCACCCCATCACTGCCCCCCCGCCCCCACATCACAACTCTTGCTCTTCTAAGGATTGTGCAAGGGGCTCACTATCATGCCTCCACTCCCCTCTTAACTGTTGGGGATTTCATCACTGGAGTAAGCAAGCCTTCCAGAGCTCTATGATTCCTGCTTCTTCATCCTCTCTCCTCCAATGGTCTCTGCACCCTACATCAACCACCAAGCCCCTTATCTGCAGTAATAAGGGCACCATAATCTCAACACTCTCCATGGTCTCAATTTTAAGTATCCCCCTTTTCAACCACCCCTTCCTACCCTCCAGCATCCCTAGTTACCCATCCCTCCATACCCCCCACTCCTGCTGCCCTCCTACAAGCACTCCCACGTACATCCCCCATTTCTCTGCACGGTGTCCCTCTGATGCATTCACTGGGCAACATCCAAACCCCACTTAAATCCAGCTCCCAGCCCTGCCCTGCCCTCCTGCTGCTGCTGCTCAGGACTCCCACCTCAAATGGTCCTCAAATCCAGGACCATCACCCACAAGAGAGGCCTTGGTGCTGCCAACAATCCCACTGTTGCCGCCCATCCATTCACTCGCCTGTTCTCTTAAACAACCTCCACATCTTCTTCCGGAACGTCAACACTCACTCCCCCTCCAACTTCCAACTGGCAACCCTATTTCCCATTTCTGTGAGAACGGCTAAGGAGTCATGGGAGAATCCTCCTGTGCTCCAACGGCAGCACCTGGAGCCCACACGAGCTGGCCATCCACGTGCCCAAGCCAGGCTGGTCCCTTCTCTTGTGCACCATATCCCACCTCCTGGGATTTTCCCAACCACACCTGGATGGCACTCTAGCAATGATCCTGTCTCTTGCCTGTATCATCAGCTTCGCCCTTTTCTGGACTATTCTCAACATCTTTCCCCCCTGTAGTCTGTGGGCTCAAGAAAAGTGACACTATCACCTTCATGTACCCAAGGTTCAGAGCAGCTCAGTACCACTGAACTTCCTGCCATGAAATGTCCCATTCATATACTGTCCTATGCAGCAACCACTAACACCCGCGCCCACCTGGGGTGCCTAGGTGGCTCAATCCGGTCAAGTGTCTACCTTTGGCTCATGTCATGCTGTCTAGATCCTGGGATCAAGCCCCACATCGGGCTTCCAGCTCAGCAGGGAGTCCGCTACTCCCTCTCTCTCTCCCTCTGCCCCTTCCCACCCCTGGTTCTCTCTCTCAAGTAAATAAAATCCTTAAAAACACAACACGTGTGCCTACTGAGCACCTGAAATGTGGCTGGTGTGACTGAGAAACGATTTTAAATATTATTTAATTTCTTAAAAGATTTTGTTTATTTGAAAAGATTTTATTTACTATTTGAGGGAAGTAGGGAAAGAGCATGCACCAGCCGGCGGGAGGGAGAAGCACACTCCCTGCTAAGTGTGGAGCCTGATGGGGGGGCTTGATCCCAGGACCCTGAGACCATGATCTGCACTGAAGTCAGCCACTTAACCCACAGCCACCCAGGTGCCCAAATCTTATTTAATTTTTATTACTTTAAATGTAAGTAGCCACATGTGGCTATGAATCCTGCAGGGTACAGCACAGCGCTGGAGCATGGAGTGGAGCACAGCAGAATGACTCTGGGTGGGGGGAGCCCGTACTGCCCTCCTGACATCTCTCACACTCGTATTTGTGGATTTTATTTTTTTAAGATTTTATTTATTTATTCATGAGAGGCACAGAGAGAGAAAGGCAGAGACACAGGCAGAGGGAGAAGCAGGCTCCATGCGGAACCCGATCCTGGGACCCCAGATAGCACCCTGGACCAAAAGCAGGTGCTAAACCCTTGAGCCACCCAGGGATCCCCTATTTGTGGATTTCTATATTACCATCTGCCAAACTGCTTATGGCTCCCCTGAAAGCAGATGCTTGTGTTGTAGACTCTGGATCCTCACACACTAGCCTAGAATCTTGCCCCCAAAAAGGGCTGAACAAACAGAACAAGGGAGGGAGTCAGGTAGAAAAGGGTCAAACAAAAGCCCCTTCTGCGGCACACTAGGCGCTACGCGCTGCGCTCCTGGGCCCGCAGAAAAGAACTAGTCAGCAGGCACACACCAGAAACACTGCAGTTACTGCGCGGGGGATATTTTTAATTCTTCCACTAGAGAGAGTAACCTTCACCAGGCCTCCGGGTAAAGCACAGAGGCAAAAAAATGCTTTTGTTTGGTTGTGAATCTTTTACCAGGGATTCAATGCCTTAATGAGCAACTTTTAACTCCGTTTCTTTCACTTCCCAGTGACCTTCCCCGCCCCCGCTCCGGTCTCCCTACTTCCGAAGGACCAATGCGCACTCACAGCACCTCGTCCACCTGGGGGACAAACCCCTGAACGCACCTCGTCCGCCTCCCCGGGCAAGCCCCTGCAACCAAGCTAGACCTCGGCTGGGCTCTCCCCGCAGCTCGCAAGACAGAGCCGCCGCCCACCCCTGGGCGCTGCCCCCTGCAGGCCTGCCCCCGGCCCACCCCCCTCAGCCCCCGCTGCCCCCTGCAGGCCTGCCCCCCGCCCCAGCCCCGGGGCGCCTCCCCCTCTGCAGGCCTGCCCCCGCCCCACCCCCCTCAGCCCCCGCTGCCCCCTGCGGGCCCTGCCCCCTGTCCCCCCGGGCGCTGCCCCCTGCAGGCCTGCCCCGCCGCCCCAGCCCCGGGGCGCCTCCCCCCTGCAGGCCCTGACCCCCGTCCGCCCCCCCCCCCCGGCGCTGCCCCCTGCAGGCCTGCCCCCGCCCCACCCCCCTCAGCCCCCGCTGCCCCCTGCAGGCCTGCCCCCGCCCCACCCCCCCTCAGCCCCCGCTGCCCCCTGCAGGCCCTGCCCCCTGTCCCCCCCGGGCGCTGCCCCCCGCAGGCCTGCCCCCCGCCCCAGCCCCGGGGCGCCTCCCCCCTGCAGGCCCTGACCCCCGTCCGCCCCCCCCCCCCCGGCGCTGCCCCCTGCAGGCCTGCCCCCGCCCCACCCCCCTCAGCCCCCGCTGCCCCCTGCGGGCCCTGCCCCCTGTCCCCCCGGGCGCTGCCCCCTGCAGGCCTGCCCCGCCGCCCCAGCCCCGGGGCGCCTCCCCCCTGCAGGCCCTGACCCCCGTCCCCCCCCCCCCCGGCGCTGCCCCCTGCAGGCCTGCCCCCGCCCCACCCCCCTCAGCCCCCGCTGCCCCCTGCAGGCCTGCCCCCGCCCCACCCCCCCTCAGCCCCCGCTGCCCCCTGCAGGCCCTGCGCCCTGTCCCCCCCGGGCGCTGCCCCCCGCAGGCCTGCCCCCCGCCCCAGCCCCGGGGCGCCTCCCCCCCTGCAGGCCTGCCCCCGCCCCACCCCCCTCAGCCCCCTGCAGGCCCTGCCCCACGTCCCCCCCGGGCGCTGCCCCCTGCAGGCCTGCCCCCCGCCCGCCTCCCCGCCGCCGCCCACCGGCCCGTGTGCCCCCCCCGGGTGCAGAGCCCCGCGCAGAACACCCCGGAGAGCTCGGCGGTCCCCGAGGGTCGGCAGGCCCAAGCGAGCCGTGAGGCGGACTCAAGGCTTCGCAGACCCCACGAAAACCCGGGAAGCTCCCCGAGATTCTCCCCGGGAGGCGGGGAGCCCTCCCTCCGCCCCCGAGGTGGCAGGTGGGCGCCCGCCCGGCCCCCCCGGCCCCGCCGCGGCCCGCTACCTGCGCGGTCAGGCCCTGCTCCTCGTCGTCCTGGCCGCTCAGGACCCGCCGCAGCTTCTCCATGGCCCCGCTTCCCGCCGCACTGGCGGCCCCGCTCGCCGGACCCCCGCGGCCTCCCGGAACCCGGAACCCGGAACCCCACGCGACCGGACATCCGGCTCGCCGCTTCCGGCGCGTCCCCGCAGCCCGCGCCTGCGCGCTGGGCCCCTCGGGCCCGGGTCTGCGCCGGCGGGCGCTGTGCTTCCGGTCCGGGCGCTCGGGCTGCGGCGGGCGCTGCCTCCTGTCTCCTGGAGTCGGGGCTCGGCGGTGGCACGGCCAGGGACGTCGGATGAATACAGCCACCGACCCAGGACCTCCCGCGTGTACCCCACGCTCTGTGCCGCAGACCCACGGCCGGTGCTCCAGACCCGACCCCACACCGCAGCCCGGGGCCTCCAGGACTGCCACACCCAGCACCCAGGACTGCCGGTCCGGCACCTAGTACTGCAGACCGGAGCCCCACACTGCAGCCCCGACACCCAGCACTGCAGACCTGAGCCCCTCCCTGCAGCCCCAGCACCCAGACTGCAGCAATGGCATCTAGTACTGCAGATCCCGCACCTAGTACTGCAGACCTGAGCCCCTCCCTGCAGCCCCAGCACCCAGACTGCAGCAATGGCATCTAGTACTGCAGATCCCGCACCCAGCACTGCAGACCTGAGCCCCTCCCTGCAGCCCCAGCACCCAGACTGCAGCAATGGCATCTAGTACTGCAGATCCCGCACCTAGTACTGCAGACCGGAGCCCCTCCCTGCAGCCCCGACACCCAGCACTGCAGACCTGAGCCCCTCCCTGCAGCCCCAGCACCCAGACTGCAGCAATGGCATCTAGTACTGCAGATCCGGCACCTAGTACTGCAGACCTGAGCCACTCCCTGCAGCCCCAGCACCCAGACTGCAGCAATGGCATCTAGTACTGCAGATCCCGCACCTAGTACTGCAGATCGGAGCCCCACACTGCAGCCCCAGCACCCAGACTACAACCCTGGCATCTGGTACTGCAGATCCAGCACCTAGTACGGCAGATCTGAGCCCCACACTGCAGACCTGAGCCCCTCCCTGCAGCCCCCACACCCAATGCTGTCAGACCTGAGCCCCTCCCTGCAGCCTCAGCACCCAGACTGCAGCCCTGGCACCTAGTACTGCAGATCCGGCACCTAGTCCTGCAGACCTGAGCCCCACACTGCAGCCCCAGCACCCAGACTGCAGACCTGAGCCCCTCCCTGCAGCCCCAGCACCCAGACTGCAGCCCCGGCATCTAGTACTGCAGATCCGGCACCTAGTACTGCAGACCTGAGCCCCACACTGCAGCCTCGACACCCAGCACTGCAGACCTGAGCCCCTCCCTGCAGCCCCAGCTCCCAGACTGCCGCCCTGGCATCTAGTACTGCAGATCCCGCAACTAGTACTGCAGACCTGAGCCCCACACTGCAGCCCCAGCACCCAGACTGCAGACCTGAGTCCCTCCCTGCAGCCCCAGCACCCAGACTGCAGCCCTGGCATCTAGTACTGCAGATCCGGCACCTAGTACTGCAGACCTGAGCCCCACACTGCCTCCCGGACATCCAGTACTGCAGACCCAGGGTCCACTACTTCAGACCAAAAACCAGTTCTACAGCCCCGACGTCCAGGGCAACAAATGCATCAGGCCTGACGCCAGGAGTAGAATACTGGGGGCTGATTTAGGAATCTTGACAGGTAGTGAAGATTTCAGTTCTAAACTGCACATCTCCTTCCTAAGAGTGAAGTTCTCAAAATACCTTCACCTGCAAGGAGTCAGGAAAGAGAAGGACAGACTTTGGGGCAGACAGTTCTGTGCTCTGATTTCAGGCTTGCCACTCACCATGTGGCACTAGGAAACAGCTCTCTCCCAGTCTGATATCATCAAGGCATAACACCTATTTAAATGGTTAAATGAGACTAGATACCTCAAATGATCTCAAGTGGGATAGCAGGAGGCTATTTACTTGTGAGCATACTTATTTACTCAGTTTATATTCCAACTAAGAATCTGAAAGAGTGAAACCCTACTTACAGGAGGAATAGCTAATCCAACCCATCTTTCCAGTTTTGCATAGACACTGCAAACCTTTGAACAACTGTTTACTATTCTCTGGTTGGCTCTTAGTGAATGAACGCTAGCACATGGGGAAGTAGTGTGAGGTTTTGTTGTTGTTGTTGTTGTTGTCATCCACCATGGATCTTTTAAAGAGAGATTAAAAATTAGTGCTACCTATACAATACGAATCTCAGAGTATCTTGGAGCTTTTCATAATTATACTACACTAAGGAGATGCCTGGGTGGCTCAGTGGTTGAGCATCTGCCTTTGGCTCAGGGCATGATCCTGGAGTTCCGGGGTCAAGTGCCACATCAGGCTCCCTGTATGGAGCCTGATTCTCCTTCTGCCTATGTCTCTGCCTCTCTCTCTCTCTCTCTGTGTGTGTGTGTGTGTCTCTCATGAATAAATAAGTAAAATATTTTAAAAATTATTTTAAAAATTATACTACACTAAGGTCAAGTGATAGGTTTTGCTTTTGAGTTTGGCAAGATCATAATGAAAATGTCTATTATTTTGCTTTGTTACATCACCTGGATTACTAAAATCTGACAATTAAAAGGTGAATCTCAAGGACTTTTATTATCCATCGTACTGCCTTTGGTAGAGATTTTATCTAATCTCAATTAGATAAATACAGATATGATAAGAACCCTTAAAAAGCAAATCATATACTTGCTCAGATAAAACAGTCCAATGCTCAGCATGTTTTGGGCAGAAAATACTTACATTTGGCCTATTTATACTAAGGTGTGAGATCTTTGTGTCCTTAATTTTAAAAGATCAGAAAATAGATGATCAACATCTCCTATAAGACGAATCTCTATGCTTCTATTTAATAACAGAGTAAGTACATCTATACATTCTGTAAAGACTTTCTTTTGAAGTATATAGTAATTTAAGCTTTCCAAATGCAAAAAGAGGTAGCAAATTGATCTCTCTGGTAATGGACAGAAAGCTTCCCAAGAATATATCAAGCTGAACCATATAAATCTGACAATGTCTAACTACTTTTAACCTAAAAAGGACAATTTCCTATATTTCAGCCTTTACTTAGGTGTAAGAAATTTACTTGGAGGGATGCCTGGGTAGTTCAGCGGTTGAGCATCTGCCTTTGGCTCAGGGCGTGATCCCGGGTTCCCAGGATCAAGTCCGCAATCAGCTCCCTGCGGGGAGCCTGCTTTTCCCTCTGCCTGTGTCTCTGCCTCTCTCTCTGTCTCTCATGAATGAATAAATAAAATCTTTGTGAAAATAGAAATTTTACTTGGAAATGTATAGCGAACGCTTAAGAATGTGGTTTGGGCTTTTTCACTTCTTGAAGCTTCTGAGCCAAGCTTAGGTTCTTGAAAAATACTGCACAAAGTGTATTGAAGGTGTGAACCCCACCCCCCCCCCCAATGCAAAGAGTAAAATGGAATCTAGTAAAATAATGCTACGGTGAATCCTCATTCTTCACGGGTTCTATATTTGCAAATTCATCTACTTGCCAAAGTTCATTTGTAACCCCAAAATTAATACTTTCAGGTGTTTTCATGGTCACTGAATGGCAGGTACAGAACAGTGTAAAATTTGACTTATTTGGGGTCATGGTCCCAGCTAAGAGGGAGCAAGGGGACGCTCTGCCTCCCTGTTTCAGCTTATACCATGAATGAGTACCATTTTTGTGGTCTATTTAGTGCTGTGTTTCTCATTTTTTTGTGTTTTGTTGATGATTTCTTTTTTATACTTTTTAATAAAGATATTTATTTATTTATTTATTTATTTATTTATTTATTTATGTGAGAGAGGGCGCGTGCACAAGCACTAGCAGGGAGAGTAGCAGAGGGAGAGACGATCTCAGCAGGCTCCACATCCAGCTGGGAGCCCCATGTAGAGCTCCATCCCTCAACCCTGAGATCATGACCTGAGCTGAAATCAAGAGCCGGATGCTCACCAACAGAGCCACCCAGGCACCCCTTTATGTTGATGATTTCACTGTATCAGGTGGCCCCCAAGCCTAGTGCTAAGTGCTGTCTGGTGTTCTTGTGCACAAGGAGGCCATGGTTCCCAGGCTGCTTCCCCAGGAACGGTGGTCTCCACACCTGAAATCAGCCCCTGCCTCCTCCTCCACCTCCTCCTCTTCACCCAACCACAGGAAATCAAGAGTAAATGAAGCAAAGACAGGCCAGAGAGAAGAGCCTGCCTGGATCAGACAGACAGAGGTCTCGCTGCCGGGGGAGTGGGCCACAGGAGCTGGAGACTGGTCCTTTCTGCAGGCCCAGCCCACCCTCCAGATGGGACCCTCCGTCCCATGCCAGGAACTCTGCCCCCAAGGGAGGCAATGCACAAACCACCACCCCTTGTCCCCGCTGACTTTGGTGAACGCAGCTTGCTTGCCAGAGAGCTTCCTAGGAGAAGAACATCATACAGGGGTGTGGGGGCCCTTCCAGCATTTTAAAAGAAGATACTTTAGAACTTATAAAATGTCCTACTCTGATCTCTAAGATTTCATATAACACTTGGTAGGAAGTATTGAATGTGTCCAACACTCTTAAGTGTTCAGGTAGGAAATGACACTTGAAATTGAAATTCTAAGCCCTGAACAGTTAGAAGTACCTTGGAAAGAGTGCAGAACCCACATGTTTGGGACAGATGGTATCATGTTTAATCATTGGTCTTTTACTTTCTCTCATGGCTTGTCTCAACCACTTCTCTGGACATGGTAGCAAGTCTTGATACAAGTAATAACATGGCATCTGCCTTAAGGACTGAGGCCCCAGAATGCTTTGTGAAGGAAGAGAGTCCATTACTAGTCATCCGTCTGTGGCCACAGTTACTGGAGTGCCTCACTGCGAAGGGGTCTGGGTCAGGGGGAGACAAGGGGGGCCTTTCAAGGTGTAGGTGGGAAAGCAGATGTTCCTGTAGTTGCTCAGAAGTTATCGGACTGAGCTGAGAAAGAACAAAACAGGCCTCAGGGAAAACAGCCCAAGTTCCGATCATGCTTCCTGTTTTGCCAAAGAGAACTTAATTCTCGCTGTCGCATTTCCTGATTCTGTTCTTGACATCCCCCCAGATACAGAGCGAGCTGCTCTGACCACCGCTGCCAGGAAGGCGATCAGAGGAAGGTCGCCCTTGACAGTGGAGTATTAGCCCCATCCCCACGCTTCTACATGCTTCCACTGAGTCAGCAGCAGTAGTGAGCTGATCCAGAGACACGCCCACCCCAAAGGAAGGCAGACACCGAGGCGAGAAGTTCCAGGGTTTGAGAAGGTCAGTGATCCCAGTAGATACAAGGCGCTCAGGCCACTGTCACCTCTGCTACTTCCAGTCTGGCCCCACCTGCCGTCACCCTCCATGCACTGGCCTGGGAGGCCCTTTTATTTTTTCACTTATTTTTAAATGTTTTTGGTGTGGAGGTCCTTTTAAATCTGTTCATCTCATTCCTCTACTTAAAAACCTTCCACTCCCCAGCTCCCATGTTTTTAGAATAAAGGCCATGGTGATAACTGTAACAGAGGAAGTTTTCATTATATACAGAGCCGGTCAGTCGTTCCAGCCTCGTGCATTACCACATCCTTTCCACAATGGGTGTGCACACATGTGTCCATGCACACACACACACATATACTGTATACACACTCAGAAGCTCATATGTTTTAGCCAGACCATCCACTCTGAGTCTGTGAGATCCATGCTCCACCTATAAGCCTTTCTCTATTCTCCTTGCAGAAATCTTGCTCCCCCCAAATGCCTTGCCCCCTTCCCCAACTCCTCCAAGCTTCTTTTCTTGTCCAGTTCTACCTTGACCTGTGGGTCTCCTTCTTGGAGAGCCTTCCTGGACTTCCAAAGACATGGCCAGGTGCCCCTCCCTGTGCCCTCACAGCTGCTCTCTCCATCCGAGCAGAGTCAGCAGCTACTCTGCTGCCTGCCTACCCCCGGTCAGCTGCCCTGTTGGACTGCCCTGGTTGTGTCCAGGCGCCACCCCGCAGCAAAGAGCCCGGCACTTTTTTTTTTTTTAAAGATTTATTTTTATTTACGATAGAGAGAGAGAGAGAGAGAGAGAGAGGCAGAGACACAGGCAGAGGGAGAAGCAGGCTCCATGCGGGGAGCCTGACGCGGGACTCGATCCGGGGTCTCCAGGATCGCGCCCTGGGCCAAAGGCAGGCGCTAAACCGCTGCGCCACCCAGGGATCCCCAAAGAGCCCAGCACTTGATGGAAACTCAGCATATGTTCCTCCAATGAATCAATGAGTAACAGTAACTGAAGCATATTAGAGAATCTGAGGTGTAAATTCCTCCCATATGACATCTAGGGTTGACTATAGGGGAGAAAATAAATCTAGATGTTAATTAATGAACAGTCATTTCTTGGGTGTGTCCTGTGTGGCTGTGCTGCCTGGAGGGGAGGGCAGCATGGGGACGTGGATGAGTGTCCCTGCCCAGTGACGAAACCGACTAGACGAGGAGAGTCTTTAAGAAGCCACTATAATGGGTAAACAGGCTGTGGTACGGCCAGGCATCGGAATGTTCCTCAGCCCTAGAAAGAGATAAACTATCAAGCCATGAAAAGACATGGACGAACCTTAAATGCACATTCCTAAGTGAAAGCAGCCAGCCTGAAAAGGCTACATGCTGTGTGATTCCAAATCTATGACGTTCTGGAAAAGGCAAAAGTACGGAGACAGTGAAAAGACCGGTGGCTGCGGGGGGCTGGGGAGAGGGATGAGCAGGTGGCGCCCTAGTGGCCTTCAGGGCAGTGAAACTGTTCTGTGACTGTCGTGGGGGACATGTCATCGTACTTTTGTCAAGACCCATAGAATGTACAACACGAGGAAGGAACCCTGGTAGAGAAGGTGAACTTCGGTTAGTAACCATGTATGGGTTGGCTCATCAATTGCCACAAACTAAGTACAAAGAAGATATTAACAGTATTGGAAACAGGACGGGGAGAGGCAAGAACACACGGGAACACTGTGCTTTCTGCCCATTTTCCAGGAAATCTAAAACTGCTCCAGAAAGGGTGGATTAGCCCTGAGTGTGTTGTATTTGTGAGCATGGTTCTGTAAGACCTGCAGGTTTCCTCCCAGAGCGGTGCCCGGAGCTCTGCTGCTCACAGCGCGCAGGAGGGGCACGGACAGTGGGACTGGCTCCTCCGGGAGGAGGGACCCCCCTCAGAGGGGAGGGACCCCGGGAGGAGGGACCCGCTCAGGGGGAAGAGGCTCCGGGAGGAGGGACCCGCTCAGGGGGAAGAGGCTCCGGGAGGAGGGACCCGCTCAGAGGGAAGAGGCTCCGGGAGGAGGGACCCGCTCGGAGGGGAGGGACCCCGGGAGGAGGGACCCGCTCAGAGGGAAGAGGCTCCAGGAGGAGGGACCCGCTCAGAGGGGAGGGACTCGCTCAGGGGGGAGGGACCCCGGGAGGAGGGACCCGCTCGGAGGGGAGGGACTCCGGGAGGAGGGACCCGCTCGTAGGGGAGGGACCCGGGAGGAGGGGCCCGCTCAGAGGGGAGGGACCCCGGGAGGAGGGACCCGCTCAGGGGGAAGAGGCTCCGGGAGGAGGGACCCGCTGGGGGGCTGGGGGACCCCGGGAGGTGGGACCCGCTCAGTGGGAAGGGACCCCGGGAGGAGGGACCCGCTCAGAGGGGAGGGACCCCGGGAGGAGGGACCCGCTCGTAGGGGAGGGGCTCCGGGAGGAGGGACCCGCTCAGGGGGAAGAGGCTCCGGGAGGAGCGACCCGCTGGGGGGCGGGGGGACCCCGGGAGGAGGGACCCGCTCGGAGGGACGGCGGCGGAGGGGTGGCGGGGTGGTGGGGGCCTCCGGGAGGAGGGGAAGGAACTCCGCGTGTCTGAAACAGGAAGCGAGTGTCAGCGAGTGCCAGCTGTTTGGCTGGACGAGCACCAGAAGAGAGAGGAGCGGGGAGGGGGTGGGGGGGCTGGCCCGGGAAGCCTCGCAGACCGTTACCTGGTGGGTCGGGGCTACAGCCACAAATACCACCGACCGTGCAGCTTAGCGCAATTCCTCTCCCACAGTCCGCCGGCCTTAGTCCGGGATGCAGGCCAGGATCCTCTGGCCGATCCGCCGTTTGGCGAGGCCCACGTCCTGGCCTGCAGGCGGCCACCGCCCCGGGTCCTCGCGCTGCAGAGAAGGGAAGCTCAGAGGCCTCCCCCTCTGGAAAGCATGGATTCCATCATAAGGGAACCACTCTCGCGGCCTAATCTAACCTGATCTCCCCCCACCAGGCCCACTCCAAATACTATCCCTGCTGAAAATTAGGGCTTCAACATCGACAGGCGGATTTGGAGGGACATGAACATCCAGCGCATAGCATGCATGTTAAAGATCTGGGGTTGTCGCCTCTGAAAGATGGGAAACCACTGAATCTGTCACATTGAATGCGAATGTGAATGCGACAGAGCAGATTTGCGTGTTGGAAAGTTTTCACTCCTGCCAGACAAGTGGGTCTCAGGGGGCAGGCGTGGGTGCACATGGTCTCTTAGGGTCTGTGTGCTTCACCAGAGGAGGGGCACAGGGCCTTAGACCTGTATGGTGTGCACATGGGTGTGGAACAGCCCGCTGACCAGAAGTGGGATCCACGGGCCTCGATTGAGTGCAGGGGAGTGGGCAAAGGAAGGGGCTCCCAGGGCGGCCACAGAGCGTGGGGCAGGGATGGACTGGAGATAGAAATTCAGAGGGCATCTGGGTGGAGCCCAGGAAACCCCCCAGGAAGAGTGGGGGCAGAAGAGATGTCTGCAGAAAGGAGAGGCTGTGAGCAGAGGGCCAGGAAGCAGCCTGATGAGGTCCAGTGCTGCCCTCTGTCTCAGATAATCAAGGTGGTTGGATTCATGTGGGTCACCGCCTGGTTCTGTAGCTCTCCCTTCAGGACGCCAGTGAGTATTCCAATGGCCCAACTAAACCAGGCATCTCCTGTACAGTGGGTGTTCCTAGAACATCACCCCATTACGGAGAAAAAAGATCCAGGGTCGTTGCTGACTGCACATCAAGGATGTCCAGAGATGCCTTGACACTCAGGTTCTCATTTCCTAAGCCATGTAAATCACCAAATGGTGAGCGAGTGGAACATTTCCCCAAGGATCTGCTCTTTGTAGAAAATATCCTGCTCCTACATTTTGCCCATATGTGTTATTATTTTTAAAAAAAAACCACAAAGGTGACGTTTTAAGATTTTACTCACTTATTCATGAGAGACACAGAAGCGGCAGAGACACGGGCAGAGGGAGAAGCAGGCTCCATGCAGGGAGCCTGATGTGGGACTCGATTCCCAGACCCAGGATCACGCCCTGAGCTGAAGGCAGACACTCAACCGCTGAGCCACCCAGGCGTCCCCAAAGGTGACTTTTTAATGGCTATCAGGCATTCTGTCTTTCCAAGAGGGAAGTTTTTACACCTTGACCTCTCATGAGAGTAACTGCCTTCCCCAGATCCTGCCTCCTACAAGGGAGGAGAGGGAACCAGTAGCCTCAGAACAGGACACTGCTCTTCGCTTTATCTTTCTGACAACAGCCGGTGGTGTCAGCCACGGAATCCGTGCTGTGGTCACAACTCTGCTGTAAGTGGAGCTGCGAGTCACTGTGCTAATGTCCTGTGAAGCCTTTGTGAAACTCCTTTGGTAGCCGATGGAAACAAGTCAGCCTTCCATGACCAAGGCTTGGAATTAGTGAGCCAGAAATAAACAGGTTTTGGATATGGATTGCTTAAAAGCAAAAGTAAACTTTGCATTTTGATCATTTACTTCTCCTGATCCATTTGCTAATATCCTGATTAGTTGATGGAAATGTGACTTTAATGTGGCACAATGGATAAAACATGTTTTCCTGATGATGCTAATGGTCAGGACGCAATTTATAGAAGAAAAGTGTGTATCAGCACGAGTAAGTTATGGCCTAGTTGGAAATAACTTCATCTTGCCTTTAGGGGATTTATGGATTAATCTGTGGTTTACTGGGTAAACTTGATACTTTATTCAGAGAAGAAAAAGATACCACCTCATCCTAGAGAAATTTGCAAATTATCTTTTGTAGGAAGATTTAATAGAGATGAATAAAAACATAATGGCATACAGTGGACTCGAACTCCCACATCAGACCCTTACTACTCAAGTCGTGGTCCCTGACGGCAGCACCAGCCTCACCTGGACGCTTGTGGGAATGCAGAGTCTCGGGCCCCTGGTTGGCCTTATGCGGGAGAGCCTCCTGCTCGCAGGACCCCCAGGTGGGAGATACACCTCCTGCTCGCAGGACCCCCAGGTGTGAGCGTCTCCACGGAGGCTCACAGAGAGGGAGAGGCAAGGCCGTCTTATTCAGGAAGTGGATTCTTGTATAAAAACAAGAATTTGCTGCCAAATTTCAGACTTTACTTTCAAAATCTGTATTGAGTTCCCGCTGCTTTCTCCACCTCAACTCTCTCTGCAGAGCCCAGGCCGCATCCCTCTTAGCAACCAGAGCGTCCTTGCCTCTCGGTGGCCTGGCTCTTCTGCTCTAACCCATGTCCTATGATGCCCAGGTGATCTGTGGGAGGCAGGCGATGCTCCTCCCTGGCCTTCACGCCTGCGTGGATCTCCCTTAAAAACAGGTCAGGCCTTTTTTGCCTGGCCCAGCTGGGCTCCACAGGAAACAGAAAAAGCAGGTATCTGCGTGTAGGACACAGGACGAACACATGGGGGACATGACAGGGCAGGATGGGCAGATGGACGCAGGCATACAGATGGTCACATCAGAGTGTTCAAGCCTACAGAGGCAACCTACATGGAGGGGAGGGTCCCAGCCCTCCTCTTTGTAGCCCCCCGACTCCCATCGTGGGCCAGGAGCTGCCTCTGGCAGGCCCCAAGGAGGGACTCAACCCGCACGCAGGTGGCTCATCCGAGATTACAGGTGAAAGGAGTCAGCCTTGTGACTGAGGGGGGCGGTGGGGAGAGAGGCCAGTGCGGAGGTAGAGCCAGAAAGACTTATCCACCGTCTGGGGGACTTGTGAGGGGACCTGGAGGTTCTGCGGCAGGTGCTGAGGACAAGGAGCTCGGAGTTATACCAGCAACCCGCACTTTCCTGATGCTGATTTGGCTGATGAGCAGGAAGTTACTTTAGGGATAGCTTGGCAACAGCTTACCGCAACATTGGCAACTGTCTGTGTTTGAATCCCGACTCTCATTTAGCATGACCAATTCACTTCATGTTTTCCTGTTTTCTTCTCCATAAATTGAGAATCATACTAGAACAGATGTCAAAGGGATGCTGTAAGGATTAAATGAGATTATACAGGTGGGGAACTTAGAATGGCACCTGCTACATGTTATGTGCTCCATCAGTGAATGAGGGATTGTAGCATCGTTTGTTTGGGAAAACCATTACTTGTGTTCCAGCTTGGTCACTTATTTGCCATAATCTTGTACAGATTGTTCTGTTTAGGAAAAAAAGAACATTATTACATGCACCTTTTTTTTGTTGATTGCATCTTCTGGAAATGCTGTTCTCTGGAGAAGAAAATGAAGTGCAATTTTGTTTTTTTTTTAATAAATTTATTTTTTATTGGTGTTCAATTTGCCAACATATAGAATAACACCCAGTGCTCATCCCGTCAAGTGCCCACCTCAGTGCCCGCCACCCAGTCACCCCCACCCCCCGCCCTCCTCCCCTTCCACCACCCCTAGTTCGTTTTCCAGAGTTAGGAGTCTCTCATGTTCTGTCTCCCTTTCTGATATTTCCCACTCATTTTCTCTCCTTTCCCCTTTATTCCCTTTCACTATTTTTTATATTCCCTGAATGAATGAGACCATATAATGTTTGTCCTTCTCCGATTGACTTACTTCACTCAACATAATACCCTCCAGTTCCATCCACGTGGAAGCAAATGGTGGGTATCTGCCGTTTCTAATGGCTGAGGAATATTCCATTGTATACATAAACCACATCTTCTTGATCCATTCATCTTTCGATGGACACCGAGGCTCCTTCCACAGTTTGGCTATTGTGGACATTGCTGCTATAAACATTGGGGTGCAGGTGTCCCGGCGTTTCATTGCATCTGAATCTTTGGGGTAAATCCCCAACAGTGTAATTGCTGAGTCGTAGGACAGGTATATTTTTAACTCTTTGAGGAACCTCCACACAGTCTTCCAGAGTGGCTGCACCAGTTCACATTCCCACCAACAGTGCAAGAGGGTTCCCCTTTCTCCACATCCTCTCCAACATTTGCTGTTTCCTGTCTTGTTCATTTTCACCATTCTCACTGTTATGAGGTGGTATCTCATTGTGGTTTTGATTTTGAACTGCAATTTTGTGTTAAACAATCTGTTGGGATCATCACAGGAAAAAAAAGGAAAGAACAGTTTTGTGTTCCTGTAAGGAACATTCGCATGCAACATGCATGGACATGCATGGACTGGGTGGCTCAGTCGGTTAAGCATCTGCCTTGGGCTCAGGTTATGATCTCAGGGTCCTAGGATCGAGCCCCAAGTGGGGCTCCCTGCTTAGCAGGGAGTCTGCTTCTCCCTCTCCCTCTGCCTGCCGCTCTGCCTACTTGTGTTCTCTGTCAAATAAATGAATAAAATCTTTATAAAAAAAAAAAAGGATGCATGGACTGGGGTCTTACTTTGCATGCAGTGCTCTGTTACATTTGCTGCCATGTTGCAATGCCGTTTTCACTCCAGAACAATTCATATTTGAATGTCAGAAGATATATTGAAATCTATCACAGTTCTCAAGTCTGCTTTGTTTTGTGAGTGTATTTTACACAATTTCTGACAGGGACTTTCCATTTGCTGGATACAAATCCTGGTCAAGTGCAATCAATATAATTGATGCTGAAAAAATTTCCTGAAAAGCTTAGTGGAAAACTGTTTGTCCTGGGTGCTGATGTGAGTTTCATATTTCTGCTAATATTGATGACATGATTTGTGACAATTATTGCAAAAGCCAGAGTAATCTGAGAATTGTGCACACCAGTTTTCCAACCAGCTCATCAATGATCCCTCTTGAAGCTTTGTAATTGGAGCACAGGTGATGAGTTTACCTGATTCAGTAAGCTCTCCAGCTTCACCTGAGGCTGGTGCATAGCAGTACATAGGGCTCGCTTTTCCAAATGCCATATGCTAGTTTGACTGGGTTCAAGGTCTTTCAGCCCTTTACAGGGTTTTCCTAGGATCAGAGTCTGGACTTTTCCCTTGGTAATAAGTTATGTTGTGTTATCCCTGCCCTTGTCACAGTCCGTTTTCGGGGTGAGAAGGATGAGTATCTCCCTGCAGTATAAGCTTCTCAAATTCAGGTAACAGATCTTTGTTACTCTGGTTTTTTTTTTTCTCTCTCTCTCTTCATGTATTCTCAGAGTGCAACAGAGTCACGTAACAAAGTAGATTCTCCGCTAATATTTTTTTACACGAACGAATGAGCAAAAGTTATAACTCTAAAAGTTCACTTAGTCCGTTAAGCATCTGACTCTTGATTTCAGGTCATGCATGATCCCAGGGTCGCAGATTGAGCCCCACATCAGGCTCTGAATTTTGCTTGGAGCCCGTTTAAGATTCTATCTCTGCCCCTTCTCTCTCTTTGTCTCTCTCTAACACAAAACAAATCCCCCACATATTTAAAAGTTCACTTAGAATTTATGCTGTTTTGTTTTCTTCTTTTTGTGGGTTTTTTTTTTTTGGTCTTTTAACTGGTTAGGAGGGCAGCAAATGGCACCCAAATTCACAAACTCTTGGGGTCCAGAGCTCATCTTGTGGGCAGGGTGGGAGATGGTGAGGATGAGCTCTTAGGCATCCTCCCCGATGGGGAAAGCCTCCTATGCTCACCAGCCGTCTTTCCCATTCAGACATGTTTATGGAGGCAAAAGTCAGTTAAGGGGTAGACTTTTGTTTTTGCATCAGGGTCACTTGCTAACCAGTCTTGCAGAAGGGCTGGCTACAAACAAAATGTGCAGGTTGTACAATCCAAGCACTTGTGTCAATCTTCACCCCTGCCTCCCTTGGCCCAGATGCCACACCTGATGCGTCTGCAAGCACTTTGTCCTAGGTCTGCATGTACGTGTTAGCAGGTAGATGGGATATTCCAATAAGGTGGATGTTTGCATTTGGAGAAGTGTTTTTATATTTCTTACAACAAATATGAGCTGAACAGAATAATCCTAGTGTATCACCCATGACCTCAGCTTTTGAGTCTTGTGAGGCCACAAGGTGGCGGAATTTTGCCACAAAATAGTCTCGGACCTTGTAGAAAGGGTAAATCTACCCTTTGGAGCGCTGTGGCATTCTGGAGGCAAGTGTTTACCTGATTCTGGGTTCCCATCCAAGTGCTGCCTGCTGCTCCGAAGGCCACGGAAGTCCCCTTCTGTTTGGCCCAGCGACCGTATCCCTAAGAGACCTCAGCTGACAGAGGGGGGAGTAGTCACCCTTGCACACAGGTGGAGGTGAATGGCATAGATTTTATTTCTCCCTCCCTCCCTCCCTCCCTCCCTCCCTTCTTCTGCTGCAAGGTCGTGCAGCATGAAGGGCAGGAAAGAATTCCTGAGATGTTTTACGGTGCAACTGAGTAAATTTATTTAAGTAGCACGAGGACAGGCCCCGAGGGCAGATGGAGCTGCACTTGCGCTGTATGGAGCTTGTGGTTCTCAGTGTCGTGCTCCAGCAGGAGGGCATGTGCAGGGAGCATTAGATCACGGATGTCTTCCAGTTTCTACTCGTAGGACTCCTTTCAGGAGATTTTTCTGGTGCTTCTCATTCATTTCAGTATCAGCTGTTGGTGAGATTTACAGGCAGTCACGGGAGGGACCCAGTAAGGATGTAGCAACCTCTCCCTCCTGCTCTTCTCCTCCTCCCTCTCCACTACCCCTCTCTCCTTCTCCACGCCCCCCTCACATTCAGGAGCCCCCCATCTCCCTCCTCACTCCTGGCCTTGACCTTGCAGCTCTGCCTGTGAAGCAGGAGACAGAGCAGAGAGGGTCCAGAGCCACCCCTGGGAAACAAGTTCTGGGTCTAGGACTTTCTGGAAGGACTCCTCAGTCCTGGCTGTGCTGCTTCCACAGGATGACAACTGTGTGCCCTGACTGGTCATGTGTCCTCTGAGTTCTGGTTGGGGACACCAGCTGGACGGCCGAGTTCACACTATTCTCACGAAACTTGAGCTGAGAGCAGGTGAATGAGACAAGCATCGCAGCGAGCATGGCCGTGGCCAGGACCACATCCCAGATCGTCCTTTTAGGTGAATGGTCCACCATGAACGGGCACTGCTTAGAGGTCAGTGGTGGGTTCTGGTCCTAAAGAGCCGATCCAGACTCTGACCCCTGCTGTGTGATTGATCTGACCTAGTTCACCTCTGTGCATCCAGGCTCTTTATGTGGAAGGGAGATACAGGGCATGGGAAGTGCTTGGAGCATCTGAAAGCGCTTCACACACGCTAGTCAGGATAGTGTCATAATGTTCGCCGTAGCTCACCTTTGTCCTGCAAGATGTCTCCTTTCAAAATAATTTTAGACTCGCAAAAATGTTGCAAACATAAGTAGAGTTTGCTTCTACCCTTCCCCTAATTTCCCAACGTTAACATCTTGCATAACCAGACCACAGGGTCGGAAACCCGGGAGTCAGCCCTGGTGCAATACTGTTCTCTAACCTGCAGACCTCATTCTGTCTCTCCAGCAGCCCCGCCAACGCGCTGCTCCCGGCGCAGGATCTGATTCCACCTTGGGTTTGGCTGCTGCGTCTCCAGCCTGCGGCAGCTCTACACTCTTTGTTTTTCATGACCTTAACATTTTTGAAGATTAGTAGCCAGTTATTTCATAAATGTCCCTTGCTTTGGGGCTAATCTGGTATTTCCTCATGATTAGATGCTGGTTGGGAGAATTTCTTTTTTAAGGTTTTAAGGTTTTTATTTCTTGGGGCCACCTGCATGGCTCAGTGGTTTGAGCGTCTGCCTTTGGCTCAGGGTGTGGTCCCGGGGTCCTGGGATGGAGTCCTACATCCAGCTCCCCACAGGGAGCCTGCTTCTCCCTCTGCCTGTATGTCTGCCTCTCTCTGTGTGTCTCTCATGAATAAACAAAATCTTAAAAAAAGATTTGTATTTTTTTATCAGAGAGAGAGAAAGCACAAGCTGGGGGGGAGGGGCAGAGGGGGAGGGAGAAGCAGACTCCCCACTAAGCAGGAGCCCCACGCAGGTCTTGATCCCAGGATGCTGGGATCATGACCTGGGCCAAAGGCAGATGCTTCACTGACTGAACCGCCCAGGTGCCCCAAGGTTATGAGAATCCTTACTGCCTCCTCACAGGAAGGGCACGTGTATGTGTATCTTCTTACAAACACTGCTAACATCGAGGCCTTGGGCAGGATGCCACCCGCCAGATGCCTTCACTGTAGAATTGCTGTTTTCCCCTGTGTGATCAGTGTGTACCTGGGAGGAGGTATGTTGACCGTGCAACTATCATTTCTCCTTATACTTCCACCCACTGAGTTTAGCATCACTGACATTCTGGCCCGCACCCACTATTCCCGTGGTGTTGGCCCAAGTGGAACATTCATCACCCATTAGATATTTAGCGAATTCTATCATAAGGCAGAGCTGCCCCTCCTTCCCCGTGAACGCATGTATGTCTGCATGTGTGTATGCACGTGTGCGTGTGTGTATTCATTTATTCCTTCATTCATTTAATTATCCAATTGAATGACTGTGGACTTCTGGGTACTTATTTTACCCTTGCTATCATTGTTTCTTTTCTTTTTTTTTTTTTTCAAGATTTTATTTATTTATTCATGAGAGACACAGAGAGAGAGGAAGGGACACAGGCAGAGGGAGAAGCAGGCTCCATGGAGGGAGCCCGACGTGGGACTCGATCCCTGGTCTCCAGGATCACATCCCAGGCTGAAGGCAGCGCTAACCTGCTGGGCCCCCCCTGGGCTGCCCCCATTGTTTATTTTGTTGCTTACATTTATCTCTGATCAGAGCTCTGCAAGCTGGCTCTTGTGTCCTTTCGATACACCCTCCTCATTTCTTGAGCGCTTAATTGCTGGCACCGTACAGTGTGCTGGACTATTGATGTGTTTCCGCATCCCACCCTGGTGCCCACCATTTCCCAGGGAGCCTCAGTTCCCAGGATCAGAAATCCATATTTATAAACGGGTATCTGGCCTAGCTCTAGGTGTGCGTGTGGCTCCTGGGAGGTCATCAGCCCTCGGCTGCCCAAGCAGACAGTGCTGGGGAATCACTTACACGCACGAGTTCAGTCTTTGGACGCCTGGGAGGCTCAGCGGTTGAGCATCTGCCTTCGGCTCAGGGCGTGATCCTGGGGTCCTGGGATCAAGTCCCGCGTCGGGCTCCCTGCATGGAGCCTGCCTCTCTCTCTGCCTGTGTCTCTGCCTCTCTCTCTGTGTGTGTCTCTCATGAATAAATAAATAAAATCTTTTTTAAAAAATGAGTTCACTCTCATACTGCCTGCTTTGCCTTACTTGTATCATCTGTTTCTGACAGTGAGCAGTCAGGCTGTGGTCACCCATAGTGTATTTCTGTATACGCTCCGTCCTAGACAGAACTAACATTTCAGAGCTTCTTGCCCACACTGTTGTGGAAAACTCATTTCCTAATAAGAGTATAACCTTTGTGTGTCTCCAGCTTCACAATGTGCAGTCGATACACTGTTTTCCAAACCGATACAGATTATTTTCTTCTCCACCCTTCATGTGGTTATGTGTTCATTCAGAGTACCTGTAGGGCCATTGCCTGCTGCTGCATTCCATTTGGGCTCCCCCACAGTCCGGCTGGTCTTAAGAACTTATTTTTGGCAGAATTGTCCTAAGAGAACTATGCCCAAACACACTCAGCCTCTTTTCCTCCTTCCCTTCTCGTCCTCCTGTCCATCCCCCATCCCCACCCACCCTGTGTTGGCAGGTAACTCATTAATTCCTGGTTTATGCTTCCGATGCTTTTTTTTTTTTTTTTAAGATTTCATTTATTTATTCATGAGAGACACAGAGAGAGGAAGAGACACAGGCAGAGGGAGAAGCAGGCTCCATGCAGGGAGCCCGATGTGGGACTCGATCCTGACCCCGGGATCAAAGGCAGACGCTCAACCGCTGAGCCACCCAGGTATCCTTTATTTTGTTTTTAATTTTATTTATTTATTTGGGAGAGAGAGCATGAGCAGGGGTGGAGGGACAGAGGAAGAAGGAGAAATAGGCTCCCCACTAAGCAGGGACTCCAACATATGACTACGATCCCAGGACCTTGGGATCATGACCTGAGCTGAAGGCAAATGCTTCACTGACTGAGCCCCCCAGGTGCACCCCTATGCTTCTTTTGCACAAAAGATCAGATACGTGTGTACTTGCCTCCACCCTTTCTTTCTTACATGAAATGGTACGCATGAAAAAACAAGAAATGGTACGTATGCTTTTTTCACTTTATTCTGAAATCAGTTCGTATCGGTTCTTAGCGCGCTCACGCTCTCTCTGTCTGTTCCAACAGCGTACTACTACATTGTGTTCCATAGTTTTCTCAAGGACTACTTAGGTTCTTTCTATAATTTTCCAGTAGAACACAATGCTGCAATAAGTAACCTAAGGCAGGGCGCCTGGGTGGCTCAGTGGGTGAAGTGTCTGCCTTCAGCTCAGGTCATGATCCCAAGGTCCCGGGATTGAGCCCCACATCGGGCTCCCTGCTCAGCGGTGAGTCTGCTTCTCCCTCTCCCGCTGCCCCCTCCACATCCCCAGCTCATGCTCTCTTTCTCTCTCAAATAAATAAATCTTAAAAAAAGTAACCTAATGCATATACAAACATATTTTTTAAATTGTTGAATTATAAGTTGTGTACTGCTGTATAACAAACTGCTTCTGAGTGTAATAGCTTCAAACAGCAAACATTTATCCCCCCACAGCATCTGTGGGATGGGAATCTGTGAGTGGCTTGGCTGGGTCTTGGGCTCAGGGGCTCCCCTGCAAGGATGTGATCAGGCTGCAGTCAGGCCAGAGGGCAGGGCTGCGGTCTCACCCGATGGCTTGAATGATGGAGGACCACTCGCAGGCTCATACGTGGTACTGCCGGCAGGAGGTGATCCCTCCAGGTGGTTGGGCTACAAGCCGCAGGCCCTTGCCGGCTGGAGGCCAAGGTTCTCTCCTTCCGCTCCTAGGTTGTCTGTCCACAGAGCCACTGCTGTGTGTACAGTCTGTTTCTACGATGGACTCCCCATAGGTATTTGATGTCCCTGAATTCTGTGTCTCTTGTAACAATCCCCAAGATTTGTTTCTCTCCTTATCTGAATTCTTCCTTCAAGAGCATTTCTACTGTGCGGCAAATTTTTGAGGCTTTATATGAGCACAAATATTTATATTACATTCTCACATCCAAATGGCAATTTGAATAAAATTTTAACATTCAGGGGCACCAGGGTGGCTCAGCAATGGAACATCTACCTTTGGCTCAGGTTGTGATCCTGGGTTCTAGGATCAAGTCCTGCATCAGGCTCCCCACAAGGAGCTTGTTTCTCCCTCTATGTCTCTGCCTCTCTCTCTGTATCTCTCATGAATAAATAAATAAATAAATAAATAAATAAATAAATAAATAAATAAAATCTTTAAAAAAATTTTTTTAACAGAGTTCTTCTCTTTTAATATATTAAAAACATTCTACCATTATCCTCCCATACCATTTTGCTTTTGAGAAGTCTTTTATCAATCTGTCTTTTATTCCTTGGTAGGTAGGTGAAGAAATAATTTGTCCTTCAACCAGGACAATTTTGAGAGTGAAAGGGACGCTACTAATAATTAAGCTGGGACAGTAGCTATAAACCAGGAAGGTGGTAGCCAAACAAAGACACATGGTTTATTTATTTATAGGTTGTGTGGTCATCCTATTTATAGGTGATTTATTTTTTTTCTCTGGAATCTTTTAGAATGTTCTTTCTGCATTTGACATTCTTGGGTTTTGCTAGAACACTCCTGCATGTGGTTTTCCGTTGGTTCTGCTTGACCTTCTCTGAATTCTTTGTTTGAACTTCTCTCTGTCCCTCTTCTCTCCTTCCTCTCCTCATCTGTTTCCGCGACTTCCGCTTGAATCTTCCTGAGACTTACTGTCGTCAAATGTAGAGATATACTCATCCTGCCAACAGGAGCTGTGCAATCTGTTTGAGGTTTAGATTTATCGCTACAAATTGTGAGAAGTCATTCTCCATTGTGCCTTATACTTCTGTTTCCAGGGCATTTTAATTTTCAAGGGCCTGCAGGGCCTGGTGACAGTGTCCTGGCCTGATCCTCTGGTCTTCCCTAGGAAGACACTGCATTCTAAAACTTGTAGAAGATATTTCCAGATGCACATGGCCTCTCCCGATTTCTCATCAGGAGCTGTGGACATGAGAACTTAGAAGTCGTGTTCCTGTGTGAGGTCAGTTAGAATCCTTAATTGCCAACAGAATGTACTCTGACCCGTGTAAGCAGAAGAGGCATTTACTACAGGCTGTGAGGTCACTCCCAGGATCCTGCAGGGTGGGAAGAGCTCTGAGCCTGTGCTTCCAGGACCAGCACCCTACCCACGCTGTGGGCCAGGGCAGATGAGCAAGCTGCCACCACTGTGCCATGCCACTGGCTCACTCCTGGCCTCCGCCACCAGAGCCCCTTGGGAGCTCTGGTGCAGGCCAGCAAGGCATCTGTTCTGCACAGGGCCTGCCTCCTGGGATGCCCACCTCCACAGGAAACAGTGGCGTGGGGACGCCTCGCTGGCACCAGGGCAGGTGCTTTGGGAGCCAGAGCTGATAAATAGGGAGTTTGATCCTCCTCAAACCAAGATGACACTATATCTTAACTTGAATTTATTTATTTTAATTTTTTTATTTTATTATTTATTTATTTATTCATCAGACACACACACACACACACACACACACACACACACACACAGAGGTACAGACACAGGCAGAGGGAGAAGCAGGCTCCATGCAGGGAGCCCGACGTGGGACTCGATCCCGGGACTCCAGGATCACACCCCAGGCCGAAGGCAACACTAAACCGCTGAGCCAACTGGGCTGCCCTGTTAACTTGAATTTAAATTAAAAAAGAGGGATCCCTGGGTGGCGCAGCGGTTTGGCGCCTGCCTTTGGCCCAGGGCGCGATCCTGGAGACCCGGGATCGAATCCCATGTCGGGCTCCCGGTGCATGGAGCCTGCTTCTCCCTCTGCCTGTGTCTCTGCCCTTCTCTCTCTCTCTCTCTGTGACTATCATAAATAAATAAAAATTAAAAAAAAATAAATTAAATAAATTAAAAAAGAAAAATGAAAAAAAAAAAACCCCACAGAGTTTGGGGACTTTCTAAAATCCATAAAGGCTGTTTAAATCATTATGGGCTGGGCTTACGACACGTGTTCATTCACCACGGATGCCCTAGGGAGCTTGCAGTCTACCGCAGTTTCCAGAACTGCCTGCTGGCCAAGTGACCCAGATCTACCCACGATGCCACGTCTACCCCGACACAGCTGATACCAAAACGGAAAACCAGACAATTCCTTTGAGGGCTTGTCTAGGTGTCCTTTCTAGAGGAAAAGGAAGCCTTTTAAGTTTTATTTTTATTTTTTGATTTTTTTTAAACATGGGGCTGTACTACCCCTTTATTTTTATTATTAATTTTTAAAAGATTTTATTTATTCACGAGAGAGGCAGAGAGAGAGGCAGAGACATACAGGCAGAGGGAAAAGTAGGCTCCCCTAGGGGATCGGGACTCGATCCCAGGACACCAGGATCCTGACCTAAGCCAAAGGCAGACCGTCAACCACTGAGCCACCCAGGTGCCCAACTTTTAAGTTTTAAATAAAATGTTCAGAGTCCTCCCTCATGTGTCCAGAATTTTTCAGGCCATTTTTACAAACACCGTAAGCTCGTCGATTCGACTGAGATGTTGCCTCATTGATCTAGAGGGCTCTAGAAGCATCTGTCTAGAAGTGGCGGCTAAGATGCCTCCCAGACCCCTCAGCTGGCTGACCTCTCCCAAGTGCTTTTAAAGACTTTGCTCTGTGCTCTGTGTAGCAACTTCTGAACACTATAACAAAGAAATCATGAAGATGCCATTCTTAATGAGAAAGGCTTTTAGGGGTGCCAGGCTGGCTTAATCGGGGAGCATGTGACTTTTGATCTCGGTGTTGTGAGTTCGAGTTCCATGTCGGGTGTAGACATTACTTAAAAAAAAATAAGATCTTAAAAAAAAAGGCTTTTGGAAAGAAGTGGAGTGGGGTTGGATTTAAATGCAGTAAAACTTGAAGGACTGGATTTGCTGAGCTCTCTCTGCGTGTGAAGTGCTCCCTCTTCTTTGTTACATGCAAAGTGCACTAGCCACGTGGCGAGGAAGGGGCCTGGGCATGCCCTGGGCGTGCTCCCCGAGTCCCTGTGCTCTCATTTCTCTCTCTGGGCCGATATTGCAGATATTGCAGTGAAGCTCGCTGCTGCACACGAGCCTTCCAGCTGCCCTGCGCTGACCCTTGTCCCGACTCATAGCAAAGTCTGGCCATGAGTGGTGTCACTGTGACTGTTTTTACAGTCGGAAAGGGCACAGGACAAAACTTCCACATCAGGACAAGATTAAAAAGTCAATAAAGGGGCGCCTGGGTGGCTCAGTTGGTGTCTGCTTCATTCAGCTCAGGTCATGATTGCAGAGTCCTGGGATCGAGTCCTGCGTGGGGCTCCCTGCTTAGCGGGGAGTCTACTTCTCCCTCTCCCTCTCCAGCTTCCCCTGCTCAGTGCCTCTCTCTCTCTCTCTCTAATCAATAAATAAAATCTAAAAAAAAAAAAAAAAAAAAGGTCAAACTATGTGGGTACATGACACTACTTAGAAATGAAATAGAAAAAGGCAGAATTGGCTAAGGAACTCCTCAGTTCTGAGCTGATGCACTGGCAGAGATGGATTGCTCAGATGAGCCTGTCCCCTGGAGGCACACGGCTCACCGACCCCCAAATTCCTGCACTGAGAAAACTGGCCCAAGGCTGGGTCCTCAGGAAGATCAGCTGCTGGAATGCAAACGTCTTCAGCTCCAAACGTCTTCAGCTCCAAAACAAACAGAAACGATTGTAGTGAACTCTGCACCAAATATGCGCCTACGTAACACACAGTGAGAGATTGTTCTAAGTGGATTTACAACCATTACCTGGCACTTACAGACTGAGGACGTGTGCTCTAAGGACAAACTCTAAGGAAAATTTTGAGCTCCTATATAGTAGTTTCATTGTTTACGGTAATAATGGTGTGACTGTGAGACCATTTTTATCTAGTTGGGTAATGACGTGTCCGAGTTGTTAGAAATAGTCCAAGTTGGGAAGCCTGGGTGGCTCAGTGGTTGAGCGTCTGCCTTAGGCCCAGGGTGTGATCCCGGGGTCCTGGGATCGAGTCCCACATCGGGCTCCCTGCATGGAGCCTGCTTCTCCCTCTGCCTGTGTCTCTGCGCCTTTCTCTCTGTGTGTGTCTCTCATAAATAAATAAAATCTTAAAAAAAAAAAAAAAAGAACCCTGAAGCCATCCCTTCCTTGTACAACCAGGTGGAAGAGGAAAGAACTGGGTAGGTATCCTGCCTTCCTCATGGGGCCGCGTCTGTGCACTATGTGAGCAGCCCTGGTGAGTGGGGGCATCTTCCTCCTCCCAGGGGGCTGGCTGGTCATCGGGGACAGAGATGCCACCGTCCCCACCACTGCTGGTTCCGGCTGGAGGGGCCGATTGGGGCCGCAGTGGGGTCGTGTCTGCTGCAGACAGAGGACCTTCAGGGTTAGGGAAGCAATTAGGGCCGGTTAGTAGGAATATGATGAGTGTTCTGGGCCTGCTGCCTAATGAATGGGACCCAGGCCATGCTCTCGATACTTGCTTCTCCTCTAGACCGACAGAGGTCCTCTATGAGGCCCTGAGGGGACTTCTAAGCAGTGTGATGTCACGTGGAGGTGGGAGGACCCTTAAACCTGCGGAGGGAGGTCCTCTTGAGGCCCTCAGGTGACTTCTAAGCAATGAGGTCACGCGGAGGTGGGGGGACCCTCAGACCTGCGGAGGGAGGTCCTCTGAGGCCCTCAGGTGACTTCTAAGTAGTGTGAGGTCACGTGGAGGTGGGGGGACCCTCATACCTGCAGAGGGAGGTCCTCTGAGGCCCTCAGGTGACTTCTAAGCAGTGTGAGGTCACGTGAGAGGACGGGTAGTGACGGCGTGCAGGCAGCATGTCCCCCTGGCAGGCGCATGGACTCGGGGCCTGTGCAGCCGGAGCCGGGAGCAGGCCCGAGGGGAGGATTAGGAAACAACAGGCCATTGACTCTCTGGCTTCCCCACTCTGGCCCTTGTGCCAAGGCTCCTGCTGTCCACGGCCGACAGTCCCCGCTGAGCAGGAAACACTTGCCGATGGTCCCCTCCGCCCCACGGAGCTGGCAGCAGCAGCGGGGCCCTGTGTGGCTGCTACCGCACGGCGGCGTCCCCACCGTGGAAGCTGGCGTCCTCACCATCTCTCTGTGTCTCGTTATCGGAATCAAGCGCTACTTTGAACCCTGCGTGCTATCTTCAGGGAGGACGTGACAGGCGGGAATGAAACACTTGGAAGAGATCTGCCTGGCTTCTTGGGGTCACCCGGTTTTGCCTCGACCCCATCCTGTGTCTGCAGCTGAGCTGTGGCGCGAGGACTCCGAGGGCCGACCTCGTCCCGGTTCCTGCGTTCGTGTCACCAGCAGGTTGTGAACTGCACACCGCGGTGCCAGGGACGCACCCGCTGAGTGCTGATGAACGGCACTGAGCAAACACCAGCTCGGGTGGCCACACACCGCCAGTGTCCCCAGGGGACCGAGCCGTGCCAGCTCCCAGGACAGCAGCAGTAAGGGCAGGCGGCCCAGGCCCCGGAGTCCGGGGGACCCGCCAGGCTCCCGGTGCAGTGAGGGGCATGCGGCTGACCCCGGCTTCTCTAGACAGGGCTGTCACTTCTGAGCCGAACACCCTGCTGTCAGAAGTGCCCTTTTTGCTAATGAGAAAACTGGCCCAAGGCTCTGTCCTCAGGAAGACCAGCTGAGGGGTCATTTTAAAGCAACGGAGAACCTTTAAAATGAAACCCCACAAAGGAATCCCGCCTTGGAGGGACTGTCCCATGGTGGTGTTGACGCCGGGGGAGATGGGGAACCCAATGCCAGCAGCAGAAGGCTTCACACCTTCTGGGGGCTTGTCTCCCTTTGCAAACCCTTCCCACCTTTCCTTGCTGCTTCTCAGGTCACCCGGACCCTGGCCTGCACCCCTGCAAGCTCTTGGCTCTGTGCGGAGAAGGTGGCCTGTTGGGAACTCTGGGCCCTCGGAGGGATCCAGGAACAAGATCAGAGTCCTGTCTGGGCGCCCCCTCCTTTCCACAGGGTGTGACCTCCCGGCTCCCACGGGGCACTTGGCATGCCTTCCTCTGCATGAACCTTCCTCGCAAGCGCTTGTCTGGGTCCCCCTGCAGGTTTCTTGCTCCTGTCGGAAGCACCCACTGGGTAAGTGACCTTGCTGGCCTCTCCATATTGTCTGGTGAGGCGTAGGGACAAGGCCCACTGAGGCAGCCTGCAGCCCCGATGTCAGCGGGGCCTCTCCTGCTCTAAGGTCAGCAGCACCTGAATCAGGGTTCCTGGGGCTCTGGGGGCTTCTGAGAGGTGGCGAAAGGCTCTGGCTCCTCACCAGCACACAGGCCAGGTGACACAAAAGGAAGATCCCAAACCACAAAACCTGCGCTGCTGGCGCGGGAGAGGGCACGAGAGCAAAGGCCAGGGAGGTTTCAGCCGGTACTCTGCGCCCCTGCAGCTTGGGTCTCTCACAAGCAACGTTATTTGTGTGATCAGAGTAGAAGGCGCTGGTTAACTTCACGAAGCCCGTCCAGCCTCTCATCACTGGGTCCTCTTGTCCACCCACCCAGCCCTCGGCAGTCTGCACCCTGCTCCCAGCCACGCGCCCACCCACAGAGGGGACGGAACGCCAGTCCTGCTTCCCCAGCCGCGGGAAGCTCACAGGAGACAGATGAAAACGGTTTGGGTCTCACACCTTTGAAGTCGCAGCAGAGACAAGATTCAGAGGGCACACGCCCTGCCCGTGTCCATGGCGGAAATTTCACAGCCTGAACTTCGCTGCACGATGTGAGCTGACCAGCCAGGGACGCCTGCTGTCCCTGTTGACTCCCCGGAGCCAGTCCTGGTGGATGGGCTTCCCCACCTCCAGACAGGCGCAACCAGAGCTGGCGACAGGGCCGTGACCTCCACAGCCCTTCCCAGGATGCTGCTGGTTCTCATGTCAGCTTCTTGGGGTATGTTTCAGGTGGCACACCTGGGAGGTTGTCTAATGTTTGCCCGGAACAAAGAACGCATCCTGAGCAACTGTCTGCGCTTCCCAGAGGCTGGCCTTCTCGCCCATCACCCCTGCAGCCCACCACCCCCCCCAGCCCACCAGCCCCCAGGTGTCACAATGCTTTTCAGAGCTCCACGTTTTACCCACATCAATCTTTCTAAGGATATGATATCAAATTGCAGTTTCTTAATCAAGAAACTTAATCATAATCAGCAAGATAATCATACCCATTTGACAAATATTTAAATCATTTATTGCCATTTAAGTTACAGCACTTTAATATACACGCTGCATGGAAGCACACTTTCTCTAACACTGGCCATGACAGTGTAAGTATGGCCGGCTGTCGGTGGTCTCAGGGTCATTAAAGAGTTAAAGATTCTGAGTATTTAAGTGCTAATAATTACAGTTTTTATCCAATTTTTTATTAAGTAAATTCTAGCAAGTAATATAATATACATATTACTGCAGATAAAACCATCATTGGGAATTATTAAATTGATTGCATATTTTGAGCTACTCTTTATGAAGAGAAGTAAAATACTTGGTATGTGTAAGGCAGCAGAGAGTTGGCTTAGGGACTCTCAGCTATTTCTAGAAAAATTGGTTAGTAAAAATAGCATTCAGCTTATTTTCCTTAGCAAGACTATTCTGAGGATGGAATCTGTGACTCAGCAGCAGCGCTGACGCTGTCCCTTCAAACACCTGGTTGCTCATTTTCCACTGTTATGCTGATGCCTTTTTACTCATCCTGGAAATAAACACAAAGAAAAATTCAATGAAAAACAAACTTGGATGGCGTTAAGACACCTTTACATTTATTTCAACCTAATAATTTTATTAAAAACAGTAATATCCTATCTCATGTTAATTTGCATGTTTCAGTAAGCAAATCTGTATTGCATTTGCAGACCAATCATTGTTTTAAAGTCAGCAGCATATTTTTTTCCAACAGCACATTTTTGCTCTGAATCTAGTTTCCCCAACTGCTGACACATTATCTCTGTGCACACACACACACACTCACACCTAGTCCCCCAAGGCCTCCAGATTGGAGTTTCTGTCTCCCCAATTCCTCAAAACAAAAACGATTAAATCGGGATCTGCTTACTCATGTTTGATAAGGCGTCCTCCCTGAATGAGCTGGGCTACTTCATTTGTGGCATGGCATGCAAACAGAAGCCAGTTTCGAGGCTGGACCTTGTAGGCAAATCTCATGAATGTCAAGGAGTAACAACAGAGGGCTGTCGGAAACATCAAAGCAAAGCAATGGCTTATGGTCTAGCAGACTGAGAGCTGGTGTGATCAGAGATCAGCAGCTTGATCGCCTTCATCAGAAAAAGAATCTCTTCTGCTAAAACTTTTCACAGACGATAAAAGTTGTTGCTTAAATTCTCCCACGAATGGGAAACTCATTCCATATTTTACTCTACTGTTAGGTATTTTTACTTATTAAACATTTCAGGGACGTTTGCTTGCTAGAGTGGGCTATTAGTTCTAGCACTGTCTGAAAGAATTGCTACTTAATCCCCGCAACAAGACTTTTATGGTCAAATATCAGATTTCAAATAAAATTCAAGGCACTTCATCTAAATAAAGTCCAAGAGGACCCATTCTTCACTTGTGTGTACTAGATCTGAAAGGCACACAGGACCTTAACACTTCCTGGGTAAATATTTCAAAACAACTCTGTTTTTTTTTCCTCCCCGTGGACAAACACCCTTCCATGCCATCATATTTCTTTATGTTACTTTCAAATCGTGACTGTAGTAGCTGGAGCTACAAACATGAAATGTAAACAGAAGCCATATTATGCTATAATTATATGTATCAAAGTCCTCCCAATTATTCAAATGTGTGTCCTTACCAAATGTCATCCGCCCACTGATAATCTCTGGAGACTTTTTCATGTCATTGATGGCAGCAATGGGAAGACCCCAGTTGGCTACAGGGCCCCAGAAATGCTACAAAAATGAGAGGAAGGGAAAAGGAGAGGAAAGGATAAGGAGGGGATGTGAAAAGCTGCAATTTCTTCCTTTAAATGACAATGGAAACATGTGAAAATGAACCTTCATGTTTATATCTTGCAGATTTACTTGCAGATGGCCGGTTAACATTTAGGCACTGTCTGGTCAAGGCTTGACCTGTTAGTCAGTGGCTCTTCCAGGGTGAGCCCCGAGTCAGGAAGGATTTGGCCATTTACCAAGATCCCCATCAACTTCCAGATTACTGCTAGGTAATCTCTGTCCCACTGAGAGAACTTTAAATCAGATTAACTTCTTACCCAATTCCCTCCTGCCGTAACTTAAACCTCATTATAACTTAAACCTCATTACAACTATTCTCTGTAAGGGACTGTTTAAATCTCTCAAAACCTCTTTTTCAAATTTACATTAAGGTATTTGTCAGTATCTCTTAGAATGCCTATCCTAAATTGGAGATTTTTTTCTGAAGAAAGCAACTTAAAAGGGGAGAACTTGCTTTTCAGCTCCTATGAGCTATATTTAGATCAGAGAACATGGAAATCTCCACTCAGAACCCCAGAGATACTAAGAAATTAAGACTGGAAGATACTTTTGAAGTCATAGCAACAACCAATGTTTAAAAAAGGCTCAACAGTTTTTCATCCTAGGACAGCAGCGTCCCAGGACAGCAAAATGCCATTGTCTGTGTTCAACAGCAGTAATATCCAATTGATTTAGTTTCTGAGGCTGAACTAAGTTCAGTAGCTTTTCCCATCAAATTAAAAATTGTTTATTAATGTACAATTTACAGTAAGGTATGAAAGAAACCACACATCGTTGACTAAACACCCTTTTTCGTTATCAGACTATTAATCAGTGATCAACTTCTGCCTATCAGAGCATTTAAGATAAATTCAGGCTGCTGAGCACATTTCTAACATTGACCAGGAGTCTTTAAAATCCCTAATTCCATTAAGAAGTAGGAAACAAAGGAACTACAAGAAAAATATGTGGATTATGTTTGGGATGATAGAATATTTTGAAATGCTTACTTAACATGCTTAAGTGGGAGGCCCAGGCCGCCCAGGCCTTAACCAACTGTAAAGAGCCAGAGCTCCTCTGGGGCCAGCATGCTAGGCATGGGGGCATCTACAGCTGACTTTCAAACCCCGTAATTGGACACAGCTGGTGTAAAGAATCTCAGAGGTTCTGTGGTGGCGGGCTAGTGTTCTCATCTTCAGACTGGATGTTATCTGAGTTACACTCACTCTGCTGGAACTTGAATTTCTTGTACCTGGATGCTGAGTGGCCAATCCTCTCCCCCCTACCTACTGGAGCTCTGGAGAGGGAGGGTGGCCAGCCTTCACTTACTGGCTTCCCCCCATTCCCGTCCTTCTCCGGGGAGGGGGGGGGTGGGGGGGGGGAGGCACTTCTTTTCTCAGCTCCCTGCCATACTGGTGTCTCCCTTTCCTCATCTACTGACTGGGCTTTTCTCCACCTTAGTTTAGTTTTATCTTTTTCTAGTTAATCTCTTCCCACAGCTCTGCTTTGCATGTTGGTCCCCATGTCTACCTTCTCATACATAGACACGGGGCTGGAATAGAGCCTGGAGAGGTTCTCCACCACCAGGCCCAAAGGCATCTCCCCCTGCAGCTGGGGTCATGGAACAGGACCCTGGCATAAACCTGACAGCTCAAGCAGCCCTGGGGGACTTGCGCTCACATGGTGGCATTACGAGTTCTAGGTTGAGGACTGTCATGCATGAATAGAGTTCTGCAAATTAGCGGTGATCAACACTCTTATGATGATAAACATTAAGATACGCTTACAACCGGTTTCTTAAAAAGAATATGAAAGGTAAAAATGATCTCATCACTAGTTTACTAAAAGATCTAACCCCAGAAGGTTAACAATGCAGTCTTTTTGCCTAGTGCAAGCTTCTAGTCCCACTTCCCTGTTTGTAAACACGTTTGGTCCAGGTTCCTTCTGCTCAGCAGTCAATGCACTGGTCCTGCCTGAAGTTAGTGCCCAGAGCAGATCAGAACCACCACCAGATGCGGTGGCCAGATTGGCCAGCTTAAGCAGAGGAGGCCAGGGCTGGGCCAAGGCTGCTGTCTGTAACTCTGTTAATGCACAAAGTCTGCAAAGGCCTGAAATAAAGTAGAACAATTTTCTTACCGTACTATTTTGTGAGGAGGCCCCAACGTTCAGACAGGAGAGATGTAGGGGAAAAAAAAAAAAAAAAGATCAGATGCTTTGAAAGATTTCAGTTCTATTCGGTGACTTCAACCTCACACGTGTGCTCAAGTTTCAGTGACAGAACTACCAGGTGAGCAGCACATGTTCTTTTCTTAAGAAGATAGAGTATTATTCCTAACAACAACTTTGACCCAATGAAACTAAAATTTCGTAAATTTTACGAAAATAAACTTACACCTTAGAGTGAAGCTGTCCAACAGAAATATAATGCAAGTCACTACCAGAAGCCACATATGTAATTTAAAAATTTCTAGAAGCCACATTAGCAGAAGTAAAATGAAACTAGGGAATTTTATTAAGTTTATTCTAATGTATCAGAAATATTTCAATTTGAACATGTAATCAACAAAAACTTAACAATGTGACATTTTACATTTTTTTGTACTAAGTTTCTGTGATCTGTTATATGTGTTGACATTTGTGGCGCATGTCATTTGGACTGGCCACAGGTAAAATGCTCCACTGTCATCTGAGGCTCACAGCTGCTGGATGGCATAGTGCAGGCTGAGGGGGCATTTCTCTGGAAATGAAGAGGTGGAGAAACACAGTGCTGCAGAATTCCGGCAGTGATGAGCTCACCATTTTTACGAACAGGTTATTACCAGAACAAAAGCCCCTAAAAATAGGCATGTAACTTTACATTTTGTTCACTTCTAAAACTCTGGAACCTCAAACGGTGTCTAGCATTTACAAGGCACCCAAAAAAGTCTTTGTTGAATGAACGAACGAATGAATAGTAAAAACTTTCAACATTAAGTGTTTTTCCGAATGTTAAACTTAGTACGGTTTAAAAATACATAAAAAGTTTTAGAATGAATTCCTTTTATTTCTGAAATGGCAATTCTTTTTGCAGGATATAGCTTAATCTTCTGTATGGCAAAATCTTAAAGTTTATGTATTGAAAGAGTTAAGGAAGTAAAATGATAAAATCCTTTATAAACACATTGACATCCAAATAGCTCTTCTCACCATTTTGATTTAGAGGTCAAGAAGGTTCTAATTTCCACTGTGAAAGTATTTGTTGACGGTGCTAATAATATTCAAATAGGCTTTATTGTGAAATTCAAGAAGCCTAAAAAGAGTCTTTCAACACTAAATGAATTGTTTGAAGAAATTATGTTTCACTAGATTTGCCTTACCAAGACTATTTCACAGGAAGTCCAAATTGAGCACAGTGTTTTGCCTCAGAAGGGGTGGGTTTTCTTACCAGGCCAGCCTGACCTAGGAGATTATGGACTATGCTCATCTGCAGTGTCACTATTCTGTTTGTTTCAGAAGTAGAATTTAGGGATTCCTCAGTTGCATATAACACCCAGTGCTCATCTCATCATGTGCCCTCCTTAATGCCATCCCCCAGTTACCCCATCCTCATCCCCTCCAGCAACCCTCAGAATTCAGTGTCTCTTATGGTTCACCCCCGATTCCATGGTCTTTTATTTTTCCTTCCCTCCATCTACATTCATCTGTTTTGTTTCTTAAACTCCTCACATGACTGAAATCATACGGCATTTGTCTTTCTCTGATTGACTCATTTCACTTAGCATAATACACTCTAGTTCTAATCACATTGTTGCAAATAGCAAGATTTCATTCTTTTTGGATGGCTAAGTAATAGTCCAACTCTCTCTCACACACACACACACACACACACACACACACACACACACACAATCTTCTTTATCCATTCGTCTGTTGAGGGACATCATCTGGGCTCAAACCACAGTCTGGCAATTGTGGACACAGAGACTATAAACACTGGGGTGCAGGTGCCCCTTGGGATCACCATATTTGTATCCTTTGGATAAATACCTAGTAGCACAATTGCTGGGTCATAGAGTAGTTCTATTTTTAACTTTTTGAAGAACCTCTGTATTGTTTTCCAGAGTGGCTGCACCAGCTTGCATTCCTACCAATACTGCGGGAGGGTTCCCCTTTCTCTGAATCCTCACCAACATCTGTTGTTCCCAGAGTTAATTTTAGACATTCTGACCAGTGTGAGGTGGTATCTCATTGTGGTTTTGATTTGTATTTCCCCAATGCTGAATGATGCTGAGTATATTTTCATGTGTCTGTGACCATTTGTATGTCTTCTTTGGAGAAATGCCTGTTCATGTCTTCTGCCCATTTCTTGAGTGGATATTTTGTTTTTTTGTAGTGTTTACTATTCTTAAAGCACCTTTGTTCAGGATCTGAACAAAGAACCATATCTAATTAGCTGTAAGTTACCAGTGGTACATTTTCCCATCAAAAATATTTTAAGAGATGTAGCTTTTAAAACCTAAAAGATCGGGGGATCCCTGGGTGGCTCAGCAGTTTAGCACCTGCCTTTGGCCCAGGGCACGATCCTGGAGTCCCAGGATCGAGTCCCACGTCGGTCTCCCGACATGGAGCCTGCTTCTCCCTCCTCCTGTGTCTCTGCCTCTCTCCCTCTCTATGTCTATCATAAATAAATAAATAAATCTTTAAAAAAAAAAAAAAAAAAAACCTAAAAGATCAACTTGGGGAGAATTTAGTTTTCAATTCAGGACTCTTCCTGAACCATACTATAGTTCAAATTCTACCCTATTCTACAGCATGAAAATCATCACACAAAGAATGCTGATCTTCCAACCAAGAATACCCTACCCAGCAAAGTTATTCAGAATTGAAGGAGAGAGAAATAATTTTCCAGAAAGCAAACGTTGAAAAAGTTCACTGCCATTAAACTTGCCTTACATGAAATGGGGTTAATTAGTAACAAGAGCACACATGAAAGAGTAAATCTCACTGTTAAAGTAAATATATAGTAAAGTTAAGTAGATTAATTACTTATTAAGCTAGTATGAAGGTTAAAAGACAAAGTAGTAAAAATAAAATAATTAGCTAAGGGACAGACAAGATAAAAAGATGTAAAGTATATCAAAAACAAAATAAGGGGAGGAACATTGAAGTTTAGAATGAGATCAAACTTAGAGTTGTTACCAACTGAAAACTATTACAGATACAAGTTGTTATATATAAGCCTCAAGGGAACCACAGAGCAAAAAACTATAATAAATAACAAAAAATAAAGATCATCAAACCACAAGACAGTAAGAGAACAATGTAACAGAGAACTACAAAAACATCCAGAAAATAAACAAAATGGCAGTAAGCGCATACCCACCATTGGGCTACCTGCTCAGTTGGTAATCTGCTTCTCCCTCCCCTTCCAGCTCGTGCCCTCTGTCACTATCTCTGTCTCTCTCTCAAATAAATAAAATCTTAAAAAAATGAAAGAGATATTAAAACTGATACCACAGAAATAAAAAGGACTGTATAATACCATTATGAACAGTTTTACAACAATAAACTGGACAACCTAGAAGAATGGACAAATTCCTAGAAACATACAATCTACCAAGGCTACATCATGATAAAATAGGAAATCTCAAGAGATTGATTACTAATGAAGTGATTGAATCTGTAATCGAAAACCTGCCAACAAAACGAAGTCCAGGCCCACACAACTTCCCCGTTGAATTCCACAAAACACCCAAAGAAGAATGAATACCAATCCCTCTCAAACACTTCTAAAAGATAGAAGAGGGAAGAATTCTTACCAAAATATTTTACAAGTCCAACATACCAAAACCAAACAAGGATGCCATACAAAAAAGTAAGTTACAGGCCAATATCCCTGATGAAAACAGATGCAAAAATCCTCAATAAAATACTAGCAAACCAAATTCAATAGTACATCGAAAGGATCATACACTATGATCAAGCAAGATTTATTCTAGGGAGTCAAGGATGGTTTAATATCCACAAATCAGGATGCCTGGGTGACTCAGCAGTTGAGTGTCTGCTTTCAGTTCAAGGTCATGAGATCAAGCCCTAGGTCAGGCTCTGCACTCAGGGAGGATTCTGTTTGAGATTCTCTCTCCCTCTTCCTCTGTCCTGTGCCCTGCTTGTGTACTTGCTCTCTCTCAAATAAATCTTAAAAAAAAAAAAAAAAAAAAAAAGAACTTAGGAAAAAAAGCCTGTTACTATTTGCAGTTGACATGATATTACATAGAGAACACCAAAGACTCCATCAAAAACTGTTAAAAAAAAAAAAAAAAAAGAACTGCTAAACAGGGACATCTGAGTGGTTCAGTGGTTGAGTGTCTGCCTTTGGCTCAGGGTGTGATCCCAGAATCCTGGGATCGAGTCCCACATCAGGCTTTCTGCATGAAGCCTGCTTCTCCTCCCTCTGCCTATGTTTCTGCCTTTCTCTGTGTCTCTTGCAAATAAATAAATAAAATCTTAAAAAAAAAAAAAACCTGGTTAAACAAATTCAGTAAAGTTGCAGATTATAAAATCAGAATACCAAAATCTGTTGTTTCTTTATTAATGAGCTATCAGAAAGAAATTAAGAAAACAATCTCATTTACAATTGCATCAAAATAACGTACCTAGGTATAAATTTAATCAAGGATGTTGTATGTTGAAAACTGTAAGATATGAAAGAAACTAAAGAAGACACAAATAAATGGAAAGCTATTTCATGCTTAGGGACCAGAAGAATATTATTAAATTGTTCATACTATCCAAAGCAATATACATATTCAATGAAATCCCTATCAAAATTCCAATGGCATTTTCTTTTAAGATTTTATTTATTTATTAGAGACAGAGAGAGAGGCAGAGACACAGCAGAGGGAGAAGCAGGCTCCATGCAGGGAGCCCGACGTGGGACTGGATCCCGGGTCTCCAGGATTAAGCCCTGGGCCCAAGGCGGCTAAACCGCTAAGCGCCCCCCGCCCCCCGGGCTGCCCCAATGGCATTTTCCATAGAAATACAACAATCCTAAAATTTGCATGGAATCATAAAAGACCTTGAATAGGCAAGGCAATCTTGGAAAAACAGAACTGGAAGCATTAAGTTCCCTAATTTCAAACTATTACAAAGATGTAGTAATTAAAACTACATCTGCGTGGTATTGACATAAAAGAGATATAGATCAATAGAGCAGAGCCCAGAAATAAACCTACACAGGAGTCAAGAAATTTGACAGAGGAGTCAAGAACATAAAATGGGGAAAAGACAATCTCTTCAATAAATGATACTGGGAAAATTGCACAGCCACATGCAAAAGAGTGAAACTGGACCATTACCTTACACCAAACACAAAAATGGATTAAAGATGTGAATGTAAGACTTGAAATCATAAAACTCCTAGAAGAAAACTAGGTGGCAAGTGGCTTGACACTGGTTTTGGCAAAGATTTTCTGAATCTGACAGCAAAAGCAAAAATAAGTAAGTGGGAGTATGTCAAACTAAAAAGCTTTTGCAAGTAAAAGAAAAATGAAAAGGCAACATATCGAATGGGAGAAAATATTTGCAAACTATATATCTGAAAAAGGGCTAATATTCAAAATACATTAACTCACACAACTCAATAGCAAAACAACAACAACAACAACAACAAAAACCCAAAAAAACCAGTATGATAAAAAAAATAGGCAGACCTGAATAGACTTTTTCCCCAAAAAAGACATACAGATGGCCAACAGGTACATGAAAACATACTTGACATTGACTAATCAGAAAAATGCAAATCTAAGTCACTAGGTTATCACCTCACACCTCTTAGATTATCATTGGGGCACCTGAATGGCTGTGGCTGAACGTCTGCCTTTGGCTCAGGTTATGATTCCGGGGTCCTGGGATTGAGTCCAGCATCAGGCTCCCCAGAGGGAGCCTGCTTTCCCCTCTGTCTATGCCTCTGCCTCTCTGTGTGTTTCATGACTGAATGAATGAATGAATGAATACATAAAATCTTTAAAAAATTACTGCTATCAAAAATATAAAAAAAAAACTGTTGGCAAAGATGTGGAGAACATACATTGGTTGTGCAGTGTTGACGGGAATGCAAACTGGTGTGGCCACCATGGAAAACAGTATGGAAGTCCCTCAAAAAATTAAAACCAAATTAAATACGATCCAGCAATTCCACTTCTGGGTATTTGAAGAAAACAAAAACACTAATTTGAAAAGACATATACATCCCTATGTTCACTGAAGCATTATTTACAATACCCAAGATATGAAACAACCTAAGTGTCCACTGATGGATGAATAACCTGTAGTACATATACACAGTGAAATATTACTCAGCCATAACAAAGAATAAGTTTTACCATTTGCTACAACATGGATTCACTTCAAGGGCATTATGCCAAGTGAAATAAGTCAGAGAAAGACAAATACCATGTGACCTCTTATAGGAATGATCTTAAAAAACAAAACCAAAAAACCAAGCTCATAGATACAGAGAACAGATTGGTGACTGCCAGGGGCAGAGGATGAGAAATGGGTGAACTGTTTTGTCTGAGTTTAAGTAAGTTGAATAAAAATTTTAAAAAAATGTAATAATGTTGATTACTTAAATAATGGTTTAATGATCATAAAACAGAGAATGAAATCATTCTAAACAATACTAGTAAATATAAAAATCCACAACTCAACATTTCTTAATTTTATGTTAGTTATTTAAAACACGAATCATCTACTAAGTCAGAAAATCTGAATGCATATTTTTGCAGAGTCAAGCTAATGGAAAGAAAATCTTTTTAGTGTATGAATATCTATTTGAAAGAATAAATTTATATGCAACGCACAAACTTCAATTTGGGGAGAGTAATGTAAAACTGTGTAGAAAATACCCTTGATTTTGGGGCACCTGGGTGGCTCAGTCTTGATTTCAACTCAGGTCATGATCTCGGGGTTGTGAAACTGAGCCCCAGTCAGGCTCCGTGCTCAGTCTGCCTGAGACTCTCTCCCTCTCCTCTCACCCACAACCCTCCCCACCAGTGCACACTCCCTCTCCCAAGTAATTAAATCTTAAAAAAAAAAAAAAAAAAAAAAGACCTTGATTTTTCTCTTTATTTGGTATGCTGCCATTATTTCCATTAAGGTTAAAAAAAAAAAAAAAAAAAACAACTTTAAAGTCTTTCTTGTGTTCACTTACAATCTGGAACTCTCAGGAGGAAACTCCACCTTCCTGGCTAAGGACAATGTGGAGGTGATGAAGGACAATCACTGTATAGTTGACAACAAAACAAAATGAAACGAAACTCCATAAAACCTTATCTTGTTTTCTTTAATTTGGAAGTGATTGGTGGGTTCATTTCTTCTAAGCTCATTTTTATTTTCATAATGTCTCCTGAACACTGCCAATCTCAGTTTCTTATTTTCCTAAAATTACGGACAGTTGTTAGCTTGCTCTGAAAGCACTGTTAGTTTGCGTAACTGGTAACTCGTTTCGATAGTGCTGAAAGGATCCAACGGTCTTATTTACGCCACTACTTGAAGCGGGTAAGAGTTTGAGCTGCTCTAAGTTGCAGTTCTCTTGCAGCCTGAAAATGCTCACCTACATTTTTTATTTGTCGTCACCAAACTCATCATATTTTCTAACTCAAGTTAAAACGAGGGCATTTTCACAAGTAGAATGTGTGATATTCAACTGTATCTAGCTGGTCAAAACTGACTGGACATCAGAAAAGACCTCTGGCAACTGGACTGTACAGACAACGGCTCTCCTGTGGCCAGTTCTGCTTCACCACCATCAGCTTCATGAAATGTTTGAAGATCAGTTGTATGGTACATATACACAGGGAAATATCACTGTGGGCAGGGTACAGGAAGCAGCATGGTGGAGAGGAGAGGCACAAAGTACCTTACGCCTTTTTTTTTTTTTTTTTTAAGATTTATTTGAGGCGGGGGGGGGGAGAGGGGGAGAGAGAGAGAGAGAGAACTAGCAGGGGGAGGAGCAGACAGAGACGACAAGCACAAGCAGACTCTGTGCTGAGCACCGAGCCCAACCTGGGGCTCAATCCCAGGACCCTGAGAGCATGACCCGAGCTGAAACCAAGAGTCGAATGCTTACCTGACTGAGCCCCCCAGAAGCCCCGACCTTACTTCTTTTTGAAACCATTCTTTCGCATTACTTTCTTCAAATCCTAACCTGGCATTTCCACTGTGGCTCTGCAAACCTGTTGTCCATAGGTCTCAAGTTTAGTCTAGATAAAAGTTTTTCATGTGGCCAGTGAGGCACTGGATCAGACTCCTAAGCCTGTCCCAGCCCCAATAATCTATCATTGGGCAAGGGGTCCCTGTTGTTCTGCTGCAACTTCTCACCTGGATAGTAAGTAGAAATCTTTAAAGCTTTCCTGAAAACAAGGAGTTAAAATTAGAATAGCATACCTTTTGAACTATAGAGTATTCATGGCAAACACCCCATTAATTTCTGATTTGTAAGCGTGCTAGCAAACAGATTTAAAAACTCTCCATGATCTAGGTTCTGCTTAAGAAAACATCCTTTGCACATATATCCAATTATATACACACATATACATATATCCATTCACCTCTCAGGAAGGGGGTAAATCTGTAGAATAAATCTGTACAGACTGCTCCTGATGCAATCATTAAAGCATGTGTCCTATGCCTCAGAAATTATTTGTTCCATTTCATTTATTCTTTTTAACCAAAATTCAGGACAGAGGAATGCAAGGGAACAAGGAATGAGGACACAAAGAGCAAGAGCAAAGAAAGCTCTCTTATCTTACTTCATCAACAAGGTATATGAGGAAATAATTTAAAAAAATATATAGGGGTGCCTGTTTGGCTCAGTCAGTTAGTAAAGCACAGGACTCTTGATCTCAGGGTTGTGAGTTCAAGCCCCATGCTGGGAGTGGAGATTACTGAAAAAATAGTAATAATAAATAAAAAAGATAATAGAAACCCAGAAAGTTCTTGATTCAAGATCTCTTTTTTTAAAAAAAAGATTTTATTTATTCATGGGAGACAGAGAGAGAGAGAGAGAGAGAGAGACCAAGACATAGGCAGAGGGAGAAGCAGGCTCCATGCAGGGAGCCCGATGCAGGACTCGATCCCAGGACTCCGGGATCACCACCTGAGCCAAAGGCAGAGGCTCAAACGCTGAGCCACCCAGGCATCCCTTGATTCAAGATCCTCATTAAGGTAAGAAATTGGTGAGAGGAGAGATGAAAGGTGCCAAGTAGGAGAGTACCAGAACCCAGGGAAGAAACATGCAATATTACTTTCATCAAGCACTATGCTATGCTGTTCAACAGCTACCAAAGCACAATATGTAAGCAATTGCCCAGGACCACACAGCTACAAATCACCAGGGCTAGGGTTCTAACTCATCATTTGGTCTTAATAATACTATAAATCAATCAGTTCTAATAAAAATTTTGAGTAATAACTTAATATTATTTAATATTAAGACCCAATTTAAATGTCCCGGGTTGTCCTAGAAATGCCTTTATGGTGGTTTTCTTCCATGCTAGATCCAATCAAAGTCTACACACTACTTATGGTTAGAATCTATTTCCTTAACTCCTGTTTCTCAGTGAAAAAAATCAACATTTTAAAATATACTCGGATGGGCGCCTGGCTAGCTCAGTCCATAGAGCATGCTATTCTTGATCTCCAGGATTATGAGTTGGAGCCGCACATTGGGTGTAGAGATTACTTGAAAATTAAATCTTTTAAAAGAATACATTTGGAAGCCCACTTTAGCAAGAAAGACATTTCAATGTTACTCATAAAATGTGACTGAGAGAACTTTAAATATCTGTATGAAACACACTCAAGTGTTACTAAATGATTTTTAAAATTCTGGAATAGCATTAGTTTAGAAAAATCTCTGTATCCCTTCAACAGGCTGTAAAAAGAATCCAGATCTTCAGTTAATAGGGAGTGCAAAGTAGGTAGAACAGTTATTCTACCTGAGGAGGTGAGAAGGTACAGAACCTCATTTCTGATCGGAAGAGGGAGCCACTAAAGTTTTCTTCCTTATGCTTTATTCTCCTTTGCAAAAGCACAGCAGTGGGATGTCTGAGTGGCTCAGGTAGTGATTCTGGGCCCAGGGATCGGTCCCACATCAGTCTCCTTGCGAGGAGCCTGCTTCTCTATGTCTCTGCCTCTCTCTCTCTGTGTCTCTCATGAATAAATAAATGAAAATCTTAAAAGAAAGAAGAAAGAAAGAAAGAAAGAAAAAGAAAGAAAGAAAGAAAGAAAGAAGAAAGAAAGAAAGAAAGAAAGAAAGAAAGAAAGAAAGAAAGAAAGAAAGAAAGAAAGAAAGAGAAAGAAAAGCACAGCAGAGGCTGTGAGCAAGAAGTTTGGAAGAACACAAGGAAAACTTTCCTCTGATCAGTTCTAGGAGGAAGGGTTTCTCTTTCTAGGAGAAAAAGCTTAAATAAAGATCTTCTGGTGAGAATTTGGATACCAGCCCTCAAACAGCCCTCCATAGCTGGCAGTGCTGGCAGGAAATCCCACTGTTCCAAGAATGGCATCTCACTCTATTGACTCAGTTCACAAAAGTAATTCCAGGTCAAAAAAAAAAAAAAAAAATCACAGAAATCACAGAGCTTTTTATGCCTCACACTTAAGATTTTAACTTTTTCCAGACAGTATACAACATTTCTGCTTAAAAAAAAAAAAAAAAGGCAGAATATAAGTTGTACAGTGGATTTGGAGTTTCTGAGTATTTTCACATCCCTTATCCAGTTTTATGTTCTCAAGAACCCGATCAGATAGGGCATGATCATTAAACCCATCTCATAGTAACTAAGGTCCACTGGGGTTGGACGTGTTGGGATCCCTTGGTTAGAAGTCCTCTTCTGCTGATGCCCTAGCAGGGCAGCACTCTTCCTGGACACTGCAATTCTCTTCTTTTCCCCATTTAGTCAAAGCTTAACTCAAAGTAACACTGGAAAAAGTATAGGATGCTCATCTTAGGAACAAAGGTTAAGCTGTATGTCAAAGTATTTGATGGGAAAGCCTGCCTCTCAGAAACCTATCTACTAAAGAAAAAAAAAAAAAAAAAAAGAAAAAAGAAATGTAAAATAATAGTAAAAATAAAAACAGAAATAAGAAATAGAGAAGTAGGCTCTCTTCCTGGAAAATCCACTTAACAAACTATTCCTATTACTACATAATGCAATTCCTATTATTACATAATATAACACTATAATGAACGTTAGGTAGTCATCAGTATTTTTAAAAATATGAATGAGTGTAATCGCTTTATTCTTAATTATTCTATAGAATTTTATCTTAGCTGTATCTAAGGATTAGGAAGGCTTGTTATCCAAAGCAGAAAACATTAATAAAAAAAGGTAACCTTCAAAGCCAGAGAAACTTAACTGCAGGGACTAAGAACAGATCCTCAAATTACTATTTGCTCAGATTTTCCCAACACATTAATCTGATAAGTCAGTCCACATTAGTAAACCATCTACTTGATTAATCACAATCCTAGTTAAGTACGAGAAACTTCCTATTTGGAAAAAATCAGGAGCCAAGATTCTTTCCAAATTTACTCTGTCACGTGAGAGACTGAATTACATTTCTCACGGTATATTACTCTGTAAAATTAGAAGTAAACAGTATTGGCAACAAAGTCCAAGCCTTAAAAGTCAGTCCTTTTTATACTGGCAAAAATTCAGTTGCCTTCACGCAGTTTCCTTTGGATGGTTAAAGGACTGATTTTCTCCTTAGCTGTCATCACTTTGCCTCTTTACCACTTTACTGGGGAGGAAAAAAACCAACCAAACAAACAAAAAAAAACAACAATCGCAGCCCTACACCTATCTACTAGGCTTTAAAACCGCAACACAGAAAAATTAAAGAAAAAAAAATTATACTCCTAAATAAACTATGGAAAACGGCTTCGAAGTCATCCTAAAAAACATTCTGAATTACAAGCAGGCGTCTCCAGATTCGAGGTGAAGAGGACACACAGGTAGCGTGTCTTCAGGCCTTTCGCCCGCCGATGCTCTTTTGTTTGTAACTGGAAGGGAGATGGAACAGGGGACGGTGCGGCCTCAGGAACGCACGCCTCTACTCTGGTTGGCAGGATGCTCGTTTGTTAAAAACACGGGAGGTTTGATTCCCTTCCCGCTGGGACTGAAGGTCCTCAGCACGAGACACCCAAAAGGCGAGGGGGCCCGCGCGAGGGGCAGCGACGCGCACCTGCCGCGCACCTGCCGCGCACCTGCGGCGCACCTGCGCTCCCACAGCGCCTCCCGCTGGCGCCTCCGAGGCCCGCCGCCGGCCCGCCGCCGCACAGCTGGGCGCACAGCGGCAGGGCAGGTGCAGCGAGCCCCGCCCGACCCCGCGCACCTGGCGGCGCACGGCCCGGAAGCCCCGCGGGGGCGAGTGTCCTCCCGCCGCCCCGGGAGCCCCCGCCCCGCCGTCCTCTGCCCCGCCGCCCCGCCGCCCCCGCCGCGCCCTTGTGGCTCCGCGCCCCGGGCGCACGGCCGCGACCTCCGGGAGCCCTCGGTGGTTCCGGCGGTCCGGCCCGGGGTCTCGTCACCTCATGAGGTAGTCCCGAAAGTCCTTGCTCCGGACATAGTCCGCCGCCTTCCGCACCAGCGCGCCCGCCATGGCCGTGCCCGCCGCCAGGCCGCCCCCGCGCCCTCGCCTCCGCTCTCCGCTTCCCGGAGCCCAATGACACCCAGCGCAGCGGACGGCGCGGACACCGCTCCCGCCCGCGGGCCCGCCTCACGACAGCCGGCTCCGCCTTACGGCCGCGCCGGCCTTCGGCCTATGGGAGGACGCGGGGGGGCAGGCGGCGGCGCGGATTGGCTGGCGCGAGCCGCACACCTCCTCCCCGCCCCTCTGCGGCGCTCGGGGGCGGGGCCCGCTGCCGTAAACCGTCCGGGGCCCGGCGGGGATTGGCTGGCGGTCTCCCGGCGCGGGTGACGGTCCCGGGCTCGGCGGGCAGGCGGGCGGCTGGGCTCGTGCGGCCGCCGGGGCGCGCGGGAGCGTCCCCGCAAGGGCACCTTGGCCGGGCCGCGAGCGCACCCGCAGTGCCGGCGTGGGCGGCCCGCGGTGCCCCCGGTGCGCACCGGGAGGGCGGCCGGGGGGCTTGGGTGGTCGACGGGCGCCGTGCACACGCCCCGACCCGGCCCGTCCTGCTGGGGTAGCCGCAGGTGCACGGCGCTAAAGCGTCCGCCCCAGGCAGGGTTAGATCGCGCCGCGTGCATCGCACCGGAGCGGGGAGGGGGCCCTGCGTGTCCCCGCCAGCTAACCCTCTGACACCGGGAGGTGCGCTCAGGTCACGATGGGGGCTCCTGAGGTCCAGCCCAAGGTGGGGGCTCGCTGCGCAGCTGGACCTGCTGGAGATTCTCGCCCTCTGCCTTTGCGGCTCGTGTCCGTGCGTTCTCTTGCAAATATAAATAAGCCTTTAAAAAAAGAAAAATTAAGGTGCAGAGTCGTCTGTGCTACTCGTTTGTGCACAGGGACAGGAAAAGTCTATCAGTTTGTTTCCAAAGATAAAAGGGAAGTGTTAGCAGGGGCTGCCTCCAAAGGCTAAGTAAGCGCAGACGGGTGGAGGGAAGCGAACCTTTTCACTGTATGGTTTATTTGTTCCCGTTGACATTTGTACAGCGAAAATAGGCTATCTATCCAAAATAAATAAAAATGCCTTTGAGAAGTAAAATAGCAAATCTTTGAATCAGATTCATTTTCTGTTAAGGACCTCCATGGGTCACACCTGACTTGGATCTCATTTGAAAGACTGACTAGGGGACATTGCAATCCCATAGCAACACAGGGAAGGTGGGTTGTGTTAACCTGGTGCTTCATGGTGCAGGTAGGAGCTTAGAAAAAACAAGGGGGGGGGGGGGGCTAGGCATCCTTGGTGGCTCAGCGGTTTTGCGGCTGCCTTTGGCCCAGGGCCTGATCCTAGAGACCTGGGATCCCAGGTCGGGCTCCCTGCATGGAGCCTGCTTCTCTCTCTCTCTCTCTCTCTCTCTCTCTCTCATGAGTAAATAAATAAATAAATCTTAAAAAAAAAAAAAAAGGGGGCAGCCTCCGTGGCTCAGTGGCTTAGCACGGCCTACAGCCTAGGGCGTGATCCTGGAGACCCAGGATCGAGTCCCACGTCGGGCTCCCTGCGTGGAGCCTGCTTCTCCCTCTGCCTGTGTCTCTGCCCCTCTCTCTGTCTCTCATGAATAAATAAATAAAATCTTAAAAAAAAGAGAGAAAACAAGGGGGTCTTCATGATTAATAGTATTATCATTAATAGTGCTGAAAACCACAGGCTCAAGGTGGAGTTACCTGCCTTCAGTCCTGCAAACCAAGACTTAATGGTGGTTTCATACTTGGCAGGAGCGGAACTTTAAGCCAGTCAATCTGGAATTTTCCAATCTATATCCATGAGGTAATCTGTCACTAGGGCCCTCCATCCACCTCCACCCCCAAAGGAGATGAGGTCATCTGCATGATGAGACCTCTTCCCCTTCCTGAAACAAATCTTTTCTTTTGCTGATAACTTCTTGCCCCACCGTCGTTCCTATCAAAACCTTCCATTTTGTACAACTCCTTGCAGAATCTCTACTTGCTAGGTGGAATGCTGCCCCATTCACAAATCCCTCCAATTAGGGCTTTAAAATTTACTGATTGAATTTTATTTCTTGGGGATAGCTACCATTTGTTAACCAGTAGGCACTTTTTGTACAACAATTCTCATAACCCAGAAGGGGTGTTTTTAAAGAAACTGAATGGCTTCTTGCATAAAACCAAACTGCCTCTGCAAGATTGATGGGGAAGGGAGCCTCCCCAACATCCATTGTGAGAAGGGGCTCCTGTATCTCATGGCGGATCAGCCTTATCCCCTGGTATTTTCCTTTTCCTCATGAACAGTGATCAGAGGAAGCGTCTGCAGATTCCCAGACTGCTAACCTTAGAGCTTCAGGACCCTGGAAGCTGGTTAGTGACAGCACTTGGAGAAACTCTCCTGAGGGCTCCTGCCCCCAGTTACTGGTGTCACCACCAGACTGGCTTCTGATGATTCTGCTTTCCACATCTGGCCTTGGTTGGACCTTAAACCCTTTTGTTAGTTCCTACTGCACGGAGAAGTATGAGCTAGAGAAAAGAAACATAAAGGGAAAATTGTCTGGCTAAGCAGCTAACCTGGGATGTGAATCCGGTTCTCTTTTAATCTGCGAGCCATGCTTTCCCCACTATTTCACGATAGCACAATTAGGACTTCTTCCATGTTAATATGTATATTTGCTACTTTAAATATGGAGCAGGGGTGCCTGGCTGTCCTCAGTTAAGAATCTGACTTTGACTCAGGTCATGAGCTCAGGGCCCTGGGATGGAGCCCGGGCGGGGGCGGGGGCAGTGGGGGGGGCGGTGTTCCTCCTCAGCAGGGAGCCTGCTCCTCCTTCTGCCCTTTCCCCAACTTGTGCTCTTGGTTTTTCTCAAATAAATGAATAAAGCCTTTAAGTATGAAGCAGGCTATGTGATCTCATGTATAAGAGAATATAAAACCTTAGAAAGGCCTAAAAACCCAACATGACCCCTATGCGGACAAAGTATAGAAGGTAAAAATGCAAACATTGCTGGCTACCTTGAGTCCCAGGTGTGTGGAAGAAAGAATCTCACAAGTCCATCCAAGTTCGGAAATGACAATCACACACAGGGGTGTACTCTGCTTCCCTGTTGACTGTTAGGAGCAGGATCTGTGAGCTCAGATTGCTGAAGTCAGAGTGGGGGAAGCTGGCCCTGCTGCAGAGCACCCATATGCACCAGCGTTTTGTAGGCACTGACATACACTGTGTGTCCAGGCAGTGCTTGTGTTTGTAGGATGGTCAGCGATCCACAAGTTGGGTGTCCCATGGAGGGGCTCATGGCAGGCAGGTCTGTGATGCCTCACATGCATGGCCGAAGAAATCTATGTGGCAGTAAACTAGCTATATTTTTTTCACCTAACTATCAAAATAGGAAAAAAAAAAAAAAAAAAAAGGAAAAGAGGAAACAGTAGTTGTGCTTATGAACTAACACACTTAATTCCACAGGCTTTCTTCTGGACATGGGGATAATATTGATCATTTTGTCCATGTGGGAGGGCTACTGTGATGAGAAGAGGCAACTTTTGAGGAGTACTTAATGGATGAGGAAGTGTTTTATAGACATAGATGTGTTGTTTTGTCCTGCTACCTACTTTTATTCCAGCCCAACACCTGCCTTTCTTTGGTTCCAGTTAGGTAGGCACATGTTAGTGTGACTGCATTAGTAATTTAAAGAATGTAGTAAATAAGTAAGCTGAGAAACTCTGGAATTTTGTGAGAGGCAGGACACTTGCGGGCAGAGGCCAGGGATATGAATTGTACCATCTTGCCACGGTAGCTAGTTCTTCCGTCCTACTTGTCATTAATCCGTTGTGCTGCTCCCAAGGCTTGGTGAACACTTTCAGATTGGCAGCCCCTGCCCCCATCTACTTTTTTCCTGGCTCGCTGTTTTCATACAGTTCCCACAGAAGTCACAAAGAAACCGTTTCACAAGCAAGGGCAATTCACTTTGCTTGGCAATTCAGAAATCTCCTAGCAAATTATGGTGAAGGATAAAGGAAACCAAGGCATCACTATTTTGCAAAAGGAAACCAAGGCATCAGTATTTTGCATTCCCTGTGGGCTTACCTGCCAGCCTCTTCCCTTTGCTACAGCTCACTTGGTTTGTTTTTTAATCAGGGTGTGTGTAAATGTTGCGCCACCCTTAATCCTCCAAGCATTATTTACTCTGAGGAGGAAGGGCTGAGATGTTATCCTGTTCATCTCTGCCCTTGGAGGAAGGTCAGAGGTATCCCAGCTCTTTCCACGGCCTCATCTCAACTTCTACACAATTTTCTGCTGAAAACCAAGTTGGGGGAGTTATGACAGGGGACTTGGGCTGCCTCCATTTTGACCTCAAACTCTCCAGTTGGGCTCTTCTTTCCAGCTGGTGTCTTGGCTCAGGGGGAAGACCTTATGGGCAAAGCATCCCCTCAAGGGAACAGCCAGCAAGACCCCACTGGTGATGGACTCCGAGACAATGATCAGTTTGACTTTTACCGCACACCTGCACACAACCACCTACTTTTGCCCCACATTTTCCTTATATAAACCTGGAAATTTTTTTGAAATATTTTATTTATTTATTCATGAGAGATACACACAGAGAGAGGCAGAGACATAGGCAGAGGGAGAAACAGGCTCCATGCAGGGAGCCCAATGCGGGACTCGATCCTGGGACTCCAGGATCACGCCCTGGGCCGAAGGCAGGCGCTCAACCACTGAGCCACCCAGGTGTCCCTAAACCTGGAAATGTTTTCAGCACTTTGGAGATAGCCTTTGAGACACTAGTTTGCTGTCTTCCAGTGTTGGCCCTCACTGGAATATATTCCTGTCTTCTTCCACAGCCAGTTGTGTCTCTGCTTTGGGTTTTGTCAGCAGTGACAGCAGACCTGGTCTGTTTGGGCCCCCCAGAGCCAGGTGCTTGTGCACCCCTGCACCTCAGTGACAACTACATCAACAGAAATGGTAGCTCATATCTCTGACTACAGACTTAGTCCGTGGTGGGAGCCAGCCTGTCTTCTCTGCTGCAACAGGACAGAACTGGGATGAGGTCTTGTGTTGTGACTGCAGGAGCCTAGAAAGCCCTCTGATCTGCCCTGACACTGGCTGAAATTCTACCTTTGTGGGATTAAGGGGTTTGGTAGAAAAGTGAAGCAGGAGAGCGAGGTGCTTGTCTCACAGAGTCGAAGAATGAAATCTCGTAGACAAAGGAGATGAGCAAAGTGGTAGAGTTTTATTAAGCAAGAATACAAAAAAGGCTGTCAGGAGTGAGAGGGGTCCCCACTGGGTTGCCAGTGAGGGCTTTTCATTGGCAGTCTTTTATTTAGAACTGACCAGGAAACTTGCCAGTGGTCAGGTCAGTGGTCTAGAACTAGACATGATGCTTATACGTTGTGCAAGAGTCTTCATTTCTTGTGACATCTCTGATCTATAGATATGTCTTCCTAGGTTTGGTTAATCTTTTTTTTTTTAAGATTTTATTTATTTATTCATGAGAGACAAAGAGAGAGAGGTAGAGACAGAGGCAGAGGGAGAAGCAGGCCTCCCTGTGCGGAGCCTGATGCAGGACTTGATCCCAGAACTCTAGGGTCTCGGCCTGAGCTGAAGGCAGACACTTAAGCACTGAACCACCCAGGCATCCCTAGGCCTGATCACTTTTTGTGGTTATTTTCTATGTTCCATAGCTATAGTGCAATTATTAGAAAAACATTTTAACTCTGGTTTTTCTTCCTTATCTCTATTTTTGTTCTGTCCCAGTTTCTGTATACCTGAAATACCCTCAGAGCTTAGTTGGGGCCGCTATTCTTTCCCTGCCTAAATTCCCATCCATTCCCTATTAAAAAAGGAGTCATGGGGTAAACACAGGACAATTTAACTATCAGAAAGCACAATGACTGCAAGCAATGGAGACACTTCTTCACCAGGATGCTCAAGGGAGAACAAAAAGATGTAGAGAAAGACCACAGAATGGAAGAACATGTTTGCAAGTCATATCTGATAAGGGACTTGCACCTAAGATATTTAAAGAATGCTTGCAACCTAGTAATACAAAGACAGCCCAATTAAAGAACAAGCAAAGGACTGAATAGAGAATCCTCCAAAGAAGGTACACAAATGGTCACATGCTCATGAAAAGATGCTCAACGTTATCTGCCATCAGAGAGATGATAAAGCCATGGTGAGATACTGGATCACGCTCTCCAGAACCACAGAAAACGGAGAACAGAAGGTGTCAGTAAGGATATAGAGGAGGAGGAACCATCGTACACTGCTGGTAGGGATGCAGAGCGGTGCAGCTGCTCTGGAGAACAGTCTGGCAGTTCTTCCAATGAGTAAACGCAGGGCTGCCACATGACTCAGCAATCCCACTCCCAGATACCCACCCAGGAGAACTGGAAACATATGTTCACACAGTCCTTGAATCCAAATGCTCATAGCAGCATTGTAAATAACAGCCAAAACGTGAAAACAACCCAAATGTTGGACCAACTGACAAATAGATAAGCAAGACAATGGAATATTACTCAGTGATAAATAGAAATGAAGTTTTGGTACATGCATGACATGGGTAGATCCCACAAGCACTATGCTTATGAAGATACCAGGCACATAGGACCACATATAGTATGATCCCTCTCATGAGATGTCCAGAGTAGGCACATCCAGGGAGGTAGTAAATAGACAGGTGGCTGCCTAGGGTAGCAAGGGGTTAGGGCACAGGTACACACTCTCCTTCCAGGTGATGGAAATGGTCCAACACGGGCTGTGGTGGTGCTGGTACAACTCTGTGAATGTGCTTAAAACCATTGAATTGTACATTTTAAAAGGGGGAATTGCATGATATGCAAATTGTATCCCAGTAAAGTTAATTTTAATTTATTTTTAAAGACTTTATTCATTTATTCATGAGAGACACAGAGAGAGAGGTGGAGACACAGGCAGAGGGAGAAGCAGGCTCCCTGCGGGAAGTCCAGTGCGGGACTTTGACCCCAGGACCCAGGGATCACTCCCAGAGCTGAAGGCCGACACTCAACCACTGAGCCACCCAGGCTTCCCAAAGTTATTTTTAAAAACAATAAAACAAACAAACAAACGAAAAGCCCCAAAACTTTAAAAAATGCACAGAAAAAAAACCAAACACAATAAAAACTTGAAACTCCTTTGTCATAATTAGTGCACCAACTCTTGTGGTTAAAGGGAAAGAAGCATTTACCACCCCCCACCCCCACCCCCAGGAACTATTTTAGATAGTCCTAGTGAAGAAGGAAAGCTCTTCTCAGAATAAGTTCAGCTGGGCAGCCCTGGTGGCGCAGCCGTTTGGCACCGCCTGCAGCCTGGGGTGTGATCCTGGAGACCTGGAACAAGTCCCACATCGAGCTCCCTGCATGGAGCCTGCTTCTCCCTCTCCCTGTGTCTCTTCCTCTCTCTCTCTGTGTCTATGAATAAATAAATTTTAAAAAAATCTTTTTAAAAAAAGAATAAGTTCAGCTAATAAATATGAAAGAACGGTAGGATTGAAAGAACACCAGTTTGCAATCCCTAGTGAAATGATGGATGAGAAGAAAATCCGCAAAGAATGCTAAAACCATTCTGTAAATAAATGGGAGCTGGATCCTCACAGGGATTATTTGCTGTCTGAAAGGAGAAATGCAAATTTACAAGGAGGGACCTAGGGGATCCTACTTATTAGCATCAGGATCAGAAGGACAGAACTCTAGTACCCCCTGGTGTGATGCTTCAGCAAGGAAACCGCCCTCCCCCCTCCCCCGCTGGTGGAGCCCACCCACATCTAGAACCTGAATCCACTCAGGCCTGCGCACAGGAAATGCAAGATTGGAAGTAACCCAAGGAAACGGTGGGGAAGTAATCAAACCTGTGCCATAAGTGGAACGCTTAATAGGACAGCAGGGCAACTGAACCGTCTCCCACATGGCCCTGGCAAGAGGAAAAAGGAACTAGAAACAGAACAAGAGCCACACGCAGAACTTTACGTTTTTAGTAACCACATTGACTTAAAAGGAAATAGGTGACTTAAAAGGAAATTTTAATGATATTGTCTAGCCCAATATATCCAAAATATTATTTCAATATATAATCAGCATAAAAGTTATTGAAATGTTTTATTTTCTTTTTTCCATGCTAAGTCTTCAAAATTTCGTATTTTACACGTACAATTCATCTCCATTCAGATGCCAGATTTTCTTGTCTTGTCTTGTCTTGTCTTTTCTTTTCTTTTCTTTTTTTTAAAGTTGATTTATTATTGGGACACCTGGGTGGCTCAGCGGTTGGGCGTCTGCCTTTGGCTCAGGCGTGATCCTGGAGTCCTGGGATTGAGTCCCACATCGGGCTCCCTGCATGGAGCCTGCTTCTCCCTCTGCCTGTGTCTCTGCCTCTTTCTCTCTCTCTGTGTGTCTTTCATGAATAAATGAATAAAATCTTTAAAAAAATGAAATTCCGTTGTTCATTTTATACCTGGTTCCACACTGGATTGCACAGGTACGTTTTAGATCAATTCATTAGGTGTCACTTTTTTTTTTCAATCAAAATGAGGTTTCAAGTAGTGGAAGAATAAATTTGTGTATATTCTGCATGTATAACGTCAGCTTAACATACTTGTCGTGAATATGAATTTTCTGCATCACGAACTGTGGTTCCTCCTCTCTTCCCTACCCGCAGTCAGTTGTGAGTTTCCTCAAGATCCATCACGGGTTCTTTCCTGCTCCATGAAGGTTTCCTCCTGGTTGTGGCAACGGTCACCTCTTATTTTACCTAAATAACCCCTAGCAAGCACCGCCCCCCCCCCCCCCCCCCGCCCCACTCTCCACCATGGTGCCCCTCGTCAGTATGAAGCCCATGATGAATCTGGAACTTGAATTCTCAGGGCTTTGTCTCGACTTCAGTTACACCTTCACCAAACATGATCTAAGGGATGGAGATCGGAACAGCCGGGTGAATTGGGGCACCTGTGACGTGAGCACCCTAGGAGTGTGATGCCGTCGCACAGAACAAGTTTGGTTTGGTGCTTTGGAAATCTTTCCCCCACAAAATGCATTGACCTCTGCCCAGGGGACATTTGTTTATGTGACCTCGAGGAGCTTCCACGTGGGCCAGGGTGCTCAGTTCGGGAGCATCGGGAGCGGTGTATCTGAAAGCTAATATTTGGTTGTCCTCGTCTGTTACCCTGGCCTAGTTCTACACTTAAAAAGAGAAGATGCAGCTTTTCCAAATTCCCTGTTGCTCAAGCAAACTCCAGCATCGCCAAATCATTAACCTCGAGGGGACACTGCCTGTGGTGGTAGTAGGTTACTCTGGATGTTTTCGCCAAGGGAGGATGAGGCCTCCTGAGACCCGTGTGCTTGCACGAGTCCCCTCTCAAGGAGCAAGCAGCATGCCCACACGCGAGTGCAGGAGGCCCCTGAGACTTCTGTGAGGTCCCCCAATTGAAGGACCGCCTGATAGGCCCTCACACAGCTCACAGTGGCCCAAGCTAGAATTTGAACCCTGCCTTCCAGCAGCTGAAGTATTTGTGCTTCTCTGCTTTCATACACTCCTGGTACCACGTGTTGAAGTTGTTTCCCAGTGGCTTTTGGGGTGGCTGGGGAGCCGGAGGATGGGGATGTGTTTTCTACAGGGAAACCCAGCCCAGATCTCTGTGGGGTACCGTTCCCCACTTCTGTGCTGTGAGCACTGCTGAGTGCCAACGAGTGTGCCTGGGGTTCAAGTGAAAACAGGCAAAGACTGCCATGGTCACAGTCGAGCGAGAGAGAGAGAGAGAGAGAGAGAGAGAGAGAGAGAGCATCAATGCAGGTCGTGCTACGGCCAGGAGGGAGTCCCGTGGGGGGATGAGCCGGAGCAGAACCGCACAGGGCAGGCTGCTCTTCACGTGGGGCCATCAGACAAAACTCTCAGAGAGGCGGTGGACGCAGACTTGCATGGCCGGGAATGGGTGTTCCCGGCAGAGGACACAGCGAAGCAGAGCAGGGCTCCGTCCGTCCGTCTGTCCGAGGAGCAGCTGGGGGTCTGTGTGAGCAGCGCGCTCGGGTACAGGTGTGCTGGCCCAGCCCCCTGCCCCTTCCTTCGTCCTCGGGGCATCCTCCCTGCTCTGCTGGGTGGGAGCGAGGAGTAAGCGCCCTTCCTAGACTGCGTGGTGAAACGGGACCCTCATCCTGCTCCCGCCTGTGCTACCACGGATGGGCCACCTCCAACCGATGACATCGGAAACTCAGAGCCAAGGAGGCACAGCGGGCTGCGGGTTTGTGTCCTCAGCTTCATACTTGAAGCCCTGCCCCTGCTGTGATGGTGTGTGCAGGGGCCTTTGGGGGTGATTAGGTTGAGGTGAGGTTGTGAAGGCGGGGGGGCCCCTTACGTGATGATACCAGAGCCTCCTGTGAGCCAGGAAGCAGGTCCCCACTGGACCCAGAGGCACCAGCACCCTCATCTCAGACTCCCAGCCTCCTGAACCCAGAGGAATGAAGGCCCCTTGCTTCAGTCCCCGCTCAGCTGTGTTGCCTGCGACCTGAGCTGACCGGGACCGGAGGGAGGAGACCAAGCACCCTGGGGTTCCTGAGTCCTGCCATGTGGTCTTGTTAGGACAAGGTTGTGGGTGACTGAGGAATGGTCACCTATCAGGGGACCAGGGTCCATCCTGGCCTTGGCGGTGGACACCTCACCAAAAAGCAGATGGGGGGCTTTTCTCTCCTCCACGGCCTGGAGATTGAGTGAGGGGGTAGGAGCCCCCAGACCTGCTTCTGGTCACACCTTGTGACTCACCAGCAAAGCTTTCCTTTCTCTGGGCTTTTGGGCTTTGCCCAAGGATGTTTCTCAAGAGGACACAAATGTGGCTTCTTCCAGCTGCCTTGTCAGAGGCCACGTAGCCCCCAGGCCAGAAGTGTCACCGTCTAGTGGTCTCAGCTCATGAAGGAGGGCTCTTGCTACCTGGGGGCAGGAGGGGGACACCCCCCCACACACACATAGCCATCCCCTGGGAGATGTGGGCTGGTGGAGGCACAGACCTCGAGGTATGCAGAACGAGATGAAAATGAAGAGCGAAGCTCCCAGCCAGCTCAGATGCTGCTCAGGGGACAAGGAAGGTGGAATCAGACGTGCGGGAGGTAGCTGGGAATTCTGGGGGTGTCACCAGTACCCTGCCACCTGCCTCAGCGCTGCAGGCTCTAGTAGCTCTGTTGTCTGCATGGGCTGCTGTGACAAACTACCACACCGGGAGGCTTCAACACCAGGCACTTATCTCTCACAGTTCTGGAGGCTGGACGTCTGAAATCGAGGTGTCGGCAGGGTTGGTTTCTCCTGGGGTGTCGCTGCTTGGCCACAAGGCAAGCATCTTCTCATACATCCACACGGTCGTCCCCTCGTGTGTGTCTACCTCCAAATACCCCCTTAGAGACTCCTGGGTAGCTCAGTGGTTAAGCGCCTGCCTTCAGCTCAGGGCGTGATCCTGGAGTCCCGGGATCGAGTCCCACATCAGGCTCCCTATATGGAGCCCGCTTTTCCCTCTGCCTGTGTCTCTGCCTCTCTTTCGGTGTCTCTCATGAATAAATAAATAAAATCTTAAAAACAAAGTATTAAAAAAATCCCCCCCTTAGAAGGACATCTGTCTTATTGGATGAAAGCCTATCCCAATGGCCTCATCTTAACTTGGTTGCCTCCCTCACACTGTCATGCTCTGAGGTCCTGCGGTCCTCCAGCATGAGAATTTTGGGGGGAAGAGGACACAATTTAGCCCATAACAGTAACTCCCCACAATTTCTCTTGGGTTTTATCATAACTCATTTTCTTTCTCTCCCCTTCCCATTTTCCTGTCACTGAGAATGGTCACCTCGAATGGTGTGGAGGCTCTCTCTGGAGAGAGTGTGTGCCTTCCCATGATTTATGAAGAGCAGCTGCCTGTTAGACGCATGTGGCTGCTGCCATGGCTGGCCCCAGGACAGGGAGAAGGCTGCAAGGACGCGCAGTGGCCACGGACTGCGGTGTGGACAATGCAGGGGATCGGCTTTCTTGTGCTACAGATATTTGAAAACTCGAGAATCTGTACTCCTGAGACTTTCCCACTGCAATGACTTCATCTCTTGACCTGGGCTGAGGTCAGAGCCAGGTGGGAGGGCGTTGTCCTTGCGAGGTGTGGAGCGGAGATGAGTCTTGTGCAGGGCAACGGTCCCCAGCAAGCTAAGCTGGGAGGCAGGGGCGTCTCTGCCAGGGGGGCCCTGCGCTGTGGGGACACCATCTCTGGCTACATTATCTCTGGCTTGCTCTCCTGACAGCTTTTTACATTACTTAATATTATTTAATAATAATCTTTCTGCTTCAACTGGTTAGAGTAGATGCTTTCATCTCTAAGACTCCTGACATATACACTAGAATGCCAGCGTCTAGTAGAACTTTCTGTGATCATGGGAATGTTCTAGAGTTTCTGCTGTCCAACCTAGGAGCCCCAGCGTCGTGTGGCTGTGGGATACTTGCCTCAGAACTGAAGCTTGAATTTTATTTAATTCTAAGTTTAAATTTTAATAGCCAAACGTGGGTTAGTGGCCACTCTGTTGGACAGCACAGCATAAACTTCAGGTGGGATGTGCCTGGAGACTGATGGATGAAACATAGTGGCCAAGGTCATGGGGGGAGGGGTACTCCTGTGCCAGATCAAAGTGCCATACCTGCTCTAGAAGAATCACAGTGGGGGATCCCTGGGTGGCTCAGAGGTTTAGCACCTGCCTTCAGCTCAGGGCATGATTCTGGGGTCTGGGGATCGAGTCCCACATCGGGCTCCCTGCAGGGACCCTGCTTCTCCCTCTGCCTGTGTCTCTGCCCCCCCCCCCCCCCCCCCGGCCCATGTCTCTCATGAATAAATAAATAAAACCTTTAAAAAAATAGAAGAATCACAGGATTGGAGGTTTTGACACAGTAAAGTGATAGGAGCATGATTGTGTGTTTTTTTTTTCATGAGAGACACACACAGAGAGGCAGAGACACAGGCAGAGGGAAAAACAGGCTCCCCATAGAGCCCGATGTGGGGACTTGATCTTCAGACCCCAGGATCATGCCCTGAGCTGAAGGCACCTGCTCAACCACTGAGCCACTCAGATGCCCACCCCCCCCATTAATTGTCTTTTGATGGAATTTTGAGCTGCAGTGTGGACAGTGGGTTTGAGAAGCGATGTTGCAGCAGGGAGGCCAAGCAGGAGGTGACCACAGTGGCCAGGTGAGAGCAGGGATGAGCGGAAGGTAGTGCAGACTCCAGCACCATCAGGATGTGATGCCTGCTGACGGTGAGGGGCGGGAGAGGCTTCAGACCAAAGGCTCTCTGGGTATATCCTTTGGAAATGGTGTGTTTCAGGAAGTGTTTCCACTGAGTTCAGGAGTCTGGGAGGAGAGGCAAGTTTGGGTCTGCAGGGAGCTGATATGCACCCTCTGCTGGCGGTCTGTGACCACTGCAGACACACGATGGCCCGTGGCCTGTGCTGGGCTCAGTAGTGAAGTTTTGGGAAGAAGAAAGGAACTTATGTGACCGACCTGCCACGTCACTGAGGCCACCTAACCCCACCTGAGGATGCCAAAGCCCTATTTAGAATGTCATATGGCCTCCTGTTCAATACCTTATCTGTTTATTCATTAACAAATAATTTTTTGAGCAAGGCATTGTGCTGAGCTCGGAATACGAAGAGCACACTTGTGATCCCTGGGTGGCGCAGCGGTTTGGCGCCTGCCTTTGGCCCAGGGCACGATCCTGGAGACCCGGGATCAAATCCCATGTCGGGCTCCAGGTGCATGGAGCCTGCTTCTCCCTCTGCCTGTGTCTCTGCCTCTCTCTCTCTGTGTGACTATCATAAATAAATAAATAAATAAATAAATAAATAAATAAATAAAAAAAAGGAAGAGCACACTCTCAGGCATGTCCCAGGCAGGGGGGACATGGGTGCACCAAAGCCAAGTTCCCTGCAATGCTTACTGGCTATAGTACAGGCTCTTTGAGGAGCGACAGGGTCTGGAGGAGGTTTTATGGACACATTGCCTGAGCCGGCATGAAAAGGACAGGCAGGATTTTGTTTGCTGGAAGTGCCCGATAATGGTAAGAAACACTTGTGACCAACATCGCACCCAAACCTGCCTATAGCACTTGGCACCAAGGAGCCGAGCCGGAGACGACTGTTTCTCTTTCTGCCTGTGTCTCTGCCTCTCTCTCTGTGTCTCTCATGAATAAATAAATAAAATCTTTGAAAAAAAAATCTCTTCCTTAGTCTGAATATTTACCTTTTCCACTGCATTTAGGACTAATCCCAATACCTGATGGGTGGAGTTTCTTTGTCAATAGTTTGAAATGATAGAGGAGCCAAGTTTGAGCACAGCAGAGGGGAGCGTAAATAGTGCTGGAGGCACATGTGGTGAGCGCAGCAAAGCAAACACACGTGTCCAGTCACCTGTTGTACACCTGAAACCGACATGACACCGTGTGTCAGCTGCGCTGCAGTAAAACTGAAGCCAAGTTCCAAGCCTGCGGTTTTGACTCAGCTCTGTGTGATCCAGGCCTCCAATTTCACCATCTCAACCTCGGTCCAGAGCAGAACCGCAGGAGAGCTGAGCTCAGGCAGTGAACTGGTGGTGTCCCCATTCCTGCAGGAAAGAAAAATGTATGGATACATTTCACGGGAAAACACTGCAACTAAGGGAATGCACCGCCAACAGTGATGCTTCTGAGCTACCACAGTTATCATTTAGAAAATGAGGTTTTCTTGCCAAAGAAGCTCAAGTGTGATTAAGAACAACACATGGGAAATTGTTTCTGTGCCAGATACTTGTTTGATGTTTGTCCTCATCACAGCAAAGTGACAAACATATACCCAAATGGGACACATGTCAGCTCTGGGTGCTTTTGATTCTAGATCCTGAATTATAGCCATTAATGGGGAATAAATTAAATCAACCTTGAAATTCATAAGCTCTGCATTGAGAGACTGGTAATACCTGTTGCTGAGAAGAACCAGTAAATCCCTTTTTTTTTTTTTGAAAAGTAGATTCCATGCCCAGCATAGAGCCCAACATAGAACTCGAACTCATGACCCTGAAATCAAGACCTGAGCTGAGATCAGGAGTCTGACATTTAACATGCTGAGATACCCAGGTGCCCCCAAAACTGGCAAATCTTCAGGATTGGTTTGTGCTTTGACTGCCCTTCCTGAATAGGGCAGCAACTCCCTTGCTGTGCTCTGCTCTTGCACAGCGCTGGTGTGTGGAGCCTACCACGTCTTACTGTTCTCTCTCCCTCCGCCTGGAGATTGCCTTCACCAGGGGAGGGCTCTGCTTTGCTGCAGCCACATCTCTAACTCCTGGGCGTGGGGTCTGTGCTTAACAAATGTTTTTTGATTTACTGAATCTTTGCCCTGACGGATCATCTCATTTGGTCTGATTTTTCATGCGACTACGAATTTATGTGACTCTGTAGAAACACTGGCAAACTGAAAATACATGAGGTTGCACTTACGTGAAGGAAGCTCTGGACCTGAGTGAGGCCAAGCAAGGTGAGCGGTGGGATGGGGGAGGTGCGGGAGTGGGTGCGGGGATGGAGACAGGGTGGGAGGCGGGCGCACATCCACACACCCCAGAGGCAGAGCTGCACCTGACCCAGGGCCTCTGACCCTGGTTCAGTCAGAGGTACTTTGGGATCCACTTTTGCAAATGAAGTTTGTTCGTTTTACCTAGAAGGTTGCAAGCCAGACAAAACCTCAGGGTTTGCTGGGGCGGAGATGCAGGTGGCCCTGGGGCTACGCTGAGAGCCAGGAGCCAGGCCTGTGGCTCCTGCGTGTCACTTGGTTCCAGCACCTGGGAAGTACATGTGGCTATTGGCCTGGGTTGGCCGAATTTGAGAATATATGCACAGTATTTTGCACAAAAAAGTGTCTGGAGGACCATTTTAAGCCTTACAAAAGATGGATATTTATACCCTCAGATGCATTTGTGATTGCGAGGTAGGAGGATGTCCCCAGGAGATAAAAACAGCAGAAGATACACAAACCTAGCTCTTCCGCCTGTTGGTAGGCTCCTGGATGACCCTTGTTCAGCATTTCAGGGCAACAGGGAACAGAGCCACCGGGCGTGGGAGGTGAATCTCCACGGGACTTGCATTTCTGTGCGTGTGTGAGCAGTTACTGGACGGTTTTCTCAAGGACGTTTGCCTGGGTGATGGCCCAAGAAGATAGAGACAGTGTCCCCCTCGGGGGCAAAGGGTGGCCAGCCCTTGTACAAGTGACTGGGGTTTCTCAAGCCAGGTGCCCCACTGTGACCCAGCTGGCTGTACGTGCCAGTCTCTGTCACCAAGGGAGACCTGAGGGCGAGGGGAACCGGTGTGTACCAGGGGCCGTGCTGTTTGCTGCAGGCTCTGACCCCCAAGTGTCATGTTTATCTGCACCCACGAGACTGTGCCAGGCTGATTTGTTAGCAAAGCATCTGAATCTTCCTCCACCGAAACACACACACAAGCTGAAGACTGTAAGCAGATCTACGCTTGCCCTATGTGGTGTGTAGACAGAAGAATGGGCCCTTAAAAGATGCCATGTCCTGGTCCCCAGAACCCGTGAGTGTGTCAGGTGACGTAGAGGCAGAGTTCAGGCTGCTTATCAGCTGACCCCGAAATAGGAAGAGTATCCTGGAGTATCTAGGGGCACCAATGTCACCTCAAGGGTCCTGGAAGTAGGAGAGGAGGAGAGGAGGTGGATGGGGTGAGAATATGGGGCTCGATCTCCTGTGGCTAACTCTGAGGATAGAGGAAGGGCCAGGAGCTCAGGAATGCAGGGCTCAGACTGTCCTTGAAGCCCCCGAAAAATGCAGTCCTAGTATATGTGCTGCAGAAGCTGGGATCCCTGGGTGGCACAGCGGTTTGGTGCCTGCCTTTGGCCCAGGGCGTGATCCTGGAGACCCAGGATCGAATCCCACATCGGGCTCCCGGTGCATGGAGCCTGCTTCTCCCTCTGCCTATGTCTCTGCCCCTCTCTCTCTCTGTGTGACTATCATAAATAAATAAAATAAAAATTAAAAAAATAAATAAATTAATTAAATCTTTAAAAAAAAAAAAAAAAAGAAGCTAGCACACCGAAAAATGCAGTCCTGCTGACACCTTGACTTTAGCCCCCAAACCTACCTGGGACTTCCGACCTCCTGAGCTGTGACTTGAGGGATTGCCATCTCACCACCAGGCGTGTGCCATGGGGTCTGTAACATGGGATGGGGGCGCTGCTGGCTGCAGACATTCCCCCCTGTAGCTGGGGGCACCTTGCATTTCCTGTTGGCTCTGGGAGCTTTTGACACCCCCACCTGTGCAGTGAGCCTGAAGGGTTTCTGGAAGAAATTCCCCACACTCTGCTGGGGGAGCAGCCCAGAAATTGGTGGCAGAAAGGTGAATGTGTGTCTCTCACTCGTGGCCACTCAGGAACTGACCAAATAGGAAGAAATTAGGTTGGAGAGCTGAAGACCAAGTGTAGCTTCTTGTTTTATTTCTGTATAAAGAGGAGATGGGCATGAGGACGTCAGGTGGCCGTGCACAGAACGAGATATGGCAGGGACAGCCTCCAGCAGCCCACCCTGGGTCACCTGCTTCACTGCCGACACAGCATCCCCTGTCTCCTGCCAGCGCCCATCCCATCACGTGGCCTGGCTCCATGCAGAGTGCACACACATACACAGGAACATGCATGTACACCACACACACGTGCACATATGGAACCACACATATGCATACACACATGCGTGTACAAGGCATACACAAACACACAACACACACAGGTGCATGTACACATGTGCACACACACTCTACACAGGCCACATAAGATACACAATATACCACACATACATGTGTACATGTGTAACCACTCACATCCCACACATGCAGGTACACACAGGCACACAACACACACCACAGAGATGCACGCATATGCTCACACCACTCATGTACAGGAATATGCACATACTGCACAGGCATGCACATGTGCACACACATGTTCATACGCTACACAATGCACATGTGCATGCATTCACACGCAAGCCACACATGCATGCAAAGCCCCAGCATGCCCACGCACACGCACACAGCTCTCGATGTGGAGTGGATGGCCGTGCTGTCCCAGCTTCCCTATGACGATGCCACCTTCCAGCAGCCCGAGGACAGAGCGAGGGACGGGGGGAAAGTAAGATGCTTGTCTGCAGACTATCATTGGCAACAACACAGAAAGTCCAAAAATTATTGTTATCCTAGAAAAATATTACACTTCATAAAACCCATGTTTATTCCAAAAAAATCTATTCAGAAAGTCTGGAAAGCGTAATAAATATCTGTATAGTGGCCGCCCATCTCAAACATAAAATACAAAGCGTGAACATAAGAATGACCTGTAAACACAAATGCGGGCTTGTAAACAAAGTGCTGAGTCGGGGTCTGGGTGGAAAGCGGGCTCCCCGTGGGCGACGGCGGTGGCGAGTTCGAGTATCCCACGTTCTTCCGAGCTCTGCGAAGCTGCGCTGGACGCTCCTCCAGTCTCCTCATCACCCAGGGGCCTGCGGTGTCCTTCTCCATTCTTGAATTTTAAGGACTCTTGGAGAGGTGAAGGGCGACAAAACCATCGGGAAAGAAAAACAGAGTGCAAATCAAGTTCGTCATGTGCTTGAGAGGATCAGTCAGGCGTGAGGCAGAAGTCCCAACGTGCGGCTTTGGGGGTAACACCATTTATGAACAATACTGGCTAACATTAAGTACTATTATCACTGAAAACGCTGGACAGTCTTCCAAGCATCAACACACACGGAGTTAAAGTCACGGACAACCTGACCTAAGGACACAGGTGAAGTCTCACTCTTGCCCAAATTTGACTTGGGGGCGGCATGTGTGGGGGGCTCACCCGGATGGGGCGAGCCAGGTGTTTCCATCAAACAGGGGGGCGGGCAGGTGGGGAGGAGACCGCAGGGAGTTCCTTGGGGGGAGCTCCCGGGCTCGGTTTTCTAATGACAAAGTCCGTGGACTATGATCCAGAGGGGGGTGGTTCCCCGTGTTTCCAGGGGCAGCGATCTGACTTTCCGGGCACTCTGGCTGCTTGTGCGAAGCCCCCGGGGTGCTCCGGGCTGGGGTAGGGGGTTGGGGTGGGGGGTGCCCTGCACTGGGGAAGCGAAACGAGAATAGCCCCTTCCTTCACCCAGGACTGCTGCTGAGGACGCACAGCCAGGCCGTGCCACTCAGGAATGGGCAGCTCAGTTTCAACTGTGATACTGACTTCTCTAGGCTGACTTTCTGGAAGGGTTTCAAGTATCACCGTGTTCTGGATCAGGTGAGAGAGCAGAGGTATTGTACAGACATTCAAGTAGACTTGGTTCAGCAGGGCAGGTGCCAGCGGTGTCTCTGCCGCCGCCACTGCACGCCGGCCCTTCGCCAAGGGCACAGCGTGGTGCCAGGTGAGCCCCGGGTGGCTCTGTGGCTCTCGGAGTGTGCAAGGTGGGGCTGCGTGCATGGGGGCACTGCAAAAGGTGACGAGCAGAAGCCGTGGCGGAGAGCACAGGCTGGCCCCTCTCCCTGCCTGCTCCTGGGCTCCTTCCCTGGGGCCTGCAATACTCTGCACTCAGACTTTCCACGAACAAACCACCTGCCGGGTGGCACACCTGGGCCCCATGAGCGCGGGGCAGAGCAGTGGCCCCATGGCAGACAGAAGGTACAATGACCTCTGTTGGTTCCCAGGAGGGCAAACCCGCGACCTAAGGGCTATCCAGTTTTTCCTAAGCTACTACTAAGAGATAAAATAATTCAGACCTAAAGCAAAACTATTGTGAACCAAGGCTTTGTGGCTTTGGGGAGAAGCATTTTCTATTGAGAAAGTGTGAAAGATGCCTACGGAAGCTTTGTAGGAAACTGGCTCATGAACCTGCCCCCACCTTTACGTCTCTGGGGAGAAAGGCTCACAGAATAATGGAAGCTTCTGAAATAAGTTTACATTTTAAGGTCTGAAAACAACCGGACCCAGCTAAGGAGTTTTAACAGAATGTGGCATGTTGCTTTTTTGTCTTTTTGAAGTGGTGTGGTTGGTTGAGATGGGGGATGAAGGGAACAAGGACTTATGTCTTCTTAGTGAGACCTGGCTGAGGACCACAGGTGCCCCGCATCCAGCCGAGGGCAGTGGGGCATCCTGGGCTGGCTTGGGGGCACCGGCGATGGGGCCGGCAGAAGGACACGGGGGAGGGGGGGGCACATGCGCTCTCCCCTCTGGCCTGGGCAGCAGCACTGAGGCTGTCCCGGTTTTATTTAAGGAGGAACGCACAGGCCCCCCCCTCGGCACCACGCCCACCGCTGTGCACGTGTCCCCTCCCCTATGCATGCGCCCCCTCCCGTGGGCACGCGTCCCTCCTGCGTGCACACACGCACCCCAAGGGAAACATTAAATGTCACTGCAACATCAGGTGAAAAACAGAAACACAAATGTAACACAAAAGCACAGCTTCTACAAAGTGCATCCCTACCCTGGGGAACCCATCTTTCAGCTCCCCTCTGGGCCCCAGGGGCAGCCGGGCCTCCCGGCCCCCTCCTGGCTCCAGCAGGACCGAGCACACCTAGAAGGGAGGAACAGAGCTCCGGGTGCCAACGCTCACGGATCTCCCGGGGGACAGAGAGGGAAGGCAAGCACAGCGAATCCACTGCTTTGGGAGAGCACAGAGCCTGACCTGGGGTCGCGGGGCCGGTGTCAGGCCCAGTGCTCTTGCGCTTGCTCTCTCTCTCTCAGAAGCTGGGGCGACCTTTCTTGGCTGGAGCCAGGGCAGGAGCCTGGACCCCCCAGCCCCGCAGCCCCAGCCATGGAGGGACAAGGACACAGGGCGGGGGACACAGGCCATGGCTGGCTTGTCCCCAGAGGCATGCGGATCTTATGAGAGGAGGTTCCCATGGCAAAGGTGACACCTGCTAGTCCTGGGCTCTTCCCTCATTCGGGTCTGTGACCCTGAGAGAACACCCAGCACCTCAATCAGAGAGGAAGGGCAATGGATGAGGGCTCTTTGGATCATTTGGAGGGGACCTGGCATCTACCCCTGGGTGCCATCCGCAGACCCCATCATTCTGGCCACCCCAGAACCGCAGAGGCCAGCCCCTCCTGGGAGGCTGTGCCATGAAGGGTCAGTGCGCCGCCCACCCTAATAACTAGGACGCATGTGCGGAAATCTGACCCAGTTACTGGCTTTATCATTGGAAAAAATATCTCTCTATATAAATATAAGCCATGATCGTAAAAGACCTCCAGAGTCTGAAGGAACCCTACAGGCCTTGGGCATGGTGGTGTGCGCTGCAATGAGCCCGTCTGGCTTTGCTCGGGGTAAGGAGGCGGCGAGGTTGGCACAGCGAGGCGTTGGGAGGTCACCGGTCTGGATCCGATCCAGGCTGAACAAGAAAACGTGGAATGAGTGGAGGCAGCCGAGCCTTGCGGTCGGGCAGTGGTCACCCCGGCGGTGCCCGAGACGGGGGCCCAGGCTGGCACCGAGGACCCAGGATGCTCTGCGGGGCCTGCTCCACTATAGCCTGGTGGACGTGAGTCTCTTCATGCCCCTGCGCTGAGCCAGGTTGGACGACAGCACCGGCTCCAGCCGCGGGGCCTGCGGAGTTCTGTTCAGAGCAAAGTAGGTGGCGGCCATGGCACCCTGCGGAGGGAAGGGAGAGGGCAGGTGACCCGGGCGCCCACCCAGTCCTGAGCGGGGACCTCTCCCAGCCATAGTCCCTGGCGCGCAGCGGGGAGGTACCTCGTCCTGCATGCCTCGGGGCGAGGAGTGCCATGAGCTCACCATGCCCAGAATGCTCTGGGGCCTCATAAATGACAGTACTTTCGTTCTATTACCGTGTCCCTCTACATCCAACACCAGCCTTCAGTTGTGCTTATAACTTGGGGTATTTCAGATCCGCATGGAGCCTCAGGATGAGGTTGTAGGACCCGTGCCCTGTGGTGCGTTGCCACACTAGCTGGATTTTAGAGGACTGATTTTACCCTCAAAGGACTGACCCTAAGACCTGGGAGTGGTGCGGCTTCAGTCCTTCTGCACAAAGCTCCAAGCAGCCTCCACCAAGCATGTGAGGCAAAATCTACTTGTTCCCATTGTGTAGACCCCCCCCCCCCAGTCCTCGGAATGTCTGTCAATCTGTCTGGATTGTATAGTAGAGTGCCAGTGTATCACGACTGAGGTGGCCAGAAACCATCGCCTTGCCATCGTTAGGTTTGATGACACCTGGCTTCAGCGACTCTATTAATACTTGTACTGCAAGGTCAGAAATTGCAAAGCTGGGATCACCAGATGGCAAGGGTCTACACAGAGATCCATTAATTTAATGGGCAGCTCTTCTGTAGGTTAAGACCTATTGATCCCTGGGATCATCGATGCTGCTGCGTCCTGATCTTTGTTCCCTCTGCAGGGTCCCAGGGTGTCAGGATGCACTAGTTTAAGAGGTGTAGCTGGATGGCACATTGCCTGAGCTCTGGGACACGTCTCAGAAAAACTAAGTAAGGCAGTGGTGGCTTGGGGTAGGGGATGGCAGACCGGAGCCCTCAGCCCAGCCCAGTGCCCCTGCTCCTGGAGGCACACTTTTACTGTGTCACAGCAGCACCTGGCCACTTGCATATTATCTGGAGGTGTTTCTGTGCTACAGGAGGAGATTCAAGGAGCAGTGACAGAGATCACTGCTCGGGAAGCCCACAGCGTTTACAGTCTGGCTTTTACAGAGACGTCTGTAGACCTCTGCTCTAGAACGCAGGGCTTTGGATCTCTGACACATACAGGACTCCCTCCACCTCTCTCTCTCTCCCTCTCTCACTGCCTCCCTCTCTGCCACTCTCCAACCCCATCTGTCTGTCTGTCTCTGTCTTCTTCTATGTCTGTCTCTGTTCCACACTCATGCATGTGCGTGCACACACACACACACACACACACACACACACACACACACACAAAGCTTCAATTGTTAACAGATGTTGTAACTCATTCAGAGTTCTGTGTGTGATTGCTTGCATGGGAAGAAATGTGTAAAAGCAAATAAATTAGGGGGATACCCATTCCTGCCTCTTACTGGTTCCCTATCTGGTTCCTACACTGTGATTTCTTTAGGTTAATTGGAAAGAGATCACGGCAACCTTCCTGCCCCCCGCACCCCACACCATCTTGCTCTTATGACGACACGTCCGCACCTTCACCAGGTGGACGTCTTGTCGGCTGAGCTGGTTTTGCGACAGGTACTCTCTGTTCACAATCCACGGGTGTTTCAGGACTTGAACTGCTGTCAGGCGCTGATGAGGATCCACATGGAGCATCTTGGACACGACGTCCTACGAGGGAAGACAACAGAAGCTGGTTCAAAGAGTCTCCTGAATAACATTCCTTCATTCCCTCTCATGGCAAAACCTCACCACTCTTCTGACTGATTCTCTGCATTTTGGGGCCAAATGTTTACTTTCAGCTTTAAAAGTAAGTGAATGATTTTTGAATTTTAATTATCATTGCCTTGGTGGCTCACTCCAGGCTTTTATTGTATTAAAGATCTTACATGTAAAGAGAAATTGAATATAGAAATGTTGAATGGTGCATGTAATTTACTGAACTGCTACTTTAGTAAAAATGCTATCCTTCCAAGCGGAGAAACTAAGTAACGACTGTCCCACAGATACAAACCAGTTATGACAATGGATGTAGTGACATTTTTGTTAGCACTGCCCACAAACATTTGCTACGAATCATCATCAGCCACAGAGCTGTCCATCTGTAACCACTACGTAGGTCAAATGGCTAATGTCCAACAGGGTGATTTTCTTTTTTTTTTTTTTTAAGATTCTTTTTTTTTTTTAGGTTTTATTTATTCATTCATGAGAGACACAACACACACAGAGAGACAGAAACACAGAGGGAGAAGCAGGCTCTCCGGAGGGACCCCATATGGGACTCAATCCCAAGACCCTGGGATCACACCCTGAGCCTAAGGCAGATGCTCAAACACTGAGCCAGCCACCTAGGTGCCCCAGGGTGATTTTCTTTTCTTTCTTTTTTTTTTAAATAAAATAATTTTTTATTGGTGTTCAATTTACCAACATACAGAATAACACCCAGTGCTCATCCCGTCAAGTGCCCCCCTCAATGCCCGTCACCCATTCACCCCCACCCCCCATCCTCCTCCCCTTCTACCACCCCTAGTTCGTTTCCCAGAGTTAGGAGTCTTTATGTTCTGTCTCCCTTTCTGATATTTCCCACACATTTCTTCTCCCTTCCCTTATATTCCCTTTCACTATTATTTATATTCCTCAAATGAATGAGAACATACACTGTTTGTCCTTCTCCGATTGACTTACTTCACTCAGCATAATACCCTCCAGTTCCATCCACATCGAAGCAAATGGTGGGTATTTGTCGTTTCTAATGGCTGAGTAATGGGTGATTTTCTTATTTGAGTCTAACATAATAACAATAAAGATTCCTACAACTGGCTCAAAGACAAAGCTCCACCTCACATATTCACACATTGCACTACACGTATTTGCATGTGCTCGCGCACACACACACACATGCGTGAGGCACCTGTTTTCAAGAGCCATCGGGCTTGTCCCTGAAGGAAAGAGAGCCAATATCACTGTCCCTGTTTTGCAGAAGACGTTGACATTGATAGTGATCAAACGAGTGGCCAAAGAAGAGCCATGATGAGAATCCATGCCTTCCTGCTCGCTTGCCCACCTTTCCCTGGTATTCCCACAACATTTCACAGGGAAATAAGGGAGTTAGTGTCTGTACATAGTATGACGATGGCGGACTCGACAGAATTTCTGGTCATAAACCACAACAGAGAAATACTATAGACTAATCCAATATCCTTTTTAAAATAAAGAAATCTGGGACGCCTGGGTGGCTCAGTGGTTGAGCATCTGTCTTCAGCTCAGGGTGTGATCCCGGGATCCAGGATCAAGTCCCACGTCGGGCTCCCTGCATGGAGCCTGCTCCTCCCTCTGCCTGTGTCTCTGCCTCTCTCTCTGTGCCTCTTGACAATAAATAAATAAAATCTTAAAAAAATAAAATAAAGAAATCCAATGCCTTTTAATGTTTGGTAGCACTGATCTTGGTAACTTCTTGAAACAAATACCCCCTGGAAGCAGTATGGTTCCCATTTTCCCATTTCCAGGTGTAAAGCTGAAAGCAGAGAGACCTGTATTGTTTGCTCAAGACCTCACAGTAAAGCAATGTTTCTAGGCGGGACATGCAGGATGTGCAGTGACAACCCCATGGATCCACAGGCTGTGTCTGATTTTGGAGGACTGGAGGTTTTGTCATATGTTTGGTGAACACAGAGAGGGGAAAAGGCATGGGGCAGGTGAGGCTGAAGATATGGTGCTGACAGGGCAGGAAGAAGTCGTCAAGGTCCCAGGAGGCAGTGAAGCCCTCTGCCGGCAGCAGCAATCCTGATACTTGACTACTTTCCTGACACCTTCCTCCTGGCTCTCACTCCCACTTCTAAGGTCACCTCATAAAGAAATGTGGTTTATGACCAGAAAATTAGATGGTGGGTCTCATCCAATCCAGCACCTGAGTCCTGGTCTATACTCATTTGAGACTGAGTGGGTGGATGGCAACACTGGGAGTGTCAGGGTCTGACACACGGGAAGTGCTCACTAAATGCCAGCTGCCTTCTCTGCCATCACCTCTGTCATGACCTCCATCATCACCTCTGCACCTCCTCCACCAACCCCTCTGTTATCTCTTCCACCATCTCTTCTACCATCATCTCTATCTTCTCCATCATGCCCTCTGTCATCTCCTCCATCATTTTCTCTACTGTCTCTTCCATATCTCTTCTATTATCTTCTCTACCATACCCTCCGCTATCTCCTCCACCATCTTCTCCACCAACACCTCTAACATGATCTCCATTATCACTTCCACCATCACCTCTGCCACCTCCTCCACCATCCCCTGCCTTCTCCTCCATCATCTTCTCCATCATCACTTCCACCATCACCTCCAGTGTCATCTCCTCCATCTCTACCATCACTTCAACTATCATGTCTACCATCTTCTCCCTCATTCCCTCTGCCGCCTCCTACACCATCTTGTACAGCATCCCCTCCACCATCACCTCCATTAACACTTTTACCATCACCTCCACCATCTCCTCCACCATCTCTTCTACCATCACCTCCACCATCACCTCTATCATCTCCCTTTGCCATCTGCTCCATCATCTTCTCCACCATCCCCTCTGCTATTTCTGTATGAGGTCACACAGTGATGATGATGGCGGCACTAGATTCAGAACCCTAGATGGTCTACTCCTCTGTCACATTTTATAGTAACACAGGAAATAGACTGTTGATGCTGCTTCATACTAGTGGTTATGTTATCATTTACTATTTAACTAGAGAGGAATTGATGATCTCAACTGAAAAAGATTAAGCTTGATGTTTCTTTAAACAAAGTTTGTCACAAATAGTGAAGCACAGGGAAGCCCCATTGTCAAGTGTTATTTTTTTTTTAAAGATTTTACTTATATATTCATGAGAAATGCACACACACACAGAGGTAGAGACATAGACAGAGGGAGAAGCATGCTCCTCGCAGGGAGCCCAATGTGGGGCTTGATCCCTGGACCCAGGATCATGCCTTGAGCCAAAGGCAGACACTCAACTGCTGAGCCACCCGGGTGTCCCACAAAGTGTTTTAAATAAATACACCTTTGTTCCAGAGTTCTCCTTGATCCATCTGTGATCATTCAGGGCACTCAGTCTGCAACATCACTAAAAGTGTGATGGTTAATTTTATGTGTCAACTTGGTGAAGCCACAGTCTCCAGTGTGTGGCCAAACACCAGTCCAGGTGTGGCTGTGAAAGTCTTATTTAGAGGAGATTCACATTGAAATCAGTCAACTTGGAGGAAAGCAGATGACCCTCCATGATGTTGGTGGTCTCATCCAATCAGATGGAAGCCTTAAGATAAAAAAGACTGAGGTTTCCCAAGGAAAAGGGAAGTCTGCCAGCGATGGGCTTTGAACTCAAGCTACAATGCCACTCTTCCCTGAGTTTGCCACCCACTGACCTATTCTGTAGATGTTACACTCATCAGCCTCCACAGTCTCGTGAACTGATTCTTTTTTTTTTTTTTTTTTTTTTTTTTTTAGATTTCATTTATTTATTCATGAGAGACACGCAGAGAGATGGGGGCAGAGACACAGGCAGAGGGAGAAGCAGGCTCCATGCAGGGAGCCCGACGTGGGACTCGATCCGGTCTCCAGGATTAGGCCCTGAGCTGAAGGCATTGCTAAATCACTGAGCCACCAGGCTGCCCTCGTGAACTGATTCTTAAAATAAATCTTTCTCTCTCTGTATCTATCCACATCCTATTGGTTCTGTTTCTCTGGGGAACCCCAGTATATCAAGACTGTAGAGAATGTGAAAAGTGCTATAAGAATAGTTTTGCGGGATCCCTGGGTGGCGCAGCAGTTTAGCGCCTGCCTTTGGCCCAGGGCGCGATCCTGGAGACCCGGGATCGAATCCCACATCGGGCTCTCGGTGCATGGAGCCTGCTTCTCCCTCTGCCTATGTCTCTGCCTCTCTCTCTCTCTCTCTCTCTGTGACTATCATAAATAAAAAAATAATAATAAAAAAAGAATAGTTTTGCAAAAAAAATTTTTTTTAAATTAACTAAAAAAAAAAAAAATCTATGAGATAAAATACCCGAGTTATTTATATGAAAGGCATCCTCTAGCTTCCTCACAAATACAATGGTTAATACTGAATCTCCACACCTGAGAAGCAAGAGTGCTTGGAAACACTCACCTTTGCAGCATCTGAGATTGAGTCCCAGTTCCCTCCAGAAAGGGCATACTTCCCACTGCCAATCCGAGCCAAAATCTCCTCAGGAGTATCATCTGGTCCATTTGCAAACGGGGTAAATCTGCACAATGAGAGAATGCATGGTTACGAGCTGTCATTTTATGACCTACAGTAAAGTTTACAGCTTGATATTACCTCTCTTTTTGTTGTTGTTCATTTTTTTCTTTTAAGTAGGCTCTGTACTTAATGTGGAGCCCAATGTGGGGCTTGAACTCAAACCTGAGATCAAAACCTGAGCAAGATCAAGAGCTGGACACTCAACCGACTGAGCCACCCAGGTCCCCCTGCCTCTTTGCTGTTAAAAATAATAGCTCTTTCTTTGCCACTGTGCTCCAAATCCAGGATTTATGGGAAAGTGTCACTTATTTCTTATTCTTTGTCCATCTTCTTTACTTGCTCAATGCTGTATGTCAATAAGGCAAGTGTACAAAACTCTGGGGACCCAAACATGAACATCCTTGGACTGTTTCTGGCTTCCCTGGTGACAGTGTATGATAGTGGTTTGCCCAGTCATTTGGTTTCCACAGTGAGACTGTGGTAAAATGGAGGAGAGCCTGAGATTTGAAGTCTGAGAGACCCACCAATAATTGGTTGATCTATTACCAACTCTGGTTCTCTGAAAAATTAATTTTTTAAGACTCAATTGCAAAATGGATGGAATAATGCACCCACAGGGATCTATATGGAGACATATAAGATGCCATCTGCATTTGCCCTACTGTGAGTTATCCTGTCACTTCCCAACATAAACCAGGGCATGTCGATACATGCCTTCCTAGAAAAGGAATTCTATGCAATCCTCACGGCACTTCTTTAGTGGCAAAATTTGTGACCTGAGGTTTCTGTACAGACAACGTGAGTATCAGGAGAATCACAGGGAAATCTAATGATGTGACGTCAGGAAGGGCCGAGACGCCTTCCCTGCTACTGTGTCCTCAAGGCCCAGCCCCAGGCTCACGTGCCTGTGTTCTTTCACTACAGACACTGATCCTCACTTATTACAAGATGCCTCATTACAACCATAGAAAAAGTTGGCTGCTCCCATTAATTCTTGTGAGGGCATTTGCCCATTTTGCTCCAGTGAGCAGTACTGGATGGTCTAGAACTCCTTTTTTCTTCTATGCAAGTCCTTAATAAACTTAAAAACATAGGTCCCTGTGGGTTTCATAGGATCCTAGACCTTTAAGGCTGGAAACCACAAAGTGTCCTCTCCTCCTTCAAAAGTGAGGAAAGTGAGCCAATAAAGGTCAAGAAGTCCAGCCCAGAAGCGGAGCTGGGGAGGGGCAGACCTCAGATTGGGAGCAGATGTGCACACAGCGCACCCAACCCTCCAGCTGTATCACCACTGGCCGTCTCGTCTGATGGCCATAGAAGACAGTCACCTGCCTTCACCTGGCTGCCTTCCTTGAGGTGCTGTTTGACCAGGAAGCTTTCAGGAGTGCTTCTTAACTCAAGAGGATGTTTTTAAGAGATATCTTAAGGGGGTGGCATGATGCCAGGGAGAATGTGGACATGTGCTCAGAGGCTTGGGTTTTTGTGGATGAGCTAAAGTCTGTGTTCCAGTTTCCTAATTTTGGAGACACATTTTGAAGAAAGCACATGGCCAACTTTCTTAATCCTGGTCCCTAGCTGTCCTGAAAGGGCTAAGGAAGTGTTTACCCAAGACCTGGGGGGGGAGGTGGCTCCCCACCCTTGCACCAGGGCAGGGCTGAGACGCCTGCCCCATGATGTCTCGGGCAACCATGCCTTCGTGTGCTGACACCTATGGGACGGTGTGCATTACCCCGCCAGCATGGTGTATAAGAGGGTCCCCAAACTCCAGATGTCACATGCTGCATCGTAGCCTTGCCGCTTCAGGACCTGGAGGGGGGAAGCAGACAACAGATGAGCAACAGATGAGCACTTGGTGAAGAAAGTTCGAGTTCACCATGTGTTATTCTGATGAGACCATGAGCCGGGTCAGTGGGAACGGGGGACAATGTTTATTAACACAAAGTCAACTGTGATGCCCTATAGTAGGATTCCCCAAAGATCAGTGCATACGTGGGAACCACAGCTCTTGCTAGATATGTGACAGCTTGGAATCACTTAATTTTCAAGGCAGAATTTTAAAAAAATTATGGTAAAGTCTACATAGCATAAAATTTACCAACTTAATCAGTTTTAGGAGCACAGTTCAGTTACTCAACCATCCCCACCATCCATCTCCAGAACTCTTTCCTCTTGCTAAACTAAAACTGTCCCATTACACGGTCACTCCCCACATCCCTCCTGCAGCCCCTGGCTTCCACCCCCTCCTTCCATCTCTATGGATTTGACTGCTTTAGGGATCTCACATGAATTAATCATATAGTAATCACGCTTCTCTGTCTTGCTTATCAAACATAACAAACATAATGTTCTCAAGGCTCAACCATGTTGTACGTGGGACATAATTTCTTTCCTTTGTAAGGCTAACACTCCATTGTATGAATGCACCACATTTCGTTCTTCCATTCAGCTGTTGACAGACATGTGGGTTGCTTCCACCTTTTGGCTGTTGTGAATAATGCTGCTTTGCACGTGGGTGGGCAAATGTTTGTTCTTGTCTCTGCTTTCAATTCTGTTGGGTATTGGCATTACTGCATCACATGGTAATCCCATGTTTAGCTTTCTGAGGAATAGAAGAATTTTCTTGTGTCCCAGGATTATATACTTCAAGGGAGGGCAATCCTCTGATATATTTACAGTTGAATAACAATAAAGAAAGCAGCATAAAGACTCCTGGATACTGGATTTAGCTTTACTGGATTTAGGCAGGAGAGCTGTGTTTAATTTTCTGAGACACAAGGACAAGGATCCCAGCGTACTGTCTTTGTATCATTGACGCTGATGCTGTGCACTGTGGCGGCAGCGTGGTAGGTGGTCAGCCAACACAGGAAAATTAGCTGAATGTTCACTGTTGAATCCCATGTGTCACTAGAGGAGTGACCTTCAAAACTCACTTGAACACATTGAACCTGTTTTTTTTTTTTTTTTAATCCATTAAGTGTGATGCCTAGCATCTACCTTGTGTACTTCATGTGGCATATGATGGTAAAAGTAAAAAATATTGGTAAGAGTGCTTTGTAAATGATAAAGTAATGTACTGATTTATTTTATAATTGCTAAAATAATATTATTAATATTACTAATGATCAAATAAGGCAATAACAGAGGCCTATAAGCAGATTATTTTAAAGGGGACCACAGGTAGCATCTGGGTAACCTAAAAGTAGCCTCGCAGCTTACCTGTGTAGGCTCCATGCCCAGCTGTATCTTGTTTCAGCACCCTGCTGTCTTCCTCACGACCACTGGCGGGGGCTACCTCACAGCTTGCAGACCCACTATGCTGTACCAGCGTGCTTTTTCTTCTTCTTCTTCTTTTTTTTTTTTAAAGCAGGCACAAGGGACGCCTGGGTGGCTCAGTGGTTGAACATCTGCCTTTGGCTCAGGGCGTGATCCTGGATCGAGTCCCACATTGGGCTCCCTGCATGGAGCCTGATTCTCCCTCTGCATGTGTCTCTGCCTCTATCTCTATGTATCTCATGAATAAATACATAAAATCTTAAAAAAAAATAAAGTAGGCTCCATGCTTAGCATGGAGCCCAAAGTGGGGCTCGAACTCATGACCCTGAGATCACGATCTAAGCTGAGATCAAGGGTTGAACACCTTTCTCTTAGGACTTGCTGTGTGATTATTGGGCCCTCGCCAGGGCGGTTATGGTCCAGTTTCACCAATAGCTAGAAGGATCCACACAGAGTCCAATGTCTATTTTCCTTCCTGACCCCTCATCTCACCAGCCACGAGCCTGTCCAGTCCTATGAGCCTCTTGGATTTTGTTGCTTACTTAAAACATGAAATTTGGTTTGTCTTCATAAATGTATCAGTGACTTCAGAACCTAACAAAACCATCCCCAGGGAGCCTGGGACAAGTGTACAAGATTCTTGGAGTCTTGGGATGTGGGCCAAGAACCCTCACCTGCAGATCACTATGGGGCTTCTTATTAAATCCCATAGCATTTGGGGAGCCTGGGTGGCTTAGTCAGTGAAGTGTCGCCTTTGGCTCAGGTCATGATCTCAGGATCCTGGGATGGAGCCCCACATCGGGCTCCCTGCTCAGTGGGGAGTCTGCTTCTCCCACTCCCTCTGCCTTCTGCTCCCCCTGCTTGTGTCCCTCTCTTTCTCTCTCTCTCTCACTCTCAAATAAATAAATAAAATCTAAAAAAAAAAAAAATCCCACAGTACTGGCTTGCTTCTACAGTGGAAATCGGTGTGGAGCAGAACTCTGGTACAAGAAGGATCCACAAACAGTCTCCCCGTCTGTGCAATTGTAGGTAGATTTCTAATCACAAGTGACACAGGTGACCTGTTAGCTCCCCTCTGGGTGGCATGAAAGACTACCTGCGTTATTTCTCAGTAACTCCTGGCAAATACGGGGATCTGACCCAAATGGTCTACAATTTTATTTAAAAACATCACCATCAACAATTTTACAAATTGGAAAATAAAATGAGAAAATAACTGTGTTTGAGCAAGTTCAGTGGCTGGTTCTTTTCGGACTCATTTCTATGCCCTAACATCACTGCTGAACTAAATCAAGGCGACTCCAATGAACTAAACAATCCACCTCTTCCCTTGAGGTAGGAGAGGGCTTATCTGCCGCCTCAGACGTCTTACCTCTGGGGCAACGAAGTTTGCTGTGTAGCAGGGTGTCATCAACAGTCCGTTCTCAGCTCGGAGCTGCTTGGCAAACCCAAAGTCACAGATTCGGATGGATTCAGGGTTTCCAGACTCATCCATATACAGTATATTACTCGGCTTCAGGTCTCGATGAACCACCTGGAAAGGTAGCAGGTCCAGGTTGGAGCAGGGAAGGGAGAGGGGGATGCTTTCAGAAGATAAAGGTGGTTTTGTTGGAACAATGATTCTGAGCATGTCCTGCAGCTGGAAGCCAGTCAGCCTGGATGCTATATCCTTTAGGGGCCAGTCTTCCCTTCTCTCTTTCTCTTGCACTGACACTCTCGTAAGTGAGTAAGCAGCTACCCCAAGTGAAATAATTACATACAGGGAAATGGTGCACTGAGGTCAGGTGATGAGCATAAAAAGATTTCTAGAAATGAGTGTTTATGGTGTGCCTACGATGCTCCAGCATGATGAGGGGCTGGGCTCAGCACACAGCGAGGCAGACACGGAGCCTCCATCGTGGGGCATGTGACCAGTGCACAGGGCTCAAGCGATTCCTGGGAGCCCTATAGTTGCATGCACCTGGGCTGATGGAGGTGCAGGGTGCTCCAAGCATGAGGGACAGGGTCAGAGAAAGCTGTCCTGACACCTCAAGGCAAAGCAGCTATTGGGGGCACACAGCAATTTCTTCTGAAGGGGACAGAGGATGATTGTAAGCACACACATGTGCCCCCCCACATCCTGGAACCTGCTCGTCTCCACTGTCCTGTTAAAACCCAGGGAGAGGAGGTAGGAGGGAAGGTGAGCAGATGCACGAGGGCACCCAGCTTGGTTTACAGAGGCCTCTAAGGCAGGGGAGCAGGAGAGTTTTGGGGCCAGGCCCATTACCTCTTTCATTAAATAGAAGCCAATCTAGAAAAACCATCATCATCATCCAAAAGGTTTTCCCTAGGGACGCCTGGGTGATTTAGCAGTTGAGCATCTGCCTTCAGCCCAGTGCATGATCCCGGGGTCCTGGGATCGAGTCCCACATGGGGCTCCCTGCATGGAGCCTGCTTCTCCCTCTGCCTGTGTCTCTGCCTCTCTTTGTGTCTCTCATGAATAAATAAATAAAAAAACAAAACAAAACAAAAGGTTTCTCCTAAAGTGACTGTTCTGGGAAGGTACTTCACACTCACAGACCACTGGGTGGCCACAGAAAGGGCCTGTGGTGCGGTCCTGCAGGGACATCGTCTGGTTGGAGCTGACTGCATCTTAACCCTGATGGATCTGGGAAACAAACTAGGGGTGGTAGAAGGGGAGGAGGGCGGGGGGTGGGAGTGAATGGGTGATGGGCACTGGGGGTTATTCTGTATGTTAGTAAATTGAACACCAATAAAAAATAAATTAAAAAAAAAAAAACAAAAAAACCCTGATGGACCACATATGCAGAGCTGCCCAGGGAAGCACTGCCTGCTTCACGGGAGGTGCTGAGAGACTGGGACCAGAGACACAGCATGGGGCCTCACGGCCTGCTCCCTGCAGGCCGCCTGGGGCTGAGAGCATCAGGTCTGGGAGCAGAGAGCCAGGCTGGAGCCCGGGCTGTATCACACACTTGTGTGCAATCAGCCCTGGACGAGATCCCTAACTTTCTCGGCTCTAGTCTCTCAGTCTGTAAATGAGTCTCCCAGAACCTAGGACTGTGTAAAGGACGGCACGGAGCAGCGCCTGGAACCTGGTGAGGACCGTGGGAAAGCCAGCTCTCACCGCCACTGCCATCTGCAGCATTCCTCTGTGTTGGTTAAGGAGTTCGGTCTTAAATAGAGCAGGTGCTAAAAACTCCAACACTTCCCTTATCGAGCCCAAATATTTTCTCTCTAGACCTGGTCCAGGTAAACCTAATTTCTGTAGCTAGCTCCCGGGCACACTATGGGGGAGATGATCTCAGCCACGGGAGGGGCAGTTGTGATATGGAGGGAAGCCGGGGACAACTGGGGTTCCCGGCTCTGGAGCGCATGAACGCAGCCCGTGGGCCACAGGCTGCTCTGGGGGCGCGGCGGGCTCACCCCCTGGGAGTGGAGGTAGTCCATGGTCTTGGTAATGGTGCGCAGCACGTCGCTGGCCTCCCGCTCCGAGAAGTAGCGCTGCCGGAGGATGCGGTCCAGGAGCTCTCCGCCGCGCATCAGCTCCATCACCAGGTACACGAACTTCCCGTCGTCGTAGACCTGGTGGGGGGAGAGGGACATGCAGTCACCGTGGCCGCCCCCCTGCCCGCCGTGGGGGCAGAAGGGCAGCCCTGGGAGGGGCACAGGCCGGTGCAGAGGCCCGGGGCTCAGTGCCCCCTCCCGGTGTAAAAACAAGGCCCCGGGTGAAAAGAAGTGAATGAGTGTGGATGGCCGTTCCAGTCACAACCTGACGGGGCTCTTAGGGAAAACCAGCTTGCATAATCTGCTGCAAAGCAGGGGATGAGTCAGCGAGGCCAGGAGCTTGCAAGGGTGGGATTTTAGCTGAAACAAATCATCCCGATTCGGCCCCCTCTTGGCCGTGGAGACACTTAGAGGTGGGGCTGGGCTGTGCGCAGAGCACCGTGCTGCCGCCGTGGTTTCTCCAGAGCGGGGCGCTTCAGCCTTCAGTGTGCTCCCCCCTGGAGGGGGTCTCGTTAGCAGGCAGCGACCTGTCCAGCAGCCCCCAGGGGCCCTCCCTGCCGTGGCACGGTGGACGAGACTCGGAGCATCCGGAGCCCAGTCCAGGCAGGGAGGGGAGGCAGAGGCAGGCAGGACCTGCCACATTGCAGCCAAGCTTTTGTCTCAGAGAAGCAATGGAACTAAGAGCTTTGTTACACCACCTTCACTCTCATGAACTTAAAAAAAAAAAAACAAAAAAAACCAACAGCCCCCCAACCCCTCTGCTCTGGCTCTTTTCATGACACGCTTATGTGGGCACCTGTCACCCTGCCCGCCAGTGCCCAGGTGCCAGAAGGACCTCGTGGACATGGGGCAGAGCACCCAAACATGAGTGATTTTTAGCTTACGAATTGGTGAGTTTCCAGAACAAATCACTAAAATCATTTGTCTGACCCTGAGCTGCAAGATGTAAAGTTGGTTTCGGTGTATTCATTTCCAATTTATGAACTCAAAAAAAAAACCAACGCTCTCTGCTGTTGAGAATGTACGTACGATGGCATCCTTGCCTCAGAATCACTCACCCCAACATGATAAATGTGGTTTGAAAAGCTTAGGAGGTTTTCAAATTAGCTGATTTCGGCTTGTGGATCTTAACATAGAAATCAACACCAAAATGGGCGGAGGTGCCCGAGACCCACGGGGGAAAGCTGGGTTCACTTGATGCACATTACCCTCGGCACTTGTTTCACATCCGTGTTGTGCTAGTATTTTGCAGTCCCCTTGCTCCAGAAATGACGGGGCCCAAGGGGAAGTCGAGGTGGCCTCAACATCTTGAGGTTTTGGGTTTGTGACACTGGAGTCATTCTGGAGTGTGAGGGTGAAGGTGGTGAGGTGAAAACTGTGTCCCCTGTGGCCCCAACACCACAGCCCCGTCCTCTGTGCCTCCGATGGGGTGGATTCCTGCTCCCGCCCCTCTCCCAGGCCGGGACCCCTCATTGCCCAGCAGAGAAGAAGGAAGCTGAGAGAAGCCCCACGGCCAGAGCCGGGATCTGGGGTCTCGGGTCTGACCCCGCCCCGTCTCATCCACTCCACGCTCTCCATTTCTTTAACGTTTAGGAATGGCACTGAAAAATAATAACACATCTGGATTAGAATTTGCACCAGCGTTCTCTTCCTCCCTTATATTCTACATTATCTGACTTGGGAGGAGTGGGGGTGGTGCTGTCAGAGGGATGGGGGTGAGCAGTCCCACGACTCTGGTGATTTTGGGATGCACGTGGCCAGAGCCAGAGTTGGGGGGCCCTTGGGGGGCAGCCACCGTGGTGGAACCACGAAGAGAGCCTGCACCAGACCAACGCGAGCTTTGGTGCCAGGTGAAAAACGCGAAGCACAAACAGCATCGCTGCAGCGTGACGACCACTTACGTCTTTGAGGGTGATGATGTTTGGGTGCTGCCCGTACCTCAGGAGAATCTCGATCTCTTCCGAGGGGTCTCTTTTACTCTTATCGATTATCTGGAACAAGCAGAGCATGTGACTTGAGGCTTTGGGACGGTGTCAGCCAGCGCGGACCCCTCCCACCCCTCCTCCCCTCCAGCTCGTGCTCAAGCGGGACCCGGGACAGCGGCCTAGACGTTCACGGCAATCCTCTTGCCCAACTCTTGCATGAGAGAGACATTTATAAAAAGCAGGCATAAGCCTCAGCCGTGAATTCTAAGCTCTTACAGGGTTGGGTAGAGGAGGGTGGGTTTGAGGAGCTCACATAGGCACCACCAAATAACACAAGGTGCTCTCAGCCCCCACGGTGGGCTCGGAGTTGGTGGCCTGAGCTCTTTGGCCAAAATGAGCCTCCAGCTGCTGCTTGCATCTCTCCTTGCTCTGTGGCTACACACCAGCAACAGAGGGTGAGCAAGTGCAAGGTTCTCCCCCAAGAGACTCCACGGCTGGCAGGGATGCCGAGTCGACTGCTGGGCCTTAGGCACACAAACGTTCCCTCCCCTCGGCCACCCAGCGTCTGTATCCCACGTTGTAGGATGACACATAAAATCCTTCCACCCATGAAAACAGATGGTTTCCAATGACAGGATGAGGTGTCAGCGAAGAGAAGCCTACTTCGAGCAGGGGTCATCTGTTGGCTGCTATCTCTGGTTTACTTACGCCCTCGCTCCCACTTTTATGTGGACGGAACTGGTGGTGAGAGAGGACCCCGTCCAAGAGAATCCCAAGCACATGTGTTAGAAACAACACTCAGAATGGAAGTCCTTCATACTGTTCTTGAATATTAGTTTCCCCTGATTTAAAACTATTTGCTATTTGGAGAATGTGCAATCGTTTGACTACCAGAGTAGGAAGGAGAATTGCTTTTACTTTCTCTCATGTCAAAGACTCTAAGCAGAGCTTTGCGTGAAACTCAGTCTTTTGTTTAGATGAACACAGAGAGTGCTTGGCAGCAACTGACTCACTGTTGGAACGCTGCCCCTGGACACCCCTCGTCCCTTCCCTCCGCTGTCAGGAAAGATCACCCTGGTGCCGGTGCCCACGCTCCTCTCCCCATCTCTCCAGCCGAGCTCCAATGACACCAGCGCCCCAAGACCACAAGCCCAGTGATGCGTGTTGTTAAACAAGCAAAAAGTAAAGCTCCTTTTCTTGACACATTTTTCTCCTTTTGCTGCATTTAACTCCAATAAAGTTCTCATGTGGGCACCAGGATTGCTTCTATTATTGAAATAAGCTAACGGATAATACATTGTTCTAAGGGAGAGCCTCTTAAAAATTTTTTTTAAAAAGATTTTGAGAGACAGAGAACACATGAACTGGGTGGGGAGGGGCAGAGGGAGAAGCAGAGTCCCCGCTGAGCAGGAAGCCTGACGCAGGACTCGATCCCAGGACCGGGGGCTCATGACCTGAGCCAAAGGCAGATGCTTAACTGACTGAGCCACCCAGATGCCCCTAAGGGAGAGCCTTTTTGAAGGCTTATTCAGCAGAGTGGGGGTTCCTTAATATTCTGCTTGGACTGAGTGCTGGTCAGTGGGGTTCTAGGACCACTTCTACTCCAATGGCCCATGGGATCATTTAATCTCTCTGGGCTGTAACTGTCTCTTTGAAATTTGAGAAGGTTAAAATACATTAGTGGATTTAAAAAAATTAGTGGTAGATTCATTGTTTTTTTCAAATAAAATTTCATGATAAAAAAGGTGTATTTGTAGCACAAATCTGTTTTGTCACCCTCACAATGGAGGTGGAAGTGGGAAGTGTTTCCTCCATTGCCAGTGGCCCAGCAGGCAGTTACGGGGACACATGGAGTGGCTGCGCACACAGCGCGTCCAACAGGAGCTGAACCATCCTCCTTCCTCCTGTGGTGTCTCCCTGTGGTCGAGCTGACTGGAAGCCAGAGAAAAGGCAAGGCAGGGTACTGTGATGAGGCCTCTGGGCACAGGGCACGGGGGAGGTGGGTGTACAGGGAGGTTGGGGCACCCAGCCTGGCAGGGAAGTCCTCTGGTAGAGCCGTGGCTGGCACAGGTTCCTACAGCTGCCCCGCTGGCTTGCCACCCTCCCCCTGGTCTGGGCAGGACAGACAGGGGCCCACACAGCTGCACACTCTGGGCAGACCCAGAGTTTGGATCCTGACCGTTGTCAGCAAGTGCTGGCTGCTTTTACCCACAAGTCTTTTTCTGGGAATTTTGTTTTCAAAAGGTAAGAAGAGTCCTCACAGAGATGCTGAGCCATGAGGCATGATTACTGGTCCCCGAGCCCATGCTGGTCTGTACCAGGGCCCAGACGGCAGGGTGCAGAGAGAGGTCCTGAGCAGAGTATTTAGACATGTCAAGGAATGAAGTTCCCCTCCGTGGGCTCAGTCTTCTGGGATTGCCATCGTTAGACTTGCTTCTAGATCAAGAAAGCACTGGTGGTGGATCAACTTCCTTATTCTGAGAAGAATACTGCATTGTATATAATCTTGCTGCAGCAACATAACCAGGAAAGAAATTCTCAGCAAATGTGTTTCTGAGCAAGGCCGGCTCTCTGCCATGCTGGTGCTCAGATGACCCTGGCGGGCCACAAAGAAGGAGTCAGGAGGAACGGCGTCTGTCCTTCTCACCAGCAGTGGTGGCAGACAGCAGGCAGGATGCCGCCCGGGCTCAGCCCCCAACCACGGCCGGTCAACCAGCCTTCCACGGTGTCACTCTCCAGCTAGCTGCACATCTACGGGGCTCAGTGAGCACACCTGTGACACACGGGATGGCACACAGACTGTCTCTGCACGTGAAGCATATAGATACAGACGCATCAGGTGCACTTCTTGTGTCGTTTCCCTTCCTTCCTTCCTTTTCTTTTTTTTCCCTTTCTTTCTCTTTCTCTCCCTTCCTTTTTATTTAATTATCTATGTGAGCTCTATGCCCAACGTGGGGTTTGAACTCACAACCCTGAGATCAAGAGCCTCATGCTCTACTGACTGAAGCCTCTCCTTTTGGAAGAAATTAAGATTTCCATGCTGATCAGTTTTCCTTCTAAAAATAAGCTCTATTCATCACAAACATTTGTCTCCATCCTATTGCATTTTTGGAGAACTTACCTACACATAAAAAAATGAGCACAGGAACGCTAATGCTATTGTGAACAGTCTGTTGAGAGCACAAGGCGGGCTCCATGTCAGGACAGCCTGCCCAGCTCCCGGAGGACGTGGGTCCGCCCCACGTCCTCCCTAGAATTAAGGACTGGGTGACACAGACTCTCATAGTTGTAAGGATCTTACTTCACTTTCACCTGAGTGTTTTGCTAAAGCAAACTAGAGTTCTTCTAATAACAGAACAAGATGCTCCTGAAGAGAAGGCTTGTAGGTCCCTCCAGGAGGAGCTGGCCGTGGCTCACGAGGGGCATCCATCCATCCCTCGAATGCACCTTCCAGCCCGCAGGACTTGGATGAAGAGGTGTCTGCTTGTCTGTCTGCAGATGACAAGGGCCAGCAGGAAACACTGACGCCCAAAGCACATTCGGCTTCAGACTCTTCAGCCACATGGTATTTTTGTGGCAGCTTCTGGTTCCTTGATCGGTAAAACACCTCAGTGGCCAGGTTGTGAGATCCCTGAGGACAGGTCTGTGTTCTCAACCACAACCTACCCGTGTGTCTGCTGCCGAAAGAGCGTTAATAACAAATGATGAAAAGGAATGAATGCAACTGGCCTAGTGAACAAGGGATTCTGTGCAGAATAAAATGTGTTCCATGGACAAGAAATGCTCTACCAACACCTGTGTTGTCAACGCTGACAATACAAAAGAAGCCAAAGAAAGGCATGAAATGACTTGGAATGTGAAGGAAAGCTCCTGACTGATATTTCTCTCTTTTTATCACCCTGGTCCTTGACACCACCAAGTATCTCAGTGGGGGTGGACAGATGGGAAACAAGGTATGCAGTATGTCAGGTTAAACATGGGGGCCATGGAGTATGGGTGACAGGACAGGAGCCACAGGGGGTCGGGGTGCAGTGGGGAGGCCCGGACGGAGAGCAGGGACCCCTGGAGATGAGGTGGCCGGCTCTGGGTCTCGGGGAGGAAAGTTCTGGCCCAGGGAAGGCAAGCCTGTCACCCAGGTAGGAGCGTCAGGTGTTCTGGGAATAGCCTGGGGAGCTGAGTCCAGCTGGAGAGGGGGCTTGAGAGGGGGACAGGTAACAGGCCTTGCTGGTGGCTGCTGCCCGCCTAAACCCCCCGGCAGTGGGATGGAAGACCATAGGAGGGATCTTGAGCAGAGAGAGGAGACGGCATGTACGTTGTGAAGACTGGGTTTTGGCTGCCGTGTGGAAGAGGCTGAAGCAGGCAAAGGTGGGCCTGGGGGCTGCAGGGTGTCTTGGGGCCCCAAAGGCAGGATGTGGGCCCCAAAGACGTCGCATCCTAACACCTGGAGCTGACAGATAAGTTGCTGTGCTTCCAGGAGGAACCTGACTGAGTAACTGGAGACACTGGGATCACCTAGATTACCAGGTGGAATCAACCCTGTCACAAAGGCAGGCGAATGAGAGCCACCAGCCGGAGAACAGCAGGGAACACACAAGGAAAGGCCCCTTGGATCCAGGGTCACGGGGACCCCCACTTTCTCCAGTTCCATCTTTGCTGTAACGTTTAGGGAGCTTAGAGGCTCATTCAAACCACGCAATTTCCTTGCAGACCCTGTGACTTGGGCTTTACATTTACTACCGCCCCACCCCATCTGCCCTGGGTGGCTGTCTCATTCTCTCATGACCTGGGTGACCTCTCATGCTTCCCTGAATTCATGGAAGTGAGCTGGAGTGGAGGCTTCGGGCTTCGCCCCTTGGAAGTGAGAGGCAGCTCGCTTGGATGGACCTCAGCTGTGCCCCTTACAGGCTGCGTGTCCCTGCGTGAGCTGTTAGGCTGTCAGCCTCTGTGCCCTTGAGGGGGTGTCATCATGGTGTCGTGAACATCGGCTGGCTTAACCCACAGAGCGTCTCGGGTTCAGTG